>NC_069503.1:741168197-741478197 GCF_027579735.1 Bombina bombina | reverse complement strand
GTAGCCATTTTTGTGAGCTCGAACAGGGCTTGATACTCCTGCTATCTGGTGACCCTACCCTCCACCTTAATAGTTTGGCACCACCATCAGATGTACAGCGGCTGCCTAATGAAATGCAGCCATTGAGCGAACAAAATGCGTCCCATGACTTAAACATCATGGAGAGAACCGGCTCCACTGCAGATGATCGCACTATTCTGAGCCCGACCATCGACCTACAAGGAGATTTAGAGTGTCATGGTAAGGCACTCAGAGGTGTATCCACACCCCAACAAAAGATGTCATTGAACTATACAGACTGTCCCCTAATGGTCATAGAGATAGAAGGGTCCGGAGCAAACCTAGCTTTATTTTTCACTCGGGGAGGTGCGGCCGGCCTCCCGGAGTAGAATGGACAGATGTTCTCTATATGGTGCGATGTGCGACACAGTTTTCGAAAACAGTCGGTAAGTAGTGGAGCAGGGAACTTTCACAAAGAGCACAGTTACCGGCCCATCCGAGCACAAATCCTCCAAGGAACTGATCTGCTAACCACTCAGCTAACTTACAAGGGTCAGCAAACTATGGGGAAGCCCAACAATATTCATCCCAGGCAGGTTTTGAACAGTGCTGGCGTGGCATAGAGTATAGCACCTAATACCTCAAGATTGATAGCCTGCTGGCGAGAGGATTGACTGTGACTCAGTTAAGCTTATTTGTGTTATACTACTAACAGGCCTCCAGACTCTAGAAGTTTTATAATAATCTCACTTTGTCTTCAAAATATATGCACTGACTTTTATGAAGGCCATCGACCTGAGTCTTTTGTTTAGTGTATCTCCACGTTGGATCTATACATGCAATGATGGGACCTACTATTATGCATCTGCCTTGCAACTTAGGTTAAGCATTAAAATTGCATATTTGACACTGGGAGCCCCTGGGAGTTCGAAGTAACGGGAAGGGGATTTGACCGTTGGAGGAATTAGGCCTAGTGTGTGATTGGTTGGTATCTGTAAGGGGGCGGGCTTAGCACGCGCTGTTACGCTTTTAAGGAAAGAGCGGGAGAATCTGTCATCAGAATATTTATCAAACCTATGTGGAAAGTGCTTGTTCGTGGAAATTATGGTGATGGCGCAGTTTGATGCGATTTTTGACCAACTTAAGTTGGAAGCTGCCAAAATGGGCCCTACCTGGCTCGAGGATAAGTTACGTCCCTTGTTTAGCCTGGTTATCGAACCCAGGGACGATATCGAGGATGCTGCTTCGAGACCTGTGAGGCGTTCGAGGCCCCCAGTTCATTCAGATCCGGATCCGGAGGGGAGTAATGGTGGACGGAGAAAATCCAGCCCCAGTCCGGGGTTAAAGGCGGCTGTGAGGAAGAAGTCAAGTTCTAGTTCCGGAAGTCGACAGGCCGGAGCTGAGATTTCGGATAATGCTATGCTGTCCGGGAGCACTTGTTCCCTACCGGAACAATTTGAAGAGCCTGTAAAGAAGGGTGATTCTTTGCCTAAGGGTAAGACGGCCAATTTAGGCCAAAAAGTAGTATTTAAGGGGAAAAGGCAAGTTAGTAAAGGTGACGGCCCGCCGAGGCCTAGTTTACCGAGTGGGGGTAAGGAGCAAGCGAGTGTAGGTAGGTTAGAAAGTGCTTTAGTGAGAAAGAAAGGTGAGGGATTGAAGGTGTCGGGTCTGACCGAGCTGCCTCAGGCGGTTGAAGAACAGTTTCATAATGTTTCAAAAACGGCACAGATTTTAAGGCCTGGTAGTAATATTGAGGAACAGGCTTATCGAGCGTTAGACGAGAGGGTGGAAGGGCTTGAAGTCAGTGAGAGTCAGCATGACACTGAGGTTGATAACGGTGTTGGAGAATTAGCTTTATATTTAGATTCTTCTGAGGAGGATTTTATTCCTCCTTCTCCCAGTGTAGTTAACACCATTCGCCAGTTTAGACCGTCAGTCAGGGTTCCGAGTGATTTGGTTTTAAGGGGTGAGTTAAGAAATTTGAGGGGTAGGAATGTTGATGTAGTTAAAAATTTACCTGTTTCTAACGATGTTTTTCTTTTAGAAGGGAATGAGACTGGGTCACGGCCTGAGAATTCTCTGGGGTTTTTAATGGTGGGAAATGACGGCCTAAGTGGGGATGCTTATGGTCTGCAGGAATCCTGGACGGAAAATATCAGGCTTGATATTGAGGACGGCGTTCCGGGGGCGGAACGTTTTAATGCAAGGGGAGAAGAAACAAGGGTGAGTACGGCCAACAATTTTAATTTTGGTCTTCAAGGCATAATGGGACAGAGTCTTAATAATACTTTTCATAGCTCGGTTAATTCTGTTCAACGTCGAAACAGGTCTGGGATTGGGAGAATACAAGGTAGAGGTAGACAACACAAGAGGTATGGGGATTTAAGGGGAGAAAGGTTTGAGGTTTCATCTGCTAAGAGGGGTAAGGGTGTTTTAGTGGATAGTAGGTTGGGTATGTCTATGGCTAGTAGGGGCATTGGAATTTGGGCACCTTCAGGGGGTTTGTCACATGTTTCTGTTTTGCAGGCAGAAAAAGGTCAACAATTAATAGCTAATACGGATCCCAGGACTACTGGTGTCCAGAATATAGAGAAGGTTACGGCTGCATCTCAAGGGGATCAGTCTGCAGCGTCTCAGGATCCTGGTACAGGTAATGAGGGATCTGGGGCTGTGAGTCTGAATGTGGGGGTTGAAACAGTTGGTGTGCATGCTGATCCTTTATCTATAACTGTTGTAGCGGGTTTAAGGGACTTGTTAGCCAAGTTAGAAGGGGCCAAAGTCTCGGGGGGAGTTGCCAATTCATGGGTTCCCCCTGGATTGGCTCCTCAAAATGGGGTATTAGGGATTGTTGCTGAAGGAACAAAAGATGTAGGGTTGGTACCCCAATCTCAAGTGGTTAGTTTGTCCCAGCCAAAAGTGGCTAATGTTGATAATAAAGCGTCTGGGGGTCCTGAGCTTAAGATTGCTGACACTGCCTTGGCCAGGTCTTGTTTGTGTTCTATTGGGCCTTTGGGTATGCACTTGACGGTTGAGTTAAGGGAAAAGATATACAAGAGAGAGTTTATTGAATTATTTTCCCTCCTCCCTCTTGACCAGTCTTTTGAGATACCTGAAGACTCAAAAAAGGATGCGTCCAAGAAGGAGGAGGAAGAGAGGAAAAAACGTTACAGAAAGTTACCAAAAACATTTACTAACTGGTTCCAGGCTTTTGTTATTTATGCTAGTGTATTTGCTGTTAAGTTCCCTGATCATGGCGCGGCTCTTTTTTGCTATTTAGATGAAATAGCCGCTGCTCAGAGAACATATGGGGGTATGGCTTGGTGGGTTTATGATGAACAATTTAGACAACGTTTGTCGGTTAAGCCTGAGATGAAATGGGATGATCGTGATATGGGTCTATGGCTAAAAGTGATGACCCCGTTAAGGTCTTCGCAGCCTTTTCGCGGGGGTGCCGGCGGGTCTCTTCAAAGTGGTTCGTCGGCAACAGTCAAAAAAGGTTTCTGTTTTGCTTTCAATGAAAAGTTCTGTAAATGGGGATCGTCCTGTAAATTCAGACACGAATGCTCAGGGTGTGGGGGATCCCACCCTTCCATTAAGTGTTTCAAAAAGAACAAATTGGGAGGAACCCAGGAGCTTCCTGAAAAAGGGATTAACTCCGGTGAGGCTAAGCGGGATGGAGCTGTGGCTCGTACTCTACGCTAAACAGAAGGGCTTTGGTGAAAAGGCCTTATTATTGCTGCATGGTTTTGAGTTTGGTTTCAGAATCCCATCTTCAGGGGGTGTTGTTCATTACAGGGGTAACCTTAAGTCTGCTAGGGAATGGCCTGAGGTTGTTAGGAGTAAACTTGAGAAGGAGGTTTCTTTGGGTCGAATGGCAGGTCCTTTTAAAATCTCTCCTATCCCTCATTTGCGTATTTCTCCTTTAGGAGTGGTTCCTAAGAAAGAACCTGGTAAATTTCGTCTTATTCACCATTTATCTTTTCCAAAGGGTGGATCTGTGAATGATGATATTCCGGATGAATTATCGTCTGTGTCTTATACATCATTTGATATGGCAGTTAATTTGGTTAGAGAGGCTGGTCAATTTGCTTTAATGGCTAAAGTGGATATTGAGGCTGCTTTTCGGTTACTTCCGGTTCATCCTTCTTCACATTATCTGTTGGGTTGTTGTTTTGAGGGGTCTTTCTACATTGACCTTTGCCTCCCGATGGGTTGTTCTATTTCTTGTTCTTTGTTTGAGTGTTTTAGTTCCTTTTTGGAATGGGTCGTTAAATTCAAGTCTGGATTCTCGTCAGTAGTCCATTATTTGGATGATTTTCTTTTTGTTGGTCCCCCTGATTCGGACGTTTGTTTGAAGTTAAGGGATTGTTTTTATTCAATGGCATCTGATTTTGGGGTTCCTATTGCAATGGAAAAATCTGAGGGTCCAGTTACGGCCCTTAAATTCTTGAGTATTACAATCGATTCCAAAAAAATGGAATGTAGTCTACCTGTTGAAAAGATCGTGGATTTGTCAGAAATGATTCAGCATTTTTTGGTGGTCCGTAAGGTGACTTTGAGAGAAATGCAATCTCTGCTGGGAAAATTGAATTTTGCTTGCAGAATCATTCCTATTGGTAGAGTTTTTTCTAGAAGAATGTCACTGGCTACGTCTGGTGTTAGTAAGCCTCATCATTTTGTAAGGATTAAAAAAGGCCACAAGGATGATTTGAAAGTTTGGTTGGAGTTCCTTAAAAATTTTAACGGTGTTGCAATATTTATGGAAGCTAGGATCTCTAATGTTGATTTGGATTTGATAACAGATGCAGCTGGTGGTGTTGGTTTCGGGGCTTATTTTCAGGGGCATTGGTGTGCAGAGGTGTGGCCTCAAGAGTGGGTCGAGTTGGGTTTAACTAGGAACTTAGTTTTCCTTGAACTATTTCCGATTCTGGTGGCTCTGTTTGTGTGGGAACTTGATTTGATGAATAAATCCATATTATTCCATACGGATAATATGGGCGTGGTTTCTGCTATTAATTCTTTATCTGCATCATCATTACCAGTTTTGCGTTCATTAAGAGTACTAGTCTTGAAATGTTTAAGAATGAATGTATTTGTCAGGGCAAAGCATATCCCTGGTAAGCTTAATTTGATAGCGGATTCTTTATCTCGTTCACAGTGGTGTCACTTTCGAGAATTGGCTCCTCAAGCGGATGTAGCTGGCGCGATGTTTCCGGACCAACTTTGGAAGCTTGGGACGGAGGATTGGCTGAATTAATTAAAAAATCTTTGGCTCCAGGTACTTGGACGTCCTATGTATCAGTTTGGAGGGAATGGGAAATGTGGTTTTGTCAATCTGAAATCAAAGAAGGGTCTGATGATGTCACAGGTTGCTTATTGGAATGGATGTGGCATTGGGGAACTTTGGGTTTGTCACCATCTAATATGGAAAAAAAGATTGGCGGCCCTAGCTTTTAGATTCCTTTTATTAGGTCTGTCTGATGTTACAAAAGTTTTTTGGGTACGTCAAGTTCTTAAAGGCTTGAAGAAAAAGGCAAAGGTTAGAGATAAGAGAAGGCCTATTACATTTTCTTTACTTAAAAAAATTTGGGTAGTATTGGCTGAGATTTGTGCATCAAGATTTGAAGTAATATTGTTCAGAACGGCCTTTGTATTGGCCTTTTTTGGGGCATTTAGACTTTCGGAATTGGTAAGCCCTAGCAAGAAAGTTTCAGGAGGTTTACAAAAAGAAGATGTATTATGGAACGAGAGCAGGGTAGAAATCTTACTGAGAAGTAGTAAAACGGACATCTATGGGAAAGGCAAGAATATAGTGCTGTTCCCTAGTGGTGGAGAGATTTGTCCATGTCAGGTAATGATGCTTTATGGGTCCATACGGCCTTTGCAAGATAGCCCTTTGTTGGTTCACTCAGATGGTTCCTTTTTGTCACAGTATCAATTTAGAGCCATTTTAAAAGGTTCAATTGTTTTATTGGGTTTTAATCCATTAGAGTTCGGGTCTCACTCATTCCGGATTGGAGCTGCTACTGAAGCTGCTATGTTAGATCTCAGAGAGGATATAGTTAAAAAGATTGGTAGATGGGGTTCAAGTCGTTATAAATCCTATGTTAGGCCTGATTTGAGGGTATAAAAAAAAAAATTAAAAAAAAAATAACCTTGAATAGAGTGTATGTTTTGGAATGTTTGAGCTGAAATCATCCTGAATACTCTCTTTATTTCTTTTATTTTAGGTGTGAGGATCGTATGGGTGATGGGGCATTCGTTTATATACTGGGCCAATGCTGAGGCCAGTAAGAAAATGGGCGGCCTTCAGCTTGGGTGTCCAGTTGATCAATGGGAGGTCAAATGGTTTGGGATTAGGGGCATGTGCTGGAATCTCTTGTTTCCTGTTTTTCTAGATTATAGCAAAGTTTTTCATCACCCTGATGTTTTGATAGTGCATTTGGGGGGAAATGATTTAGGTATGATTCCTCAAAAAGAATTAGTGAGAAGAATTAAAAGGGATCTGGGCAATATAAAGGAGCTTTATCCCGGAATAAAAATAGTCTGGTCACAGATTACTCCTAGGCTGGTTTGGAGATCAGCAAGGGACTATGATAGGTTAGAAAAGAGCCACAAGAAAGTTAACAAAATAGTTAGCTCTTTCGTTAAAAGGTTGGGGGGAGGTGTTGTTTTCCACCCAGATTTCGAGGTAGAAGGGGCTGAGGAATTCTACTTAAAAGATGGTGTTCATTTTAACCAATTTGGGCTGCAGCTATTTCTTTTTGATATAAAAGAAGTGTTGGAAAATTTTTTGGGTTTGGCGGGACTGGGCTGTTCGGTCAGTCCAGTCGGTGGCGGGGGTGCTAGTTCCCAGACAAATATGGTAAGCAATATGGCCAAGTGATTTTGAGGATTTTAAGTAGTTGCCTCTCCATGGGGTGAGTGGGCAACTGGTTTTATAGGGGCAAGGGGTTCCCTATTAAAGTGTAGGTGTCCTTGGATGGACTCAACGGGGATATAGTTGAGTCCAGTTTTTTAATAACGGCCATCTTGTTTTGTGGGTTTGGGAACTAGCACCGCTGTGGGGAATTGACAGTTTTGATTGGAATGTTATTTATGAACATCAGGTATGTTCTGTTAAAATGTTTGAAAATATTTATTACACAATATTTAACTTATGTTGTTAATAAAATGGCTGCGGCCAATTTTTATACCAAAGTTGTGTGTAACTCCTTATTTATAGTAATTATGTTAGCTAATAATTGTTATAAGGTTAGGCCGGGGATTGACGACTTTAAAGGTCAGGGAGCCCCTGGGAGTTCGAAGTAACGGGAAGGGGATTTGACCGTTGGAGGAATTAGGCCTAGTGTGTGATTGGTTGGTATCTGTAAGGGGGCGGGCTTAGCACGCGCTGTTACGCTTTTAAGGAAAGAGCGGGAGAATCTGTCATCAGAATATTTATCAAACCTATGTGGAAAGTGCTCCCTACCTAATTTTGTTTTCCTTCTTTGTTTCGTGATTGTCGCAGCAAGGCGGGGGTGCTAGTTCCCAGACAAATATGGTAAGCAATATGGCCAAGTGATTTTGAGGATTTTAAGTAGTTGCCTCTCCATGGGGTGAGTGGGCAACTGGTTTTATAGGGGCAAGGGGTTCCCTATTAAGGTGTAGGTGTCCTTGGACGGACTCAACGGGGATATAGTTGAGTCCAGTTTTTGAATAACGGCCATCTTGTTTTGTGGGTTTGGGAACTAGCACCGCTGTGGGGAATTGACAGTTTTAATTGGAATGTTATTTATGAACATCAGGTATGTTCTGTTAAAATGTTTGAAAATATTTATTACACAATATTTAACTTATGTTGTTAATAAAATGGCTGCGGCCAATTTTTATACCAAAGTTGTGTGTAACTCCTTATTTATAGTAATTATGTTAGCTAATAATTGTTATAAGGTTAGGCCGGGGATTGACGACTTTAAAGGTCAAGGAGCTAGCTGTCAGATTCTCTCATACACTACTACCAGTGGACTTTCAATGTTAAGACTCTCTCATTTGATTATGTTTTTCTACATAAGGGTGTTACAGTTTTTTGTTTTTGTTTTAGTTTCTAAAGGTTCCTCAGTATAAGTATTACTAGATTTAATGTGGAAAGAAGTTAAATGACAGGTTTTAATGTTTCTCAGCTTGTGCATAGATACTTGAGGAGCAGTCACGCCTGGTTAGATATTCTCATATAATTATGGTGATTCTAATTAGGCGACCTGGGTGGATTTTTGATACAACCCTCTGGCCTGATTAGTTTTCCTGAGGGAATGCTGGTGAATTTATCTAAGGCTCAGAGAGGTGAAGTAGGTTAAGACATGCAAGATTTAACAATTCTAGTAGATATATTATGGCCGATGTTATATGGAACTTTATATTATTATATGTTCTGAATAGTTAGTTAGAGGGTTTATGTAAGTTAAAGTTATATGATGTTTCTCAAAAAGAGTTGATTTATTGTGTGTACTAGCTTCATATCTTTACTCGTCACACCTGCTGGAAAATTGCAGGCATTACAGTGAAAACATGCTATAGACCCTCTGCATTATGATCAGTCCCGCCTCCCCCAATTTAATGCTTACTGGTTAAGCGTAAGGGCGCAGACCCTAATTGAAACTCCCTAAAACTATATCTAAGTGTGATTATTTATAAATGTTTTTGATATATCCCCCCATACCCTATAAAACTTAAATGAGGTATTGCCCATATAGGTTCGCTTTCCCAAATTAATACAACCATATAAGTGAAGTAAACAAAGTTGCAGAGATATTGTAATATACTATAGATGGTTTAGATGTGAATACTGATATATTTAATTTTGCGACTGTTTTAAATGTGCTTGACTTTTTTATATGATAGAGCCTGGATAATTCACGGTTGTCAAAGTTTCTGTACGTGACATCTGGGGATGAAAGAATGTATTTTACATGTAATATGTTTGCAATAACCTCAATAAAAAAAATACATAGTAAACGTGAATGTTCATTGCACCCTTTTGCACAATCTACATCTCCATTCCACCATTTTAAATGTATTTACAAACAGAGTTTCAAGAAAGACTAGACTGCAAATATTATGATCAGATGATGCTTGTTGGAGCAAAGCATGGCCGGTAGCTCATAAGTACCAATAAAGATCTCATTGAGATCGATATCAATTCAACTTGCTTCTTTAGATGCTCATTTTATGATTTGGCTTAGAAATGCTGAATAAGATGCTCTTTATGAACACTATAAAAATGCTTTTTTTTTCCAGAGCAAATAAAGTTTATTTACTGCTTCCAAAAAAGAACCTGCTCAAAATCATTATTGCTATATTTTCATATTAAGCTATTCAGGGCTCTAGCAGATAAACTGCAAAAAGCACATCCTGCTTTATTTTGTGCACATCCTGCTTTATTTTGTGCACATCCTGCTTTATTTTGTGCACATCCTGCTTTATTTTGTGCACATCCCCAAATGATAAAATAACAAGCAAAGAAAAAAAAAATTCTTCTTACCAGTTAATCTTATGCAGTTCTTTATTTGGAACAACGGCTAATTAATGAAACATCAAAAGGACAAAAGCAGTGACAGTTAGACATGCATTCAATGTTAAAACCACTACAAACATTTCTGAAAATCCAGATGTTTTCTGAATAAACAAGAGCATGAACATTTATTCACTAGGAAATATGTTAACAATTTTTGACATACAGATTCATGTAGCAAAAGAAATGCACTTAAAAACTAGGCTACTAATATGGCATCAATCCATAGTGTCTGCAAAAAGACATCCACTAAAATATTTTCTAATCTATTCAAATTGTATAAAACGTCAGTTTATAAACCACAGGTTTGTGAATCTTTCTCTGACTAACACAATCTTTTTCTTTCACTTTTGTCTTCTGCTATTTCGTATAACAATGTACAATAGTAACAGAGTGTAAAAGCACTGACAGAATATGTAAGTGTACCATAAATTATTTTGTATGGATTTCTATGAAACAAATGGTTTGTCAATGTGTTCATTTCCACATAAGAAGCCTGTGATTTCATAAATTGCTAATTTGACTTCCTTAAAGATGTTACTGTTCTTTCAAGGCAGTACTGAACATTTGAAGTAAGCTAGGTTTCACTTTGTATAAAATATACCTATGTGCATCTACTTGAAGAGCTTTACAAAAACATTAACTATATGCTGAATCTATTGAAAGGGTTGCACAATATGCGGGTAGATTTATCTATAGTCCAGCGGACATCAACCTCACTACGCTGTCGGTATTTAACATTGCACAAGCATTTCTAGTGAAATGCTTGCGCAAAGCCGCCCTCTTCTCACCGGCGGCCAATCAGCCGCTAGCAGGGGGTGCCAATCATCTGGATCGGAGTGATTTTAGTCCGCCACCTTAAATTCCGTTTCAGGCAAGCTGGAAACTATGGGCAGAGTTAGCAGCATCTGCTGCTTAATAAATCTACCCTATATATTAAAAGCTTTATATAAGATATGGCTTGAACATCTCTATGTATATATGGAAGATATCTTACTTCACACATACCATTCAGTCCAATCCCCACCAACCACCTATATCATGTGCAGAAACTTTCTTTTCCTCCTTAGTTTAAAGAAGTATACTTTAAAGTATTGCAAGAATTTGTGTTATATTATGATGAATTTATTACCGAAGATTCTGTTTGGCTTCTCCTTTTTTAGAGTTTTTTTTCTCACCATTTAAGCAGAGGCAGGAACTGAATGGTAACTGCTCACAGAGCCATGATTCAGAAACAATTTAGTGTTGCCACCTGTCTGCAATTGACCTGGACAGTCCAGTTTTCAAAGTGTGTGTCTAGGTCTGAAGCTTGGTTCGGGTTTTTATGAGTGTTTGGGCAACTCTTCAAGTGGCTACCTAGTACCATGCTACTTCCACAGGCAGAACTGACTGAAGTCAAGAATGGTATTTTTTTTTTTTTTTTAAACAGTTTGATTTATTTTTTCCATAGAAGTTTGGTAAACAAAATATTGTGTCTCAGTTTAACTATCTTCTCTTGACTAGACTATGGGGCCGATTAATCAAGGGCCGAATGGCCCCTGACGCCCCTGTTTCCTGAAGGCTCGCGGGAAACAGCAGTTATGAAGCAGCGGTCATAATACTGCTACTCCTTAACTGGTCCGACTGCTCTGAGGCTGCAAACATCAATTCGACTGATTTCATACGATCGGGCTGATTGACACCCATTGCTAGCAGCCGATTGGCTGCAAATCTGCAGGGGGTGGCACTGCACAAGCAGTTCACAAGAACTGCTTGTGCAATGATAAATGCCAACAGCGTATATTAGCATTCATTGATGTCTGTCGGACATGATCCGCTGAGCGTATCATGTTGGACAAACCGATGATAAATCGGCCCCAATGTCTCTGGAGTCGTGCAGCATCATAGATTTCTGTTGAATACTTGCAACAACAGCAAAAAAAAGCACAAAAAAACAGCGTGTGTGTATGTATAAAATATATATATATATATATACAGTATGTGTGTGTGTGTATATATATATATATATATATATATATATATATGTTTGTGTGTATATATGTGTGTGCGTGTGTGTGTATATGTGTGTGCGTATATATATATATATATATATATATATATAGTAGCCGGTAGCCTAGCACTCCTTCCACTCATGTGCAACCATGGCCCGGGTGCAATCCTCAAAATAAATGTACAAGTTAGCTAAGTAGATGAAGGGCACTCTCAGGACTTGTAGAATAGGTAACAGTGTAATCTTTATTTTCCAAAAGTAGTGATAACTCAAACAATGTCAACGTTTCGGCACATTCAAGGGCCTTCTTCAAGACAGAATTTTATCCCAATAATAGGCTGTGTTAAGTAGTCAGCGCTGACTACTTAACACAGCCTATTATTGGGATAAAATTCTGTCTTGAAGAAGGCCCTTGAATATGTACACACATATATTTTTATTTATATATATATATATATATATATATATATATATATATATATATATATATATATATATATATATATATACAGGGAGTGCAGAATTATTAGGCAAGTTGTATTTTTGAGGATTAATTTTATTATTGAACAACAACCATGTTCTCAATGAACCCAAATAACTCATTAATATCAAAGCTGAATAGTTTTGGAAGTAGTTTTTAGTTTGTTTTTAGTTATAGCTATTTTAGGGGGATATCTGTGTGTGCAGGTGACTATTACTGTGCATAATTATTAGGCAACTTAACAAAAAACAAATATATACCCATTTCAATTATTTATTTTTACCAGTGAAACCAATATAACATCTCAACATTCACAAATATACATTTCTGACATTCAAAAACAAAACAAAAACAAATCAGTGACCAATATTGCCACCTTTCTTTGCAAGGACACTCAAAAGCCTGCCATCCATGGATTCTGTCAGTGTTTTGATCTGTTCACCATCAACATTGCGTGCAGCAGCAACCACAGCCTCCCAGACACTGTTCAGAGAGGTGTACTGTTTTCCCTCCTTGTAAATCTCACATTTGATGATGGACCACAGGTTCTCAATGGGGTTCAGATCAGGTGAACAAGGAGGCCATGTCATTAGATTTTCTTCTTTTATACCCTTTCTTGCCAGACATGCTGTGGAGTACTTGGACGCGTGTGATGGAGCATTGTCCTGCATGAAAATCATCTTTTTTCTTTAAGGATGCAGACTTCTTCCCGTACCACTGCTTGAAGAAGGTGTCTTCCAGAAACTGGCAGTAGGACTGGGAGTTGAGCTTGACTCCATCCTCAACCCGAAAAGGCCCCACAAGCTCATCTTTGATGATACCAGCCCAAACCAGTACTCCACCTCCACCTTGCTGGCGTCTGAGTTGGACTGGAGCTCTCTGCCCTTTACCAATCCAGCCACGGGCCCATCCATCTGGCCCATCAAGACTCACTCTCATTTCATCAGTCCATAAAACCTTAGAAAAATCAGTCTTGAGATATTTCTTGGCCCAGTCTTGACGTTTCAGCTTGTGTGTCTTGTTCAGTGGTGGTCGTCTTTCAGCCTTTCTTACCTTGGCCATGTCTCTGAGTATTGCACGCCTTGTGCTTTTGGGCACTCCAGTGATGTTGCAGCTCTGAAATATGGCCAAACTGGTGGCAAGTGGCATCTTGGCAGCTGCACGCTTGACTTTTCTCAGTTCATGGGCAGTTATTTTGCGCCTTGGTTTTTCCACACGCTTCTTGCGACCCTGTTGACTATTTTGAATGAAATGCTTGATTGTTCGATGATCACGCTTCAGAAGCTTTGCAATTTTAAGAGTGCTGCATCCCTCTGCAAGATATCTCACTATTTTTGACTTTTCTGAGCCTGTCAAGTCCTTCTTTTGACCCATTTTGCAAAGGAAAGGAAGTTGCCTAATAATTATGCACACCTGATATAGGGTGTTGATGTCATTAGACCACACCCCTTCTCATTACAGAGATGCACATCACCTAATATGCTTAATTGGTAGTAGGCTTTCGAGCCTATACAGCTTGGAGTAAGACAACATGCATAAAGAGGATGATGTGGTCAAAATACTCATTTGCCTAATAATTCTGCACTCCCTGTATATATATATATATATATATATATATATATATATGTGTGTGTGGGGGGGGGGGGGTAAAAATAGGAAGTAGCAGCCAGATACAAATGGATGTTGGGGGAGACAAATAGGTAGAAGCTACAATATTTATTATTCATAATAATAATGAATATTATTATTATACAAAGCACAAATATAGTCAAATAACTTACGGCTAGATTACGAGTTGTGCGTTAGGCTGAAAAAGCAGCGTTAAGAGGTCCTAATGCTGCTTTTTCCCTACCGCTGCTATTACGAGTCTTGCAGGTTTAAGGGCATCGCACACTTCTTTGGCCTTACCGCAAAACGACTTACGTAAACTTCATAAAGTCTTTTTTCTATGGGACTTCGATAGCGCCGGTATTACGAGTCTGTCCTGAGAGGCAAAAAAGTGAGCGGTACACCCTCTACCTCCAAGATCCCTAACGCATTTAAAAGTCAGTAGTTAAGAGTTTTATGGTACAACGCCGTAACATAAAACTCATAACTAAAGTGCTAAAAAGTACACTAACACCCATAAACTACCTATTAACCCCTAAACCGAGGCCCCCCCGCATCGCAAACACTAAAATAACATTTTAACCCCTAATCTGCTGCTCCGGACACCGCCGCCACCTACATTATATTTATGAACCCCTAATCTGCTGCTCCCAACATCGCCGACACCTACATTATATTTATTAACCCCTAATCTGCCACCCCCAATGTCGCCGCAAACTACCTACACTTATTAACCCCTAATCTGCCCCTAATCTGCCGCCCCCAAAGTCGCCGCCACTATAATAAACATATTAACCCCTAAACCACCACACTCCCGCCTTGCAAACATTAGTTAAATATTATTAACCCCTAATCTGCCGTCCCTAATATGCCGTCCCTAAACCTAAATCTAACCCTAACCCTAACACCCCATAACTAAATATAATTAAAATAAATCTAACTAAAAATTCCTATCATTACCTAAATAATTCCTATTTAAAACTAAATACTTACCTGTAAAATAAACCCTAAGCTAGCTACAATATAACTAATAGTTACATTGTAGCTATCTTAGGGTTTATTTTTATTTTACAGGCAAGTTTGTACCTATTGTTCCTTTGTATTAAGGTCACAAAGTATTTCCTTGTATATTTAATATTTATGTGCCCTTGAATGGTTTCTACTTTCTAGTGTCTAGTGAAGTCACAGTGTGAGATAGAGTTACACTCTGTTTTCAGTGTCTTCTCCAGATTACACTATAGTTAAGAATTTTCATACTGTGAAAGGGAGTGAAGAACAACACTGGGTTGTAGGGTGACTATATAACAATTGCCTATATAAAAATTGCACTCAAGCGAACTTCCAACTTGCTACTTCTGATGAGCACAAAGGGGCCGATTAATTAAGGGCCGAATGGCCCTGAATTCAGCTGTTTCCGTGCAAGCCTTTAGGCTCGCCGGAAACAAGAGTTAAGAAGCAGCGGTCTTAAGACTTAACTCATCTGTCGCCTTGGAGATGGCGGACAGCAATCCGCCTGATATGATCGGGTTGATTGACACCCCCTGCTAGCGGCCGATTGGCCGCAAATCTGCAGGGGGCGGCATTGCACAAGCAGTTCACCAGAACTGCTTGTGCAATGTTAAATGTCGACAGGTTATGCTGTCAGCATTTAGCGATGCAGGGCGGACATGATATGCTTATAGCGAATCATGTCCGCCCGGGGTATGATAAATCTACCTCAAAGCCCCTTATCGATTGAGACCAACAGTTAGCGCAGCACTCATAATCTAGCCCATTTTGCGCTACAGTGAAGCTAGAAGAGTCTGGTGTCTAAAATGAACATTGTAATCTGTTATTTTTTATTATATTTGTATAATTCTATGGAAATACAGGGAGTGCAGAATTATTAGGCAAATGAGTATTTTGACCACATCATCCTCTTTATGCATGTTGTCTTACTCCAAGCTGTATAGGCTCGAAAGCCTACTACCAATTAAGCATATTAGGTGATGTGCATCTCTGTAATGAGAAGGGGTGTGGTCTAATGACATCAACACCCTATATCAGGTGTGCATAATTATTAGGCAACTTCCTTTCCTTTGGCAAAATGGGTCAAAAGAAGGACTTGACAGGCTCAGAAAAGTCAAAAATAGTGAGATATCTTGCAGAGGGATGCAGCACTCTTAAAATTGCAAAGCTTCTGAAGCGTGATCATCGAACAATCAAGCGTTTCATTCAAAATAGTCAACAGGGTCGCAAGAAGCATGTGGAAAAACCAAGGCGCAAAATAACTGCCCATGAACTGAGAAAAGTCAAGCGTGCAGCTGCCAAGATGCCACTTGCCACCAGTTTGGCCATATTTCAGAGCTGCAACATCACTGGAGTGCCCAAAAGCACAAGGTGTGCAATACTCAGAGACATGGCCAAGGTAAGAAAGGCTGAAAGACGACCACCACTGAACAAGACACACAAGCTGAAACGTCAAGACTGGGCCAAGAAATATCTCAAGACTGATTTTTCTAAGGTTTTATGGACTGATGAAATGAGAGTGAGTCTTGATGGGCCAGATGGATGGGCCCGTGGCTGGATTGGTAAAGGGCAGAGAGCTCCAGTCCGACTCAGACGCCAGCAAGGTAGAGGTGGAGTACTGGTTTGGGCTGGTATCATCAAAGATGAGCTTGTGGGGCCTTTTCGGGTTGAGGATGGAGTCAAGCTCAACTCCCAGTCCTACTGCCAGTTTCTGGAAGACACCTTCTTCAAGCAGTGGTACAGGAAGAAGTCTGCATCCTTCAAGAAAAACATGATTTTCATGCAGGACAATGCTCCATCACACGCGTCCAAGTACTCCACAGTGTGGCTGGCAAGAAAGGGTATAAAAGAAGAAAATCTAATGACATGGCCTCCTTGTTCACCTGATCTGAACCCCATTGAGAACCTGTGGTCCATCATCAAATGTGAGATTTACAAGGAGGGAAAACAGTACACCTCTCTGAACAGTGTCTGGGAGGTTGTGGTTGCTGCTGCACGCAATGTTGATGGTGAACAGATCAAAACACTGACAGAATCCATGGATGGCAGGCTTTTGAGTGTCCTTGCAAAGAAAGGTGGCTATATTGGTCACTGATTTGTTTTTGTTTTGTTTTTGAATGTCAGAAATGTATATTTGTGAATGTTGAGATGTTATATTGGTTTCACTGGTAAAAATAAATAATTGAAATGGGTATATATTTGTTTTTTGTTAAGTTGCCTAATAATTATGCACAGTAATAGTCACCTGCACACACAGATATCCCCCTAAAATAGCTAAAACTAAAAACAAACTAAAAACTACTTCCAAAACTATTCAGCTTTGATATTAATGAGTTTTTTGGGTTCATTGAGAACATGGTTGTTGTTCAATAATAAAATGAATCCTCAAAAATACAACTTGCCTAATAATTCTGCACTCCCTGTACTACTTAAGGCATAAATGCCCCAAAAAAATATTTTATCTTAGATTTTCTTTTACTCAAATATTACATTGTCTCTTTATAGTGTACAGTCAAATAGAAATAAATGGTTTGCCTGTCTTCTGTATTTTAATACACACCACTTGCACCTTTGTTTGTGAACTCTCACTACAGTAGAAGTAATTTTATTGTAATAATTGGGAGATTTTTTTAACCCACATAGAATACTTGGCAAGATGGCAGAATTCAAAGCTGGTTTACTAATTATGCCTGAGGCTAATTTGGTTCTATATTTTAACCAATAATTTGCATACTGTTCTGCAATCCATAGTTTGATCTTACTTTACTCTTTTAAGAGTCCATAGGTCCAAGAAGAATAAACACAAGCTTAAAGGGACATGAAACTCACATTTTTTTTTTCATGATTTAAATAGAGCATGCAATTTTAAACAACTTTCCAATTTACTTCTACTATCTAATTTGCATCACTCTCTTGATATCCATTGTTGAATAGCATATCTAAATAGGCTCAAGAGCTGCTGATTGGTGGCTAGACATAGATGCCTCGTGATATTGGCTCACCCATGTGCATTGCTATTTATTCAACAAAGGATACCTAAAGAATGAAGCAAATTAGATAATAGAACTAAATCAGAATGTTGTTTAAAATTATATTCTCTGGGCGGAGACTAACACCAGGATGGTTGTGTGGGACCGGAGCTCCGGGCAGCAGTATTGTGATTAAAAGGTGGCAATACTCCACTACATCAGCCACAAAAGCTAATGAATATCGGTGGGAAGATAGAGTGAGGTGCTGGGAGTGCTTTATTGAAAGCGATCACAAGATACAAAGCCGTTCTGCAGACCGAAAGATTCACAGACTTTGAGGCCTAGCTATTGCAAAGCGGCACTCTGCGCACCTCAAAAGATCTGAAACTGACGAAACTACCGAGGACAAATGAACATAGCAAGTGGATTGCACTCTGGGAAATGCTCCTGTATCTATCGATGGTACTTTAAGACCGATTGCACCATTTGGAGCCCCAGACCGAACTATTAGTGTGACGAGATTGCGGCCTCCCTACATTAACTCTAACCCTCACTGACTTCCCACGGTAAGTGAGCCCATCCAACTACTGATTTAAGATGGAACTGCACCTTAAGACCGCATTTGACTTACTTGACACTTTGGGACAGTCAGTTTAAGGCTCTTACTGAGATAATAAGGAATGGCCCTATCCCGCATAAAGATGAACGACTCATTACTCCTGAGCATGATGACTGCCTCATATCTCCGGACAGACCGGGCATGCCTAGTACTCTACCATCCCTAACGCCTCATTCAGTGACGCAGGGGAAGCCTATGCTCTCCTCCACAAGCAATCTGGTCTCTGACATAGCACCTGCCCTAGTCGGCTCACTTTCGCCCGACAGCCTCATAATAGAATCTACAAGTGCGGAGCATGTACTAGGGCGCTGTATGGAGCCGCTTCTTGCTGTGCAGACCCTATTATCGCAATGTCCGACTATTGGACACTACCCTGGAGTGCCTACAAATACAAGTTTCCCCCTGGTATCTCGTCAGGAGGTTGCGGTTGATCTTCGTGTTCGTGCACCAGAGGCCCTGCCTTCATTCATGGACTGAGTAATACCACTAATGATAGGCGAAAGACTTGCGATTTCCTTCATGTCCCTGGTAAGGAGCATATTTTATGTGATGGATCGAAAGATGAGACCTTCCTACAACAACTTATGGGCTATGGGCTCCAGAGGACGGCATAAGATCAGATATGGGATTGGCTGAATCTATTTATTATGCAGGACTGATACCACAGTTTGACATTCTGCTTTGTATCCGGTACCATTGTGACTATGTGTTTATGCCAGCATTGGCGTCAGTTGAACTTTAGTTTGGAACCTTTACCTTACTTTATCTCTATATGTTATAACTTGTTTGAACTACATACCTTTAAATATTGCTACACACTTTACTCTATTGCCTGCCAATTTATATTTGTGGTGTGGGGTCATTTTAGTCTACACAAATACAGTCCATTGTCTGGCAATCTCTCAGGCTCCCTTCGCCCACAAATTGAATTGAAGTCCAGCTCCCTATACCTGCAGAAGATATACCATTACATTCTTTTCTTCTAAGTATTAGTCTGGCTCTTTTCTCTACATCTGATCCTGTCTAAAGTGTTTCTAAATTTGTTTAATATTTCTAACAATCTTTACTAAAAGGTTGTGTTCTATTGTATATTGTTTATCTCCTCTCCATCTCCTCCAAATTACATAGGTATGCTGTGCCTGTTTTTCCAGTTACCCCTAACCACCTAATACGTCTCACACACCCAATCCTGAGTACAGTTTTAATTGTGCTGCATGCTATATTATTTAATGTAAGTTCATATAAGCTGTCACTGTTGGATATGTTTAGTATATACGGTTAATTGTCATTTGAATACCTTGTTCATCGTGTTTACTCCATATCTGATGAGTAATTAGTTGTTACTCTACCAAATCACATGCAGGAGATTTATAGGCCTCTAGTTATCAAGCTCTGTACGTACCTGCCTTCGCCGGCCCCAATACGCTTGCCTAAGCTCGCCTCACATCACCGCCGCGGACCTGAATACGTTCGCCAAAGTTATCAATAAATCTGTCAAAAAGCTGCGCACCAAGTACGGGGCGATGAGCAGCGGACTGTGATAGTTATCACTCATCCGATCTCGCTGCTCTTCGGCTTTTCTACAGCTTTATTGATAAGCTGTCACTAAGCACCCGCACTATACTATACTGTTCTACCCCCTATACCGCTGCCCCCGGAGCCCCCCACAACGAAATAAAGTTATTAACCCCTAAACCGCTGCTCCTAGACACCGCCGCAACTATAATAAATGTATTAACCCCTAAACCGCCACTCCCGGACCCGGCCGCAACTATAATAAATGTATTAACCCCTAAACCGCCACTCCTGGACCCCTTCGCCACCTACATAATACCTATTAACCCCTATCCTGCCCACCTATATCGCCACCACCTATAATAAATTTATTAACCCCTATCCTGCCGATCCCGTACCCCGCCGCAACTAAATAAATTGTTTAACCCCTAAACCACCGCTCCTGGACCCCACCGCCACCTATATTAAACTTATTAACCCCTAATCTGCCTCCCCTACACCGTCGCCACCTATAATAAATTTATTAACCCCTATCCTGCCCACCTATACCGCCGCCATCTATATTAAACTAATTAA
Source organism: Bombina bombina (assembly GCF_027579735.1). Lineage (NCBI taxonomy): Eukaryota > Metazoa > Chordata > Amphibia > Anura > Bombinatoridae > Bombina > Bombina bombina. Next base: position 741,457,881 of record NC_069503.1, on the reverse strand, counting down.
CCCCTAAACCTAAGTCTAACACTAACCCTAACACCCCCCCTAACTTAAATATTATTTTAATAAATCTAAATAAAAATTACTCTTATTAATTAAATTATTTCTATTTAAAACTAAATACTTACCTATAAAATAAACCCTAAGATAGCTACAATATAACTAATAATTATATTGTAGCTATTTTAGGATTTATTTTTATTTTACAGGCAAGTTTGTTTTTATTTTAACTAGGTACAAAAGCTATTAAATAGTTAATAACTATTTAATAGCTACCTAGATAAAATAAAGTCAAATTTGCCTGTAAAATAAAAACTAACCTACGTTACAATTACACCTAACACTACACTATCATTAAATAAATTATTCCTATTTAAAACTAAATACTTAGCTGTAAAATAAATCCTAAGATAGCTACAATGTAATTAATAATTACATTGTAGCTATTTTAGGATTTATATTTATTTTACAGGTAACTTTATATTTATTTTAACTAGGTACAGATCTCCCTACCTTGAGTCGTGTTCACCCAGCCGGGCCGAAGTCATCATCCAAGGGGCGCTGAAGAGGTCTTCCATCTGATAGAAGTCTTCATCCAGGCGGCGTCTTCAATCTTCATCCATCCGGAGCGGAGCCATCTTCAAACGAGCCGACGCGGAGCCATCCTCTTCAACCGACCCCTACTCGCCGAATGAAGGTTCCCTTTAAGGGACGTCATCCAAGATGGTGTCCCTCGAATTCCGATTGGCTGATAGGATTCACATGTCATTAATGTAAATCCTGTAAATATAGCAGTAAACTAAAAAGTTTGAAATCACAGAAAACAGGGAGATTATTCAAAATTAATGGGATCATCAGATGTTCAGAGGAGAATGTGATTTACTCAATAAAGTGTGATTGTAATCTTATGTATTTAGGCCAAACAAGTAGAAAGCTTAGAGATAGAATTCGAGAACATATCCTAAGTATTGAACACCATAGGAAAGATACAACATTATATAAACATTTCTATGAAAAACATCATGGAAACGTAAATTGTATGAAATATTGGGGTATTAAAAAAGTACATCCAGATGGGAGAAGAGGGGATATGGAGAGAAAGCTCCTAAGACAAGAAGCAGAATTGATTTATAATTTTGGGATCCTACACCCAATGGGTCTAAATAGTGAACTTGATCTGAGTAGATTGATTTGATTTATAATAATGAATATTTTAATATTGTCAGATTATTTTTTTAAAAAAATGTTATGATCCATTACATATGTAGAGGGATTTTTATATCTAAAATGACTTTTATATATTATTTAAAAGTATATGTACTTAAGATTTTAGGATAAAATTTGAACACATGATGAATTGCATTTTTAGTGGATTTAGTTCTTTAAAAAATAATTTTTGTATTTTAATATACATTGCTACTTTTAAATATTTCTCATATTATCACAATTGTTTTCCTATATTGTTTCAAATCCTTCTATAGCTGAGGAGATTGAAATAGCAGACTGTGTAAAATAAATACTTTTCTGAAATAACAGCCTTATAAACTATTACCAAAGGAAGGAATAGGATGTGGATGAATAAACAAAACAAAGAGATGTTAAGAATGAAGTTCGCTCTAAATTAACAAAATGAATTTATCAATGGGTTAATTTAAAAGCCTTTATTAGGAGAAGAACCAATGGGAACAGTTATCTTGACAAAGGCTCCACGATACGCGTTGATGTACTGAATTTCCAGCACCTGTGGAAAAAGGAGAGGTTGAACACTAGCCTCGCATGAACTATACCAGGAACCGGGCTCCCATAACCGCACCATCAAGTCTGGATCTACAACCTGAATAAAACAAGTAAGGAGTGAGGCTGATTGGTGGAGCGGTAGGAGCGTTTTTAAAAAAAAAAAGTGCACGCACTCTTCAACTATACCAGCTGTAAGGCGGATGGGATTACCCTGACAGCCGTGGCAATAAGGAACGACACACCCCTTGCAACTACTGAAAGAATTATACAGTTGATGTATTAAGGATATAACCCGGTGGTTATTTAATACTAAAACTGGAAATAAGGTAACCTTAGGAGCCGCTCGGTGAGTAGGTGGAAACCGTTACCCTAAAGATAATTTTGATCGATCATACTAACTTTGTTTCATGAAATACTGAAAATAAAAAGGCATGGTCATGTTTGCATAAATTGCTAAATTCAAAGCGAACTACTATTATTACACGTTCTTTGGACATAATTACAGTATAAGGAACTTTGTTTCATTTTGTGGCAGTATAAGCTGGATTAATAAGTAACATTACAAGGTAATTTAAAGGAACATTGATTAAGAACTCAAGACGATCTCATATTGTTTTCTGTGGATTTTCTGTTCCCTAATGAAGAAAAGTTTAATATATTGAGAAGTATTTTGCACATCATTCGGCAATTGTAATACTGAATTGTTTGTAGTGAAGTTTTAAACTCAGTAGTTATTTATTGCACAGTGATTGTTAGATTTTACCGGCACCGGTGCTATTATATAGATATATTTTTAGAATTGTATTAAATATTGTGTATTAATTATTGTGTAATATATATTAGTTGAATAAATTTGATATTATCTGTGAACAATGCCTATAAGATTTTTTTAGATTATAAATTTTTTTAGATTATAAATTTGTTTAGAGTATTATTAATTTTAAGAATATATTTTTAAAGGTCAATACCTGTTGATATATTCTTTTATCAGATTTTGCCTATATAATTATATTTTAACTAGTATATGCAGTAAGCCTTAGGTGGCGCCACCCTCACCCCTTTTTTTTCTCTATGAACTTTCGCTATGGTCAGACTCCCATTGATTCCTATGGGATCCGCCACCTCCAGGGCGGCGGATTGAAAACCAGGTACAATGGGCCGGAAAAGTGCCGAGCATACCTGCTAGTCATTTGATAACTACCAAAAGTAGTCAGATTGTGTAGAACTTGCGTTCGGAACATCTGGAGTGACGTAAGAATTGATCTGTGTCGGACTGAGTCCGGCGGATCGAAGCTTACGTCACTATATTCTACTTTTGCCGGTGTGTAGGGCTTGATAACTTAGGCGAATCAGCCTCGCCACAAATACGCTGCGGAATTCCAGCGTATTTGAGGTTGACGGCTTGATAACTAGAGGCAATAGTATCTACATAGCCCTTTTAGCTGGCTGCTGTTATTTTCAATTTATGCTCTCTTGCACTTAGGCCTCATTACAGATAGAAGTTGATAGGTTAGTAGCTACTTATACATTGTTTGGTGACTTTTCTATATGAGTGTGTTATTCTTTACTCATATCATGTGACACTTGATTGTATGCCATAGCTCGATTTAGTCAGCTGTGCCCAGTCATTCCTTATCTCACAGCTCACATACTAAATGCAGGACTGATTTATACAACCCTGTGTTCTGTTACGAAGTGCTTATAATGTATAGTTTATGTATCCTGGGTCCACCTAGGTTTTATTAAGTAATTCAAAAATATAAATACCTATTTATACTCGCCATTCATCTCACCTACTTCAATGTGGCTTAATAATATGTTTTATAGAACAAATTTTTCGCTTTCTTATATATGAGTCAGGATAATAGAGAGGTTTTTTTATGCCCAATGTATGCAAGGTCTTCAAGGGCTAAGTTTGAGTAACCCTTTCACATCTTTACTGCAGCACAACTATATTGTAGGTTACTATCTCATGCAGCAGCTATGCTTTCTTATAGCATAGTTGTTATTGACCTCTGAAATCTTATCCTACAGCATATTATTACATATTTCTCTTGCCTATTCCCCACGCCATCTCTCTTTAATTCTAAACAAATTATATTAGCATTGTTATTTCTCCCCCCCTTAATTGAAAAACTAACATAATTTCTGCCCTACTCCATATGTTTAATATTAACAGATGTTCCAGACTTCCCTCAATATCTAATGGTATGCCCCTTCTAGTCATTAACCCATGCATAGAGCATTGACCCCCTGATGGCATACCCTCTTCCATGGATACTTGTACTGAATGATATTAAACGCCATATGGTTTATACTGATATTTTCTTTTGGAACTAATTCTTTTATAACAACATAAGGTCCCACCATATTCCTTAACTTGCCCTTATATTTATGGCTCCGCCCCTCCATTCTTTCCCTTATTTACAGAGCGGTGCTTACCCGCTGATATTCCCCCTCCCCCATATTATGCATATTCATTCATTTTCTTTCTGAAGCTCATAAAGATCTACCCATCTGACCTTCAACTAGCTTCTATACCTATAGGTCATTTGGCCTTAATGTGTGTTCTCCATGGGTCAGTCATTTATGCTATTTTACTGTAAAATCGAGGTTCCATTAGCCTATCTATTGTGTACTTAATAAATGTTGAAATATGTTGCTCAATTGTATTTGTGTCTTTTACTGCTAATTAAAGGCGATTTATGTTCTATGTTTGTTATGCAAAACCTCAATAAAAAAATAATTAAAAAAAAATAAAAATTATATTCTCTATCTGAACCATGAAAGAACAATTTTGGGTTTCGTGTCCCTTTAAGATAATTCTTTGTGACAATTGAGCATAAAAATGGCATCTAATTTTCTGACCGTTCATAAATACATACATAGATAGATCAGATAAGATAGATGCTTCTAACTGCTGCTGTGCCGAAGACAAAAGATGGTATCCTTAACTTTCATTGCTGGGTACTAAGGAAAAGACGAACACATATTGCTCATTCTAGTGGGTAATTGAGGAGAGATGAAAGGTCACTACTCATCCATAGTGGTGGTTTAGAGGTTATAATGATATCACACACTGAGAAAGTGCATATTGTGCAGGGGGTCCTCTTAGCAAGCTTCAGCACCACATGTAGCAGACCAACATGCAATCCTTTATTTCAAAGAGTCTTTGTACTAGGGTGTATTAGCAGAGTATACTAAACCCACCATTCCATTCACTGTTCAACCTAGAGGGACTATGGAACACTCATCTGAAATGGAAGAAGTCTATCTCTTTAGAAAGAAGGGTCAGCATGTAAAATGGTGATCACCAGCCCAACTGGATACAAGGGATATTTCCTCTGAAAGGGGTGGAGGTTATCACAAAATGTTATTTCCCCATCTCTGCTTTGCTTCAAGGGGGATGGGAAGAAAAAAGCTCTTTTTTGAAGAGTTAACATACCCACTTATTTGCAAGTGATGGTTCCACGTAATAATTATATGTAGTGATTATACTTCATGACATTAATATTTTTGTACAAGACTGAGCACAAGAGTATGCACCCTGTGCAATTGAGTGCGCTCAACTTGTAATCTTGCCCATAATGTAAGATAGCCCATAATAATATTTAAATCATCTGAAAGAAAGAGTAACAATTTTGCTAATCTCCCTTGGTGTTCATTGTTTCAAGTGAATACTTCAGTCTCTATTGTGAACGCTATTTTTCACTATTTATAATTATAAACTTGCACTCAATGTAAGAAATATTTTAAGTAGAGAAGGAATGTCCAGTTAAAAAATAAATGTTGTGGAAAACTGCCCATTCGTACAAAGAATCCCATTGTTTAAAATTCATGTTTATAGAAGCACCTTGAATATAAGTCTATTCATATTGATTGACACATCTATCCTAAGTTTTCTATGCACTGTACAAAGACCATTCTAGGAAAACATTGGCAAAAAGCTAAATAGCATTAAAACATTCAGTTGAATAAAGATTAAGAATCTGAGAAAGTGATATGCTATACGACTAAACCCTTGGTAAGTTAACAGCCTGCAGAAACATGATTACAACATTTACTGAATATTGCCCATAGTAAGAAGAAAAAAAAAATCAATGAAGTGTATTTTAATAAGTGGGAAGAACAGAAATGCCATGAAAGCCAAAGGCACCGACTTAGTAGAACAGGCTGTGAGAGGATTGAGATGAAGCAAATGAGAACAGTTCAATGCAATGAAAAATGTTGTCAATAGATCAATTGTAGCTAGTGTATCTCTTAAATGTTTTACTTCCGAATCATAGCATAATAAGAAAATAATATAATTAAGCAATAAATAGCACAGAGATGTTAAAATATAACAATAAACAGGGTGTCAAGTGTTAGAGGATTATATTTTAGCACTTTGTATTGAAAGCTTCATTTCATCTCAAATCACAAACACATTCTTACATCTTTCTTAAAGAGATAAAGAAGACATGATGCATTAAACGGACATTACATTTATTAACCAATAAAAAGTGTCCCTGCCCACCAATATAGCTGCATTGGTTGACCTTATTAGCAAAAGAGCAATTGATAAAACATCCTTTCTATTGCCCACATATATCCTTTGTTTGCACAACTTTAAAAAAAAAAAACTAAAAACTTTCAAGTTAAAAATGGATGTTTTAGCCTTTCTTTTAATGTGTGCATGATGCTTCTTTTGATCTGAGAGCCTAGCATAGAGCTGAATAATGCATATGCCTTGTGCATTAACCAACCAGGTCCTGTGTATCTTGGCATTTAAAAAACAAAAAAGCAGCCAGTTTTAATGTGCTGAGTTGCATAAAAGGGTATGCTAAGGCTATAAGAAACCATCAAACTTGTTAAAAAAAAAATGTGCATGTTTGTATAATTTAAACACATGTATACCTGTTTTTCTTATTTATTTATTTTTTGTCTGTCTCCCTTTGGCACATTTGTTTTCTAAAGAAGACTGGTGACCGCACAGCTAATCAGAAGACTGCCATTTTACATGGATGGAAGTGCATTTACAGGATCTAACTGCCATTGAAGAAATAGACTGACGCAATACTGAGCTTGCACACAATGTTGCTCAGTTTCTGTCTCTCCCTCATTGCAATAAGCAGACGATGGCTCAGGTGATAGGGCATCTCATTGGCTGAGATTGTTTGTGGAATTCTTTAGGAAAAAATTGCCAGACAGGGGGGCCAACTAGACAAAAAATTGGTATGATTTTATTTTAATTAGGCAAACATTCAACATACATAACAAATTCAATTGTTTGGTGTGATTAAAATTATTGTTTCTATCAATCACACAAGCAATTAAAAATGTTAGAAATGCTATTGCATGAAAAAAAAAAAACGTTTAAAGCTTATAGTAATAAAATTGCATGCTCTGAGTTTATCACTAGCAAGTCGACACCTCTATGTGTATAACCGCCAGCAAAGGAAAGCAATAGTGCAATGAGAAAGTACTCTTAGACATTAGCAGCTTTATAAACTGTTAACTGTGTCATATATGGCCATATAGCTCACAGGGGCTTCAGGGCTATGGGTCTGATCTATTGATATGGTCTAAGGTCAGATATATGTTTATAACTGACAGGGGCTGCAGACAGTGGCTGTGATCTGATGAACTTCATGTCAGATGGCCAACATGAACTAGCTGTTCAATAACTGGACCCTAATCAATTAGAAGCCTAAAAAGGAAAATATGTGGGTTATTTAGCAATTACATCATTTTAGACATCTACATAAAAACCTATTTTAAAAAGGCTCACTTGTAAATTAAACAACTAAAACAAAATTAATAATATTCAATGAGCTCAACATATATGCAATGTATGTAACAAAAATAGAGTAAAATATCAGATATGGCGCACATTAAGCAACTGTCTTTAAAAGAGGCATATTTTATTCTTTAATATTCTACTTTAACTTTCATTGTATGATAAATAATATTCTCATTAGCGAACAGAATGTTTCAACTGGACACACCGTATTGCATTTATTTCATTGTTTCAATATTTCATGATGCACTTAAAGCTATAATCTACTATAATAGTAAGTACAGTATTTACTAACATGCAACCTGCAGCTCTATCTAGCAAAATAATATGGTTATGTATCCTGTGCGTGCCGGGAAAATATGATTTGGGTGATAACAGCTTCTGCGTGTACATTACACTAAAGTCTATAATATAAAGAACAGTACATTTTCAACCAGGTGACAAACTTTTATGATATCATTTTTAAATTAAAATAATATATCAAAGTACACTTCACTTTTATCGTTGTCACAATTTTCCTTGCTAATAATAAGCGCACAGCCAATAGAATACCTTTGCAAGGTTATAAAATAAACATGATTTTTTTTAGTGATGTTTACATTCTCATGAACAGATTAGATGCAGAGAACGTGTGAGAAAATCTATTAACTGTACCAGAGATGTTGGAAATTATATGCAATGAAACAAATATAGCCTCAAGCGCTTCTTGCTGGAAGATTATGAAAGGTTTGTGTCTGCTCTGTAATAAATTATGTTTTCCTGTTTGTGCTCAGTAAGAATTAAAATGTCAGATGGAATAACTAAGGAAATATAATTTAAGGAAACCTAGGGCAAGTCACTTTATCACCTTTATATTGGACAATGTGATTGTAGGCTCCCGGGCTAACTATATAGTCTAACTGCATTTCATATGTACTTGGAGGTGTATATCTAATATTGCAACGTTTTACTGGACGATAATTTCATTAGGATAATATAATGCAGTGAAATCATGCACCGTACATAGTGCCAAAATATTATACATAATTATCTCAATATATGATTTTTATTCTGGTGCACAGTTTTCTCCTTGGTAAAAGGATGACTATGAGTTATTAATAGTAAAAAGAAGCATATTTAAATTTGATATACAATACTTAATTATGCATAGTAAAAACTTTGCAATTCACTTTTATTATTAATTGTGCTTCCTATTAAAACCCCAATTCTAAAAAAGTTGGGACAGTATGGAAAATGTAAAAATCAAACAAATAGGGGCAGATTTATTATGGCCAGTATTGTGCCTAATGCACCTGTTTCCGCATGAGCCTTCAGACTAGCTGGAAACAGGAGTTAAGAAGCAGTGGTCATAAGACAGCTGCTCCTTAACTCGTCTCCTGCCTCTGAGGCTGAGGACATCAATCCGCCCGATCTCATACGTGGTTAATTGACAACCCCTGCTAGCAGACAATTTGCAAGGGATGGTATTGCACAAGCAGTTCACCAGAACTGCTTGTGCAATGATAAATGCCGACAGCGTATGTTGTCGGCATTTATCGATGTCTGGCGAACATGATACGCTACAGCGGATCACGTCCACCAGCCACTTGATAAATTGGCCCCATAGAGTCATTAGAAAATTCAATACACCCTGTACTATATTGAAAACACTTTATTAACACATTATTTGATGTTTTACTTTGTGAATGTAATGTATTTTTGAAAATATACACTCATTTCAAATCTGATGACTGCAACACACTCCAAAAAAGTTGGGACAGTTGACTTTTTACCACTGTGTAACATCACCTTTCTTTAATAACACTTATTAAGCATTTGGACATTGAAGACACCAGTTGCTTAAGTTTAGCAAGAGGAATTTTCCCCATTCATCCATTATGCAGGTCTTCAGCTGCGCAACTGTAAGGTGCCATTGTTGCCTTATTTTGCACTTCATAATGGGTCACACACTCTAAGTCAGAGACAGGTCAGGACTGTAGACAGGCCATGCTAGCACCCGGATTCTCTGCTTACGCAACCATGTGCTTGTAATCCGGGCAGAATGTGGTTTGGGGTTGTCCTGCTGGAAAATGCAGGGACGTCCCTGGAAAAGAAGACGTCTGGATGGCAGCATATGTTGCTCCAAAATGTATACATATCTTTCTGCATTAATGGTGCCTCACAGACGTGAAAGTTATCCATGCCATGGGCACTGACACACACCCATACCATGACAGATGCTTGCTTTTGGACCTGACGCTGATAACAGCTTGGATGGTCCTTTTCCGCTTTGGAAATGCTGACTCGTTGGACTACAAAACATGATTCCACTGCGCTACTATCCATCTCAGATGAGACCGAGCCCAGAGAAGTCAGCTGCACTTCTGGACAGTGTTGATGTATGGCTTCTGCTTTTCATAGTAAAGCCTTAAAGGGACAGTCAAGTAAAAAAAAAACTTTCATAATTTAAATAGGGCATGTAATTTTAAACAACTTTCCAATTTACTTTTATTACCAATTTTGCTTTGTTCTCTTGCTATTGTTAGTTGAAAGCTAAATCTAGGAAGTATATATGCTAATTTCTTAGACCTTGAAGGCCACCTCTAATCTGAATGCATTTTGACAGTTTTTCACCACTAGAGGGCATTAGTTCATGTGTTTCATATAGATAACATTGAGCTCAGGCACATGAAGCTCCTAAGAGCAAGCACTGATTGGCTAAAAATGCAAGTCTGTCAAAAGAACTGAAATAAGGGGGCAGTTTGCAGAGCCATAGATACAAGGTAATCACAGAGGTAAAAAGTATGTAATTATAACTGTGTTGGATATGTAAAATTGTGGAATGGGTAATAAAAGGATTATCTACCTTTTTAAAACATAAAAATTCTGGTGTTTACTGTCCCTTTAACTTGCATCTGTGGATACAGCGACAAGTCGTGTTGACTGACAAAGGTTTACCAAAGTATTCCCAAGTCCAAGTCAGGATATCTATTATAGACTCATGATGGCTTTTAAAAATAGTGACGTCTGAGGGATCGGAGATAACATGCATTAAGAAGAGGTTTTTGGCCTTGCCCTTGTGCAATGAGATCTGACCGGATTCCTTGAATTTTTTAAATTATATTGTGCACTTTAGAAGGTGAAATGCCCAAAATTCTACCAATTTGTCTTTAGGGAATGTTGTTCTCAAAGTGTTGAATTATTCGCTGACGCATCTGTTGGCAGATTGACGAGCCTCGATCCATCCTTGCTCTTGAAGGATTAGGCCTTTTCTGGAGGCTCCTTATATACTATGATTACACGATTGCCTCACCTGTTTCACATCACCTTCTTATTTCAACTTGTCACATCGCTATTAGTCTTAAATTGTCCTTGTCCCAACTTTTTTGAAACGTGTTGCAGTCATCAGATTTAAAATGAGTGTATATTTTCAAAAATACATTCAATTCACAAAGTAAAACATCAAATAATGTGTTAATAATGTGTTTTCAATATAGTACTGGGTGAGCTACATTTTCAAATGACTCTTTTTTGTTTTTTGCATTTTCCATATTGTCCCAACTTTTTCGGAATTGGGGTTGCAGTATAATTTTACTCCAAACAATTGTGGTTTGTATACTTCACATACACACCCCTGCCACATATATGCCCCTATGTAATTTTGGCTAATAATATTAAATGACAATGTCGAATCTTGTCTACTCCAATAAGAAGTTCTGTCTGACTCTTACATATAAGGGGTAGAGTTTGGCCATTGAAAAATACTGGATGAAACTTTTTTGAGAAGCTTTCGCAAAATAGGAAACTGCCTATCAGAGGCCCTGATATTCAAAACATCAACAGACCAACAAGAAACTGCCTGTTTCTTGTTGGTCTGTTTGGCGTTTTTCTCGCCATTAAATTGACTTTCTAAAGATACCATTATTTTCATCATGTCTTATAATTTACTACAAAAAAAATAATAAAATATGAGGAAAAAATTGAAAAAAACACACTTTTTCTAACTTTGACCCCCAAAATCTGTTACACATCTACAATCACCAAAAAACACCCATGCTAAATAGTTTCTAAATTTTGTCCTGAGTTTAGAAATACCCAATGTTTACATGTTCTTAGTTTTTTTTGCAAGTTATAGGGCCATAAATACAAGTAGCACTTTGCTATTTCCAAACCACTTTTTTTCAAAATTAGCGCTAGTTACATTGGAACCCTGATATCTGTCAGGAATACCTGAATATCCCTTGACATGTATATATTTTTTGTTAGAAGACAACCCAAAGTATTGATCTAGGCACATTTTGGTATATTTTATGCCACCATTTCACCGCCAAATGCGAGCAAATAAAAAAAAACTTTACATTTTTCACAATTTTAGGTTTCTCACTGAAATTATTTACAAACAGCTTGTGCTATTATGGCACAAATTGTTGTAAAAGCTTCTTAGGGATCCCCTTTGTTCAGAAATAGCAGACTTATATGGCTTTGGCATTGCTTTTTGGTAATTAGAAGGCCGCTAAATGCTGCTGCGCACCACACGTAAATTATGCCCAGCAGTGAAGGGGTTAATTAGGTAGGTTGTAGGGAGCTTGCAGGGTTAATTTTAGCTTTAGGGTAGAGATCAGCCTCCCACCTGACACATCCCACCCCCTGATCCCTCCCAAACAGCTCTCTTCCCTCCCCCACCCCACAAATGTCCCCGCCATCTTAAGTACTGGCAGAAAGTCTGCCAGTACTAAATAAAAGGAGTTTTTTTTTTTTTTTATTAAAAAAATAAAATATTTTAGCTGTGACTAAAAGGACTCCTGCCTTAGCCCCAACCTACATGATCCCCCCCCCAGCTCTCTAACCCTCCCCCCTATATAATTGCGGCCATCTTGGGTACTGGCAGCTGTCTGCCAGTACCCAATTTGCCCCAAAAACAAAAGTATTTTTTGCTCTTTTGCTTTTTTTTATGTTTTCTGTAGTGTAGCAGCCCCCCACAATACCCCTATCCCCCTCCCAGATCCTTTTATATTATTTTTAAAAAAAATCTTTCCCCCCCCCTCTTCCCTCCTCATTGGTGTCAGTGGCCAGCTAATGCGCGCGCATGCGCGCACATGCGCGCACACGTGCGCCCCCCGCACACTCCCGGCACCCGGCGTGCACATTGCACTTCTAGGAACCGGATGCCGGGTAGCGATGGGCCGCCCACCCGCCTCCCTGTTACGCTCCCACCCACCAACGAACCGGCACCATCGCTACCGGTGCAGAGAGGGCCACAGAGTGGCTCTCTCTGCATTGGAGTCTTCTAAAAAGGTATTGCAGGATGCCTCCATATGGAGGCATCACTGCAATACCCTGAGAGCTGCTGGAAGCGATTGCGATCGCTTCCAGCACTCTCTTAGACAACTGACGTACCAGGTACGTCCATTGTCATTAACTGCTTGTTAATGCATGACGTACCTGGTACGTCAGTTGTCATTAAGGGGTTAAAATAATTTATGTGATTCGAAATTTCGACATTTGATTTCAATTCAAATTAATGTATGCAATTTCAAATGTTCATAATATATTAAATATACAGATTTAAAATTCAAATGTGTATATTTGAACTATTATGAACATTCAAATTCAAAAGCAACATTTAATTCAAAAGCAAAATAAGAAATTAAAAGCAACATTCAAATATCGAAAATAACATTCGATTTTTAAATTAAAAAAAAAATGTTCTTATCGATATTTGATTGTGTAAAACGAATATACAAAGGAATATTTGTTCTAACATTCATATTTCGATTTAGCCACATTCACTCATCCCTAGTAGCTACAGGAGCAAAAAAGCTGTAGCAGTAGCCGTTTTAAATAAGATTGATTTTCCTTTCACTTATTTTTTTGTAAGTTACAAGAAATAATGAATGTATTTATATGTATAAAAAATAACAGTTACACCTGCAATACCATCTTATTATATAAATAAAGTTTTCAAAAATCTTAAAATAATTAACAAATAATTAGCTGGACACCAAATGGGGCACACAACCATTGGATGTAGCCGGATTCGTCATCGCTCAGCTAAATAAAGTAGGAGATACGGGCAGAGAAACAACACAATGTTTACCATCTCTAAATGTAAATATTTTAGACATAGAGCATCGTAAAAAAATGTAATCAATGAAAGTGCCCTTGTTTTTAATAATAATGTTATATACTTGGCAGTAAATAACGTTTACAATCACTTTAAAAGTATAGGCAGCCACAACCTCTGGCTACTCTACAAGAGCTCTTGCTACCATTTATAGCAAGTGAAGTGTGATAGCTGATGATTCGCTATTTGTAGCTAGTGCTGGTAAAAAGCTAACATCATGTAATCTAGTCCTTCATATTTGACAAGTTAATTGCCAAAGGAAAATAGTGCTCTGTATACCGCTGGCAAGAGGTTAATAGTGTTTTGTATTTGGTTTGCAAGAGATTAATAATATTCTTTACGCAGCTTAAAAGAGGTTAATACTTTTCTATATGTGATAGGCAAGGGGTTATTACTGCGCTACTTATGAATTGCAAGGTTTTAAATACTGGTTTGCTGTAAAACTGAAAATCGTTATAATTTTTTAAGTAAAATCATGTAAAATAATCATTTTTAATAAAGTACTGTATAATATATTCTTTCAGAAATTATATATACCCTTTTATATGTTTATTTTGATATTATCTGGTGAATAATCGAATTTATTTTTAGGAAAAAAAAGCATTGTCATTAACATCACAAAACAAATAAGGTTTTCTATACGTACATTAAAATATTTTACAGAGATACATGGCCCCAAGCACTTAAAGAGTTAATTCAACCAATTTAGCACAAAGTCATATTCATTCAAACAGGAGCTAATGGCAGATTTAAATTAATAACAGATAATAGGGAAAGTAGATATTCTGGGCATTAATATGAAAAATCTACTACAAATTACATTAGATCTACTTTGTCTCAAAATGAATAAGAGATTATGAAAACTTACATGTAGCTATCATTACTTTTAATTGCTACAATGATTTTATTTGTTTAATAAAAAGTTACATGGACTATCCATCAAGCTGCCAAAAAGTGGGCAGAAGGTATATGGTTTATTAAAAAAGGATCATTATTTCATTAACAGAACAAAGAAATGCACCAAATATACACCCCTAAACCTACTTAACGAAGATAAAGAATCATAAGCAACATTCTACTTAAATTACGTAAAACCTAAAACCAATTAGTAAAATATATTTTATAGGTAATCAATATCTAAGTAACAGTATCACTATGCTACTTTCAGAAAACTAAGATTCAAAACAACAGTGAACAAAGATCTGATTTAAACAATATTAAATCTTAGAGAAAATAGTTCACAGTGCTTTTCATGAAAATAGGAAATATGTGACACATTTATATGCTACAACAAAGAATTAAGCAAAATATAGAAACCATAAGTGTATAGTGGATAATGTTGAAGTCTGCAAGAATTTCCTATGTGATTTTGTGGTTTCTTATAGATGCAAAAAGTCAAATAAATTCAAATTGGCACATGCCAGCATACAACTGTATAGTATCAGTCCCCAATCAGGACAGCACCTTTGGTCACATGATCTAAATGGTAGGTTATTAGGAGCTCTGATGGGTGACCCATCGGTTCTTTGAGGTAAAAAAAAAAAAAAAGTATTTGTACAACTGACCATCAAACCTGTAAGAGACTTTTGGACATCCCATTCCAGTCTCAGAGTTTTAAATTGAGGCTGTGCCCACACACTTAGGGGGGCCCATATAGTCCTAAAATCATTAGTGGTGTCTTGGTAGGTCCCTGTTTCCACCTGCATCATGTTTGACCCTTCTGTTTACTCCCCTACACACCAAGGCTCACAGTGTAAGGAAAGGGTTTAAATTTTCCTTTACAAATATGGTGGTGGCACCTCAAAGTTGGTTGCCACAATGTTGCTGGAACAAAAAAAAACTGCACAATATTTGTGTAGGAAAAGGCATATCCTCTGGCATGTTCTAACCAAGGTGGAGAGGTGACTTACAGTCACAGAGAATCAGTTTCTCTTGCTCCCAAGTGTTTACCAGTTCATTTTCTGCCAACTGAAACAGCCAGGAAGGACAATTTTGAAATGGGGGCCAAACCACAGCCTTTGCCCATCACGTGAGTGAGGTTTGGTTACGCCACTGGTGGCAGCACAGACTTTTTCCCTAGAACCAACATAATGATCTCATTCATAGCATGTTTGATTAATGTAGTAGAACATTACAACAGAAAATTGCATATAAATTGTATGCTAGAATACAAACGGTGCGCTATTTATCGTTTTCATTCTAGTGGAAACGTTGCTAGAAATTTTTTGCACGTGTGTTACAAGTAACATAAGATGTTGTTTACATTTGGTCCCATCCCCTCTCCAAACTGTCCCATTTTTAAAAAATGCAAATATTCTAAAATTCTAAGCAGTTTAGATAAAGGATATTGTACCTGTAATTATTATTATTTTTTAATATTTGATATTTAATATTTCAAGAACACGCTTAGTTATTCTTCATGCATGCTAACCCAACACTGCGCTAGACCTAAAGTGCAAAACACGAATCATGTGACGCATATTTTACATTCCTATGTAATTCACTTTTTTTATTATTATTATTAAATATATATTTCTAAATATATCTGATAATGTTAAAAAAATTGATAGAGAGAGAGAGAGAGAGAGAGAGAGAGAGAGAGAGAGAGAGAGAGGAATAGATATACAGATATAGGTATATACACATATATATACAAATATATATTTACAGTAAAGATAACATTTTTCTGTAGGTGATGAACATTGGAATGTTAAATATGTGCAGTAAATATACAGTAAAACACATAAATACATATTTACACACATATATTTTTATATATATATATATATATATATATACACATTCATACACATATTTAGATATGTATACATTATAGCCCTTTGCAGTCAAACACCTTGTCATATGCCATATACCTTTTAACCCTTATAACTTTTTTAAAAATATTTCTTTGAAAATTTTCAATCAGATAGTGTTTATATGAGTGTAACTGTATTTTAAATGTATTTATGTTGTGTTTTGTGCAACTTTTTTTATGCACTACCCTCGGGTTTCAGTTATGCTAACACGATGAGCATAAAATTTGATTGCGCACTCGCAATTGCATTTACTTTCACCTTGAAATATGAGCACTTTTTCTGTTGCACGTAAAAAGATGATATTGCTCGCGCACAACAATTAGTGTGCTGCTTGTAAATTAGCCCTATATATAGTTAGGATAATTACTCCTGAGCATATCTGACCACAATTTACAATTCTCAGTATGAGGAGCTAGAATTATGGATTTTATTACCTGCTTTGAAAATTGACAGTCTATAATCTCTTGTCGCCATCTCTTTCGGCGCTTTCCCAAGCAGAGAACCTTTGGATCTTGAAATTTATGACTAGTTTCTGCTACTTTGATAAAAAGAGAGACTGGCTGTTTAGCCAACGCTGATGAAAAAATGTAGCTTAGTTTAACTACTGCAACACTAGGGAGAGGAAACTGTGCTGTCTGTGTGATGAAAAAGGTGTACCACTTTGCATCAGGGATAGAAAATAAAAGCCAGATAAATCATTTAACCTGGCTCCTACATCTGTTCACCAGTATGATAAATATTGTTTAACTATGTTTAACTATGTGATCAATGCATATAACCAAGCTACAGTCCATAGTAGATCAAGAGTTATTGCAGAATTGTATATACAGTAAATCTATGCAATGTACAAATACTGCATCACAGTAGAGGTTGTGTTTTGGCTGTGCTAAGATGCACTTAAAAAATACACAGCATTTTAAAAGGGGAGGTTGGAAGCTTCTAAAAAAATGTACATTTTATATAATAAAATGAAGAAAAAAAAGTTTTAGAAAAGAAAAGTTACCTACATATATTTATATGAAGTGCTGGAATAATTATTACTTTAGCTACCCCATTAGTTACAGTATCCCACAAAAGTGAGTACACCACTCACATTTTTGTAAATATTTTATTATATCTTTTCATGTGACAACACTGAAGAAATGACACTTTGCTACAATGTAAAGTAGTGAGTGTACAGCCTGTTTTACAGTGTAAATTTGCTGCCTCTCAAAATAACTCAACACATAGACATTAATGTCCAAACCGTTGGCAACAAAAGTGAGTACACCCCAAGTGGAAATGTCCAAATTGGACCCAATTAGCCATTTTCCCTCCCCGGTGTCATGTGACTCGTTAGTGTTACAAGGTATCAGGTGTGAATGGGGAGCAGGTGTGTTAAATTTGGTGTTATCCTCACACTCTCTCATACTGGTCACTGGAAGTTCAACATGGCACCTCATGGCAAAGAACTTTCTGAGGATCTGAAAAAAAGAATTGTTGCTCTACATGAAGATGGCCTAGGCTATAAGAAGATTGCCAAG
Source organism: Bombina bombina (assembly GCF_027579735.1). Taxonomy (NCBI): domain Eukaryota; kingdom Metazoa; phylum Chordata; class Amphibia; order Anura; family Bombinatoridae; genus Bombina; species Bombina bombina. The sequence continues at coordinate 741,439,929 of NC_069503.1, read as the reverse complement.
ACCCTGAAACTGAGCTGCAGCATGGTGGGAAAGACCATAGCGGTTTTACAGAACAGGTTCCACTCAGAACAGGCCTCGCCATGGTCGACCAAGGAAGTTGAGTGCACGTGCTCAGCATCATATCCAGAGGTTGTCTTTGGGAAATAGACATATGAGTGCTGCCAGCATTGCTGCAGAGGCTGAAGGGGTGGGGGTCAGCCTGTCAGTGCTCAGACCATACGCTGCATACTGCATCAAATTGGTCTGCATGGCTGTCGTCCCAGAAGAAAGCCTTTTCTAAAGATGATGCACAAGAAAGCCTGCAAACAGTTTGCTGAAGACAAGCAGACGAAGGACATGGATTACTGGAACCATGTCCTGTTGTCCGATGAGACCAAGATAAACTTATTTGGTTCAGATTATGTCAAGCGTTTGTGGCGGCAACCAGGTGAGGAGTACAAAGACAAGTGTGTCTTGCCTACAGTCAAGCATGGTGGTGGGAGTGTCATGGCCTGGACCTGCATGAGTGCTGCCGGAACTGGGGAGCTACAGTTCATTGAGGGAACCATGAATACCAACATGTACTGTGACATACTGAAGCAGAGCATGACCCCCTCCCTTTGAAAACTGGGCCGCAGGGCAGTATTCCAACATAACGACCCCAAACACACCTCCCAGACGACCACTGCCTTGCTAAAGAAGCTGAGGGTAAAGGTGATGAACTGGCCAAGAAAGCCTCCAGACCTAAACACTATTGAGCATCTGTGGGGCATCCTCAAACAGAAGGTGGGGGAGCGAAAGGTCTCTAACATCCACCAGCTCCGTGATGTTGTCATGGAGGAGTGAAAGATGACTCCATTGGCAACCTGTGAAGCTTTGGTGAACTCCATGCCCAAGAGGGTTAAGGGAGTCCTGGAAAATAATAGTGGTCACACAAAATATCGAAACTTTTGGCCCAATTTGGACATTTCCACTTATGGGTGTACTCACTTTTGTTGCAAACGCTTTAGACATTAAAGGCTGTGTGTTGAGTTATTTTGAGGGGACAGCAAATTTACACTGTTATACAGGCTGTACACTCACTACTTTACATTTTAGCAAAGTGTCATTTCTTCAGTGTTGTCACATGTAAAGATATAATAAAATATTTAACAAAATGTGAGGGTGTACTCACTTTTGTGGGATACTGTATATGTATTTTGTCTGTTGCCATTTTGTATTATATGCAATTTAATTACTCAAAAGAACTGAGAATAACTACAAAGAAAACCACAATAGCAGATAGACGATGATAAAGTAATAAGAGTCACTGATATGGCACGGTAATATGTGGTACCATGGCTGTATGTCAGTCTTGTGGAAATGCAATAACGATATTTAAAAATAAAAATAAATACCTGCACACTTTTCCTAAACTGGTATAAAAAATAGGATTTTTTAGACTATATTTTGGCCAAAGTATGTTTACTCACCTGCCCAGCCCCACACCGAGTCAAAAAAACATAGGTGAGTCTGTGAGTCCTAATGAAATATATTTGAAAAAGTCATCTCTTCCTCTTGAGGAAATTAAAAACATAAAAAAGTGTACATACTTAGCTGCAGTTTCTTTGGAAATATATATATATATATGTATTTCTAGCTAGGTGAGTATACCTCTAAGTTTAAAAATAAGTTTACTTTTCTTAGAAGTAAATTTAAATGTATTATAGTAAGAGTCACCTCTGAGGTTTGGCTTGATGGCGGCAGAAAAGATTATATGCTTTGCGGAAAAATAAGGTACTAATAACATACGATATATATATTTTACAAGTCCAGGGATAGTATGGAGGTATTTGTTGTTGTTTTTTTCCTTTTGTGTATTCAATGAGACTTTTATGCTTGCAGTTACCCGCTAGGGTGGGTTTGTTCACAGGTAACAGGTTTTCCTTTTGTGTTGTAATATTGATATTCACTAAAAAGGTGTTGGTAATCAAGGAGATAAAAACTTAAAGGGACACTGAACCCAAATGTTTTCTTTCATGATTCAGATAGAGCATGCAATTTTAAGCAACTTTCTAATTTACTTCTATTATCAATTTTAATTAGTTCTCTTGCTATCTTTATTTGAAAAAGAAGGCATCTCAGTTAAGGAGCCAGCAAATGTTTGCTTCAGTACCATGGACAGCACTTGTTTATTGGTGCTGACCAGTCATCAAGGACAACCCAGGTTGTTCACCAAAAATGGGCCGGCATCTAAACTTACATTCTTGCTTTTCAAATAAACATACCAAGAGAATGAAGAAAATTTGATAATAGGAGTAAATTAGAAAGTTGCTTAAAAATGCATGCTCTATCTGAATCACGAAAGAAATTTTTTGAGTACAGTGTCCCTTTAATATGCAAAATGCTAAATTAACGTATATTTAGATTCAATTAGTAGAAGTTTAACTTTTTACATAAAAAAATATTTCACAGTGTTTAGGACTTACCACCTTCAAACTGCTCAATCTAAAGCCATCATATTACATGTTATCCTAGTGGCTAAGTGTCAGAACTGATAACTATATTATATCTAGGATACATAGAAATGTTTCCCAGAGAGAAATTATTTTTTTATTAATTGATTAAATTGTTTTCTTCACTTGCTCATTCATTTATATATTCTGCAATTTTAACCTCCTGGTTAATGACAGACAAATGTTCTTTGCGCTCCTTCCCTTGTATGAAGGTAGATAATACAGGGAGTGCAGAATTATTAGGCAAATGAGTATTTTGACCACATCATCCTCTTTATGCATGTTGTCTTACTCCAAGCTGTATAGGCTCGAAAGCCTACTACCAATTAAGCATATTAGGTGATGTGCATCTCTGTAATGAGAAGGGGTGTGGTCTAATGACATCAACACCCTATATCAGGTGTGCATAATTATTAGGCAACTTCCTTTCCTTTGGCAAAATGGGTCAAAAGAAGGACTTGACAGGCTCAGAAAAGTAAAAAATAGTGAGATATCTTGCAGAGGGATGCAGCACTCTTAAAATTGCAAAGCTTCTGAAGCGTGATCATCAAACAATCAAGAGTTTCATTCAAAATAGTCAACAGGGTCGCAAGAAGCGTGTGGAAAAACCAAGGCGCAAAATAACTGCCCATGAACTGAGAAAAGTCAAGCGTGCAGCTGCCAAGATGCCACTTTCCACCAGTTTGGCCATATTTCAGAGCTGCAACATCACTGGAGTGCCCAAAAGCACAAGGTGTGCAATACTCAGAGACATGGCCAAGGTAAGAAAGGCTGAAAGACGACCACCACTGAACAAGACACACAAGCTGAAACATCAAGACTGGGCCAAGAAATATCTCAAGACTGATTTTTCTAAGGTTTTATGGACTGATGAAATGAGAGTGAGTCTTGATGGGCCAGATGGATGGGCCCGTGGCTGGATTGGTAAAGGGCAGAGAGCTCCAGTCCGACTCAGACGCCAGCAAGGTGGAGATGGAGTACTGGTTTGGGCTGGTATCATCAAAGATGAGCTTGTGGGGCCTTTTTGGGTTGAGGATGGAGTCAAGCTCAACTCCCAGTCCTACTGCCAGTTTCTGGAAGACACCTTCTTCAAACAGTGGTACAGGAAGAAGTCTGCATCTTCAAGAAAAACATGATTTTCATGCAGGACAATGCTCCATCACACGCGTCCAAGTACTCCACAGCGTGGCTGGCAAGAAAGGGTATAAAAGAAGAAAATCTAATGACATGGCCTCCTTGTTCACCTGATCTGAACCCCATTGAGAACCTGTGGTCCATCATCAAATGTGAGATTTACAAGGAGGGAAAACAGTACACCTCTCTGAACAGTGTCTGGGAGGCTGTGGTTGCTGCTGCACGCAATGTTGATGGTGAACAGATCAAAACACTGACAGAATCCATGGATGGCAGGCTTTTGAGTGTCCTTGCAAAGAAAGGTGGCTATATTGTTCACTGATTTGTTTTTGTTTTGTTTTTGAATGTCAGAAATGTATATTTGTGAATGTTGAGATGTTATATTGGTTTCACTGGTAAAAATAAATAATTGAAATGGGTATATATTTGTTTTTTGTTAAGTTGCCTAATAATTATGCACAGTAATAGTCACCTGCACACACAGATATCCCCCTAAAATAGCTATAACTAAAAACAAACTAAAAACTACTTCCAAAAATATTCAGCTTTGATATTAATGAGTTTTTTGGGTTCATTGAGAACATGGTTGTTGTTCAATAATAAAATTAATCCTCAAAAATACAACTTGCCTAATAATTCTGCACTCCCTGTATGGCATCCTCTGCACAAAGGCACTGCCAGATATTTGTAGACAACTGTCTACTAAGTGATTTTTTAAAGTGCTCTTGACTATAATGGGGTAGATGAGTCAGACCCTACCTTATTACTAAATCTTTTGTTTTAATTATGTTGATCGCCGTAGTAACAGCAATCATATGACATAATTACATGCTCCTGCGAATTTCATTTATATTGGATCTGGATTTGTGGTCAAGTTTGCAGGAAACCCCAGTCAATAATGGAGTAATTCACAGGAGGGCACATTTTAGAGGGCAGCATAAGTTCTGGTTCTTTCCAAAGAAACAAGCAAGACATTTTAAACTGAGACTAATATTTCTAAGCTTAAAGGGACACTGAACCCAAATTTTTTCTTTCGTGATTCAGATAGAGCGTGCAATTTTAAGCAACTTTCTAATTTACTCCTATTATCACAATTTCTTCATTCTCTTGGTATCTTTAATTGAAAATAAAGAATGTAAGTTTAGATGCCGGGATATTTTTGGTGAACAACCTGGGTTGTTCTTGCTGATTGGCGGATAAATTCACCCACCAGTAAACAAGTGCTGTCCAGGGTCTAAACCAAAAATTGTCTGGCTCCTTAGCTTAGATGCCTTCTTTTTCAAATAAAGATAGCAAGAGAACAAAGAAAAATTGATAATAGGAGTAAATTAGAAAGTTGCTTAAAATTGCATGCTCTATCTGAATTATGAAAGAAAAAAATTGGGTTCAGTGTCCCTTTATACCTTTATGCTATTGTAAAAGCCCATGGGCCGGAATAAGGACTTTAAAAAGATTTAATTAATATTTTATTTATAATTTATTTTACTAGTGCTATAAATACATCCCTACAAGCACTTCCGATTAACAGACTTTATTTACTATGGCCTAGATTTGGAGTTTTGCGTTAGAAGGGGTGCGTTAGCTACGCATGCTTTTTTTTGGCCGCACCTTTTAAATACCACTGGTATTTAGAGTTCACAGAATGGCTGCGTTAGGCTCCAAAAAGGGAGCGTAGAGCATAATTTACCGCCACTGCAACTCTAAATACCAGCGGTGCTTACGGACGCGGCCAGCTTCAAAAACGTGCTCGTGCATGATTCCCCCATAGGAAACAATTGGACAGTTTGAGCTGAAAAAAACCTAACACCTGCAAAAAAGCAGCTTTCAGCTCCTATCGCAGCCCCATTGTTTCCTATGGGGAAACACTTCCTAAGTCTGCACCTAACACCCTAACATGTACCCTGAGTCTAAACACCCCTAACCTTACACTTATTTAACCCCTAATCTGCCAGTCCGTACACCGCCGCAACCTACATTATAGCTATGTACCCCTAATCTGCTGCCCCTAACACCGCCGACCCCTATATTATATTTATTAACCCCTAATCTGCCCCCCACAACGTCGCCGCCAGCTACCTACAATAATTTACCCCTAATCTGCCGACCGGACCTCACCGCTACTATAATAAAGTTATTAACCCCTAATCCGCCTCACTCCCGCATCAATAACCCTATAAGAAATAGTATTAACCCCTAATCTGCCCTCCCTAACATCGCCGACACCTAACTTCAATTATTAACCCCTAATCTGCCGACCGGACCTCACCGCTACTATAATAAATGTATTAATTCCTAAAGCTAAGTCTAACCCTAACACTAACACCCCTCTAAGTTAAATATAATTTTATTCTAACGAAAAAAAATAATTCTTATTAAATAAATTATTCCTATTTAAAGCTAAATACTAACCTGTAAAATAAACCCTAATATAACGAATAATTATATTGTAGCTATTTTAGGATTAATATTTATTTTACAGGCAACTTTGTATTTATTTTAACCAGGTACAACAGCTATTAAATAGTTAAGAACTATTTAATAGCTACCTAGTTAAAATAATTACAAAATTACCTGTAAAATAAAATAAACCTGTAAAATAAATAAATATTTTTCTAATGTTTGTAAATATTTTTTTATTTTTTGTAACTTAGTTCTTTTTTATTTTTTGTACTTTAGTTAGTTTATTTAATTGTATTTATTTGTAGGTATTTTATTTAATTAATTTATTGATAGTGTAGTGTTAGGTTTAATTGTAGATAATTGTAGGTATTTTATTTAAGTAATTTATTGATAGTGTAGTGTTAGGTTTAATTGTAACTTAGGTTAGGATTTATTTTACAGGTAATTTTGTAATTATTTTAACTAGGTAGCTATTAAATAGTTCTTAACTATTTAATAGCTATTGTACCTGGTTAAAATAAATACAAAGTTGCCTGTAAAATAAATATTAATCCTAAAATAGCTACAATTTATTATTCGTTATATTGTAGCTATATTAGGGTTTATTTTACAGGTAAGTATTTAGCTTTAAATAGGAATAATTTATTTAATAAGATTTAATTTATTTCGTTAGAATAAAATTATATTTAACTTAGGGGGAGTGTTAGTCTTAGGGTTAGACTTTTAGGGGTTAATACATTTATTAGAGTAGCGGTGAGGTCCGGTCGGCAGATTAGGGGTTAATACTTGAAGTTAGGTGTCGGCGATGTTAGGGAGGGCAGATTAGGGGTTAATACTATTTCTTATAGGGTTATTGAGGCGGGAGTGAGGCGGATTAGGGGTTAATATATTTATTATAGTAGCGGTGAGGTCCGGTCGGCAGATTAGGGGTTAATTATTGTAGGTAGCTGGCGGCAAGGTTGTAGGGAGCAGATTAGGGGTTAATAAATATAATATAGGGGTCGGCGGTGTTAGGGGCAGCAGATTAGGGGTACATAAGTATAACGTAGGTGGCGGCGGTGTGCGGTCGGCAGATTAGGGGTTAAAAAAATTAATACAGTGGCGGCGATGTGGGGGGACCTCGGTTTAGGGGTACATAGGTAGTTTATGGGTGTTAGTGTACTTTAGACCACAGTAGTTATGAGCTTTATGAACCGGCGTTAGCCCAAAAAGCTCTTAACTCCTGTTTTTTTTCTGCGGCTGGAGTTTTGTCGTTAGATTTCTAACGCTCACTTCAGCCAAGACTCTAAATACCAGCGTTAGAAAGATCCCATTGAAAAGATAGGATACGCAATTGGCGTAGGGGGATCTGCGGTATGGAAAAGTCGCGGCTGCAAAGTGAGCGTTAGACCCTTTCCTGACTGACTCCAAATACCAGCGGGCGGTAAAAACCAGCGTTAGGACCCCTAACTAACTAAATCTAGGCGTATATTTTTACTACTTATATAAAAGCATAAAGATAAGTATTTTGCAAAGAATAATGTCAACACAAATATTAGAAAACATCTAGCGCTAAATCACTGTGTTGTATATTACTGGCAGCCAAGGGAATACAATTACTGCTCATTTGTAAAATATATATGGCGCAGCATAGGGCAGATTTGAGTTGGCAGCTAGGGAGGAGTTGTAGGTATGGTATTTGTGTGACCCCCAAACTACTGGCCTTACTCAGGGACGATGGGCGTCCAGTATATTAGAGGAGGAAAACTGCCAACCTTAAGCATTTATGACATGTAGTCAGCTTCTGCTCTTCACATTTAGATTTTCTTGTACCAACAGTTTATATACAGTTACATTATAGTTAGATTATTAAAAAAATACATTTATCAATAAAGATGAAGTCTTAGCTATCCTCTAACCCATGTTTTGCTTTATATAAGTGTTTGCTTCTTCAACTGTAATCCAGAATGTAGCCCTCAGGTATGCATTTCCAGTGAACATCTGAAACCCACCCCCTAGCTGAGAAAAGGGAAAGTATGAGATTCAAGTGTCATGTTGACTTATAAGTTTATTCTATCTGCACACTAAATTTTAATTAAACATAATATGGTAATCTAGTATTTAGCTTACTGTTAATTTTAATTGACACACAGTAGATAAGTTACCTTTTAGGTTTTGTATATTTTAATTTAAACTCACTTTTTTCTTTGCATCTTTGCAGCAAGCAATTTGCTCACATTGAGAAGCTAGGATAATGTAGCCAATTTGAGTCCATAAAATGGGAGCCATAGCTAGCAGATTGGCACACACTATTGATAATTTGTAACCTGCTTAAGTGCTTCAGTAGTTCCATCGTTAAACATCATTGAAGAAAAATGTAGAACCAGCGGATGGACACTGTGAGAAAAAAAGAAAAGGGGGCCAGTTATAAAATAAAAAATAAAATAAAAGACAGTACAGACTGTGATACATAAAATTAATATCCCACTCCTTGTGCCTTTTAACCCCCTTGCGTATAGTATATGTTTTGTATTTGTTGGAATAAAATACCCTTAGAAAATTATATATATATATATATATATATATATATATAAATATATATATATATATAAATATACACACATATATATATATATATATATATATATATATATATATATATATATACATACATACACATATATATATGTATTGGATAGTATAAAATCAAATCTAAACCATGTTACTGAATTAAAATTGGTTTGTCCCCTGAACGAGAGCAGTGCAATTTCTCAGAGGTCATGTGATTCCAAAGCTATATATCTTTATGCGATCCTTATCTGTCTGTGTTTGGCGAGGTTATAACAGTTTGATTTCAGACATCACCTTTAAAGACCAATAGGAAATTACAATTTGATTGAGCAATCACTTTGTGATATTCTTTGATCTGCCAATTGTAATCTGAGGAAATTGCTTAGAAGTTAGTCTGAAATTTTACTTCAGGCTCCTAAATATTCTTCAAAGGCTGAATGTACTCCAAAGCGACAGACACACACACACACACACACACACACACACACACACACACACACATATATATATATATATATATATATATATATATATATAGTGCCCTCTGGGGTACCTAAATTAATCTTATTTATGTCATTACTTTTACTGTCCTATTTCTATTAATATTTCAAATAGCATATTTTATTGTTTTGGGGATCGAATATGTAACTAGGGTTGACCATCACCAGTTAGTTTCAGTATCTATTCACCACCTCATATATTATCTACAAACAAAAAATCGCGTTTACTTGCAACTTGTAATACTAGCGCAATTTAACCTGCGTGCAATCCACTCGTAAACTGGCCCATAGCGTTTAGTGTCCCTTTAAAATAACAGTAAATATTTATAAAGTAGGAGATCCCTGATCCCTAAAGCTTACAATCTACATTTATCCATATTAATCGGGACTTGAAAAGGAAACAATACTGAACTTGATTTAAAAATGCAGCAATACCTCATAAAAACGTGTTTATTAAAGGGACATAAAGCTCAAAATTGAAACATACAATGAAAACCTTTCAATTTTATATAGAATCAATACATATATATAATAGCAAAAATGACTGCTTTAGTGATAGGTTTTACTGTACATGGAGCAAATTTACACATGTCCCATTCACCTTTATTTAAACACAACACCTGCTCAGACCCATGTGACATACATTTGTTGGCATATATGGTAAATGCATTTATGCTACGTGTGCAGTTATGGTAATAACCCCTTAGCTTCACGGATGTACCCTGTTCTTACAGGGTTTTCAGCCCCGCAATAGCGTGGGCATTGTTGACAGCTTTATTACTACATGCATCATTACAGGAGGCATTTGGAAATAGTGTGGTTTTGCCGCAGTTGGTGAGCACCATGCTATTTGACTAAGATATGTCAGCTGTCTTTAAGGGGTTAAAAGTAGGTACACTGGTTACTAGTACATTTGCAGTGAAATACATTCATGTGCATTCCAGTTTTGAGTTCTAGGTCCCTTTGAAATGAAATGGTAGATCAGTACCCACATATATTATTACATACTGCAGGATGCCATTATTTTGTTCCTGCATCACTGAACTAAGACAGCTGTTTGAAACTTCATATATAAGGCAGTACATGCTACAAACACCAGACAGGCTATTGGCACTAGGTTAGATAGAGCAAACTGCAATTTCTTTGTTATGTCTAGGCTACCAGCTTGCTAAATTTGCCCTCCACCTTTGACTACAATCAGCAAAGGAGGAGGGTCTTTCTACTCCAGTCTGCATTACTTTTTTCTCTCTCTATCATCTGTTACATGCACCTAATACAGCAGAGCAAGTATAGAACAGAAAGAGACAGGGATTCTCTTTCTGTAATTCAAGTGCTATTGTCAATTATGCAATGAATACTTAACATAGAAGACAAAGAGTAACATTATTTAAAAATGACCACGAAAATAATACAATTAGATCCTGTAAAATGAATGGCCTGTACTACAAACAGCCATTGATTTTCTTTTATCATTTATCTTGGCAGACCCAATCCTAATGAAGGAAATGATAAGATGCATTGCCTTGAGTGATTTCCAAGCCACTTCTGTAAATAAATGGTCTGGAAATACAGAAATGAAGGTATGAGTTCATGGTTGAAGAAAATCACAGAAACCATGTTTCTTGTTGACAAGAAATTGCTTTAAGTGGCGGAAAAGATAACTACACTTAGAGCCTGCAGGCAGGAAAATTGTGTCACTTCCTTGCAGATGTGGGAGGTATTTATATATTGATCTACAACCCATATCACGTTATTGAGTTATAATGTTCAAGGTGCAGAAAAATATGAAAGGCTATGTGCCATACTGTGATTAGAATTTATTTAGTCAAACTGATATTTATCTTGAAGATGAGGGCTGGACCAACTTTAAGACAAAAAAAAGGAGAGAGAAAAAGAAATTCTCAGACTCTGCTATTCATTTAGAGCACCTGGATGCTGTGTTATTTGTTAAATTAAAAATAAATGTTAATTATGATCCAGTTAGGTAATTAAGAATGTTTAAAACTAAAAGCTTTATTTCTGTGTTTAAAAACAATATCTATATTCTTATGCGTGTTCTAACACATAGAATCCCTTTCTCTTCTTTTTTGGTAAACAAAAAAAGCCATCTAAACTATATCAATGAGCAGCATAAACAAAAACCTAAATTAATCTTGCTGGAATAAGACGATAAATTGGGCTATCAAAGACTCACAGATACAAAACTTGTGCAAAGCCCCAAGCTATAGCAAATGGAAAATCTATCTGAAAGCTATTGGATTGTGGCTCATTTTTTCTTGTTTATTTATTAATAAATCTGCTATTCTTAGTACCATTTGTGCACCAGGGAGACTTTGATAAATTAATTCTATAGTCAAAGTTATGATTTATCAATTGCAAACCTATCCCATACTTGCACAAAAAAATAGAATCCAAGTTCATAAATCAAGTTAAACAATCTGGTTGTAAATCTTAGAATACAGTGTGCATGTGAATAACTGAGATGATAAGTGTAAATAAGCTGGCTCTAGAGTTACTGAATTGCCTCTCTAAGTATGGTGGCCATTTTGTTGTTCAGCTAAATCAGCATGTGACCCAATAATACCAATTTATGAACTTACTAGAAAATAAAAAAATGTTACTATTAATGAAAAGTTACTGTAGTTAGAAACTGTTAGATATGTTTGTAATATATGACTGATGTAAAGTATCACCAAGGCCGGACTGGTCTACCAGGATAAATCTCAGCGGGCTGCAGCAGCTGGGGCTGACCAACTACAATTTAATGGGATGGTGCCTCTGCTGCTTACCTATAAGTATTAAGGTCACAGAGTATTTCCTTGTAACTTTTATTTCCTAGATCAGTGATTTGCAACCTTTTTTTTTGCCGTGGCACACTTTATCACATTAAAAAATCCTGTGGCACACCACCATCCCAAAGTCACACATTGTAGCCTAATACAGGATATATATATACAGTGTATATATATATATATATATATATATATATATATATATATAAATACAGTATAAATATATATATACACACTGTACTGTGCTGTCATGCCATGCCTCCTACAAACTATACATGATATATTGACATTCATTCACAAACAATCATAATGATTGTCTGTGAATGAATGTCAATGTCATGGTTGTAATGATGCCTGATGGGTGTGTCAAATACCTCCCAATATTTCAAAATTTGAAAGAGGGACACCCCGCACTGTTGTCAGTCTGCCGCGGCACACCTGAGGATCTCTCACGGCACACTAGTGTGCCACGGCACACTGGTTGAAAAACACTGTCCTAGACTATATACCATTTAGTAGCTCTCCTTTGAATTGTTTATAGTGTCTAGTCAAGTCAGACAAAGTGGCACACTGTTTTGAGTGCCCTCTCCAGATCACACTATGGATAATCATTTTCACACAGTAAAAAAGGATTAATTAATGCATTTGGGCTGTAGGTGCCTATGTAACAACAGTCTGGCATTTTTTTTTATACAATTTAATATAAGTAAATTCTGAAAAAAATATTGGAGGAAGGAGTATATCAGCATTCTATTGACTCAACGGAAAATAGGGCTGGTCTTCAGGTTTTCCAGAGCTGCTTTTTATTCCCAGACCGGTCCTGAGCAACTATCATTGTCTTTTTAACAAACAAAACAAAAATCTTTAGGGGGTATTATGTTAAATTATGTTCTACTGAATCACCTTTTTTATTCCTGACACTATAATATTTATTTATTTTATTATGATTATTTTATTTATTTATTTATTTATTTATTTGTAGAATACAGCCAAAGTCTTTAGTGCTGATATTGGCATAATGAATTCACTTTTCATATACAAATGCAACATTCAATTTTGACATAAAATACATGTTCTGATTAGAATTGCTGCAGATAGAGCCACATAACTGTTCAATTATATTTAAAGGGACAATCTACACCAGAATTGTTATTGTTTTAAAAGATAGATAATCCCTTTATTACCCATTCCCTAGTTTTGCATAACCAAGTTATTTTAATACACTTTTTACCTCTGTGATTATCTTGTATCTAAGCCTCTGCAAACTGCATCCTTATTTCAGTTCTTTTGACAGACTTGCATCTTAGCCAATCAGTGCTGGCTCCCAGGTAACTCCACGTGTATGAGCACAGTGTTATCTATATGACACACATGAACTAACATCCTCTAGTGGTGAAAAACCTGTCAAAATATATTCAGAAAAGAGGCGGTCTTCAAGGTCTAAGAAATTAGCATATGAACCTGCTAGGTTTAGCTTTCAACTAAGAATACCAAGAGAACAAAGCAAAAATGGTGAAAAAAATAAATTGTTTAAAATTGTATGCCCTTTCTGAATCATGAAAGTTTGTTTTGGACTAGACTGTATCTTTAAGATACATAAAATTTCTAAGCAGAGACAGTACCACTATTTATTAAATGAAAATTGTACTCAAAATATTATCTGTTCTATAAATACAAGAATATTTAAACTATATTGCAGTGGGTATATACCTTTTCTGTACGAGGTGTTCATATTACCCAATGAGCAACAGATAACTATTTATCAGTTTTATACAAACGTGTAATATCCCTTTAGTCTTACTTTAAATGTAAACAGCTCTTACTTAAAGGCACAGTCTATTGTTTTATAAGATACATAATCCCTTTATTACCCATTCCACAGTTTTGCATAACTAACAGACTTATATTAATATACTTTTTAACTCTGAGATTACCTTGTATCTAAGAACCTTGCATTTAGCATTGTGTTGTGCTAAATCTTAAATAACTTTCTGTGCCTGAACACAGTGTTATCTATATGGCCCACGTGAACTATCAAGTCTTTTGTTGTGAAAAGCAATTTAAAAAGCATGTGATTAGAGGCAGCCCTCAAGGGCTTAGAAATTAGCATATGAGCCTACCTAGGTTTAGTTTCAACTAAGAATACCAAGAGAAAAAAGCAAATTTGATTATAAAAGTAAATTGTATCCGAGTGGATGGATTCCATCCTACAGCCACTTGTCACTAGCTTATACAGTTACCTCAGAGATTCCAGTCATCTTCTTGAGAATCTAAAAAGTGTCACTTGGAAGGATAAATACTGTTGGGCAGAAATTGATATAGAATCCCTCTACTCATGTATCCCTCATGACCAAGGGGTTAGGGATGTTAAGTGTTTCCTAGATAGAGATACCTCATACCAACAAGTGGAAATGATCTTTCTATGTGATTGTTTGGAGTTCCTAAATAACCCACAATTATTTTCTATTTGATAAAGTGTTTTATCAAATAGCAAATAGCAATGGGGGCTAAATATGCCCCCACATATGCCAATCTATACGTGGGTTGGTGGGAACTCCAATACATTTTTTTTCTCATCACAACACACACATACATCAGCAATACCATTTTATATAATAGGTTCATTGATGATATGATATTCATCATGGATAATACTAATCAAGGAGAAAGTTTTTAAAGCTTGGATTTTTTTAATTATTTTAACACAAATGAGACTAAATTATGGTTCACTGGTGAGTCAAACAATTCAAAAGTGAACTTTTTGGATCTTACACTGGAAGGTGTGGTGTGTATAAAGACATTATTATATCTAGCACCTACAGAAAACCCACTGCGGGTAACAGCATTATTCATGCTAAATCTGCACATCCACCACATCTTCTAAAGTCCAATCCTAAAAGTCAATTTTTAAGATTAAGAAGGAACACCAACTGTGACCTAGCATATGATATACAATGACCTAAAGTATAGACTCCTTAATAGGGGCTATGACCCCAACCTCTTAAGTTTAGCACAACAAGATGCTAGGGATTGTGATAAATCTAAAAACAAGAAATCCAGAAGCAAATTCCCAGAAGGAACAGTAGTTTTCAGTACTCCTTATTCTGCCCAGTTCAATGAAGTTGTCAATATTTTGAAAAAACACATTTCATTACTTACCAGAAAATTGCAGATTTGTATCCAGAAAACCAGAGACCTTGGGCTCAAAACTTGCCCCAAGTATGGTTCATACCAATAAACCTATTAGTACCACATGGCTCTATTGTAAGGGTAATTTCAAATGTAACAATTTCAATTGTAAAGCATGTAAAACATTGACACTATGACAACAGTTTTATTCCAGTGTTACACAAAGGACATTTGAAATTAACCTAAATGCCACTTGTAGGACTAAATGGGTAGTATACCTCATCACCTGTAAATATTGCCAACAACAATACTTTGGCCAGACCTTCCCCAAATTTCGCAACAGGGTCAGAGAGCATCTTAGGGATGTAGAGAATTGTAATAAATACTCAGCCATAGCCAAACATTTCAATGGGCTGCATCTTACTGGTGTTCCCAGTTTTGGAGCGCAGATAATTGAAATTGTTCGTAGGAGCCCGGGGGGGGGGTGATAGACACAAATCTCTCACTAAAAGAGAACTCTTTTGGATTTTGAAACTAGACATGAGACACCCAAATGGCATCAATTTAGAATGGGATGTCTTTTATTTTATAGATTGAACAATCACCAATATAATTCAGTTCATCTCCTTTTATTTATTGAGCCCTTCGTGTACACCAAAGAATGTACAAAAAATTGTCTAAATATTATACTAGATCATTCCAGATCATTAAGTAAATTAAATAAATAATATCTTATCATAATTAGCTATAAAACTAGTGAATTAGAGACATATACATCCTAGTACCTTTATGTGCATGCTTTTATGTATACACAAAAGCACCTGTTAGCAGATTGACAAGGATTTTGTATTGTTGTTTTATTATATACTGTTATTTTATATTTTGTAGATACCACCTTAAGCTTGAAGGAGGTGTTCCCATGAGTGGTCTGATACAGGTCATTGATTGGTTAGGCGTCCTTTAAGTATGTAAGACATCATAAAGAGATAGCGATCCACGCCAGATGAATTAAAACAGGAAACTTTATTTTACTTGGTTAAAAGCATAAGGAAGTCTGTACAGCATGCAGAGTGAGTGCAGCACTTGGCTTACTTATTTCGGCAGACACGCCGTAAGCCCATGAGTGGTCTGATACAGGTCATTGATTGGTTAGGCATCCTTTAAGTATGAGCTGGCATCTTTGGAGCATGTATCCTATGATTAAGCGCCACTAGGGTACGTGAAACACGTCAGGACAGCCTTCTTTGTATTCTTGCATATTCATGCATTTTTTTACTTTTGTCTAATAAAGTTTATATACTTTTAATTTACCCCCGCAAGTGCCCAGATATTCCTTTCTTTGATTAAAATTACATGTCCTATCTGAATAATGAAAGTTTAATTTTGACTAGACTGTCCCTTTAACTTTAAAGTTTAACTGTGGCTCTTTCATTCACAATAGAAAAAAAAGTGCCCTGTCCCTTTAAGATATTTCAACAACATGTTTACATTTTTTATATACAGTGAATAAAAGGATGACTGGAATAGTAAAAGCCTATAAGTAACTGAACACATAAGTATACAAAGTGAGCGGTTAGGTATAAATGGGTATGTCACTGACTGAACCACAGAATAAACATATATTGGGAGTATGACCTTGAAAGAGAATCAGTACAAGGGCTGTAAGGAAGATATCAGCTTAACACTATTTACATCATATTTACAGCACTGGATGTAATATCATCAATGATTTAGAATGTCAGACAATTTGTCAGGAATGACTCAAGACAGTGAGAATTAGTGATGTATAAGAAATGTGTGACCCATCATAAACGTGTGGAGAATTAATAAGTAAAGCAAAGAACAAATGGAAGTAAGTACATGGAAAATTCATTTAAATTCACTGGGATTTCCATAACCTTGTTCATTGCATGTTATTAAATAACCTATACAGCGTAACCAAAAATAAAATATTGATGACTTTTAGTGTTAGCCAAGAATGTAAATTCATTCCATTTGCAGAACCAGCCTTTAAAGGGACAGAGGGACAGTAAACAGCACGTAAACATGGTTATTAACCTGAGCTCAACCAAAATTATCCTTCAAATCTGGCCTGTTAGTGAGGCCTGAGGACTGGTTTGAAAACCCCTACTATAGAATAACATTTTTGTTGCAACTGTTTTTCAATAGACAAAGTCCACTCACCAATTGCTTTATTTTGTCTGCAGACAAGAACAATATCAATCATTATGTTAGTGTAAAGTGTATTGTTTTGCAGCTGTTATCTGTTAAAGCCAATTATAGAACAATATGTAGCAGGGTTAGCTTTGAGAAGACTGTGGGGTTCTTTTTCCATTCTAAGAAATAGAAAATCTACTATTTTTAATCTAAATTTCATAAAAGGGGGCAACATAAACAATGAAAGCATATTAGAAAATTGTTTTACTATGCATATTTTTCAAGATGTTAAAGGAATGCTAAACCCAAGCATTACTGATTCAAATAGAGCATGCAATTTTAAGCAACTTTCTAATTTACTTCTATTATCAATTTTTCTTCGTTCTTAAGAGCCAGCCTATTTTAGGTTCAACGCCCTGGATAGCGCTTGCTTATTGGTGGCTACATTTAGCCACCAATAAGCAAGCATAACCCAGGTCTGAATCAAAAAATGGTCCGGCTCCTAAGCGAACATTCCTGCTTTTTAAATAAAGATAGCAAGAGAACAAAGAAAATTGATAATAGGAGTACATTAGAAAGTTGCTTAAAATTCCCTGCTCTATCTGAATTATTAAAGAAAAATTTGGGTTTAGTGTCCCTTTAACTGTATCTGTAAATGGAGAAAAACATCTCAATTTTCTCTAATTCATTTGAAACAGTTTTTAATACCACATAAAAACCTAGCTTATTATGCTGCAGCAGCATTGTGTTCTTATTTGTGTTCCTCTCTCTTTCCCATACACACCATGGGGGCTATTCTGTTCTATTCCAAGTAAAGCAATTCACGGCTGAACTGTATCCTGATTGGGAAAGTGAAAATTAAGGATGGTTTGGGCTGGGAATTGCTTGTAATTTCTAAACTGAATATAACATAACTAGATACAATTAAACATTTCCCAGAGGCTTTCCAGGACAGGGAAGTGTGAGGACTTGTGGCCCACTGGTGCGAGTGGCACAGTGGCTGGAGAGGCTGAGATGCAGCCATGTTAAGGGGTGGGGCTGAAGTGGTGGGTGTGTTCTCAGCAGAGCTAGAACAGTTCCTAAAACCTTGGACATTTGCCCTGGCCGTAGAAGCTGGGGGCAGGAAAGTGGGCAGTGATACAGGATCCAGGACAATTGGGTGGTCTGTAATTGTCAAGTAAAATGTGTTTGATACAAGTTTTTATAGTTGCTATATGGTAGTTTATCAGTTGGGTATCATATGCTGTAATTTTAGAATAATATTTGGATAAAAGCTGGCATTCTTCATGACCGGTTTTTATAGGGGATGTGCCTTCCTTCATAATATGTCCAAACAAATATGGCTTTTAGCCAGGAAACAAAAACACGATTGAGTGTGAACTAACTAGAGCCAAAACCTCAAATGGCTACGGGCATTTTTATTTATTATTTATTTGTATTTATTGTATGTCTTATACCTTATTCCTTACTGTCATGTCAGGGTTTAAGGGACATTATTGGCTTTAGCTGTTTCTTACTGGAAATTAAAAATTTTAATTCAGAGCTCCTACCTAAAAAACATGAACCTTATGTACTTGAATGAATAGCTCTTCAGTAAAATAGTGCTGTTGTTTTCTAGATGTGCTTGTATAAAGCATACTGCAAATGCATGACGCCCAACATTTTCCAGAGACTCCCCAGGACGGGAAGTCTAGAGGCTGATTCAGGTAGATTTGGTGGGGGAGTGGAAGGAAACTTGGGGGCCAAGACAGATAATTTTGAAGGGAGTTGGTGTGAAGAGAAGGTAGGGAGTGGGCAGGGCTTAGGCATGGCTGAGTGGGTAGGGGATAGATCAAAAGTGTGGCTATGTAGTCCTTAGAAAACCAGGACCTTTATAAAGTCCAGGAAAGCTACAGGAGGGGTAGAGCGCAGAGCTCCAAAACTGGACAAATCAAGATAGTTTGCAGCTCTAATATTGGGAGTTGCAGAAATGATGTTTAACTTTTCTATTAAGAAACAGGTGAGGCTACGTATTTGATAGAATACAATCCATAAAGCTATTCCAGACTGAGAAGGAAATTGATGTGAATAAGTTGGCAGACAAAATCTAGACAGAAACATTAAGTTATAAAACTATGCTACATTTCTATCACACATAATATTATGACATACACATTTCCTCAGCTATTTGTTTTAACTGCTAGCAATTCAGTTCCCATCCTGGAGAGGTACCATCTGTTTTTCCAACCAAACCACGGAATTAAAACATGCACCTCGCTATGGCCTTGCTTTCGTGAATTAAATTTGCATCTTGTAGTAGCAGGAAATACTTGCCTGGCACTTCTGTTATTCACACAATGCAATCTACCCTTTGAAGAAGATCTTACATTTATTAGCCTGGTAATACTAATTTTATGAAAGATTAATGCCAGAATCATGTAGTTAGGAACATTTAATCCCTCTTTCAACATTGTCAGAGCCAAAATTCAAAATGGCATTCGTGTATAATGAGAATAAAATGGTGCGTCTTTTCCTTAGTGGTATTCTTGACTTCCCTTAATGATTCTTAGAATTTTCACTCCTTTGTTCTTGAGTGGAAAATGGTCAATTTAAATGTGCTTATTTGTCTTCTTATTTGTAATTCAAGTTGTTTGCCAGGATTGCATAATTAGCAAAACAAATCTACAAAAGCACATACATTTTATTGGATACAGCACAAGTCAGCATGCACTTTTTGTTACTCTAGTTTTAATTAAAGTATTTATAGTTAAAATCTTATCTTAATCAAAATAACTTCAAGCTAATTCCGTTGTCAAAGAATTTAAAGGGACATAAAAGTTGTATTTGAAATGCATAGAAGTGCATTTGATATGGTTACAATGTGCATAGCAAAATGCTGCTTTAAAAATATAATTACATTCATTTTTACATGCAAAAGACCTGCAGCCTATGTAGCGGCAGATTGTGTTTATATGCCTTTGCCTTTGGCGCGTGCTGTGAGTGCTACCACTAATGTGTTGGGAGGTCATCAAAACTCTAAAACAGATCAGCAAGGTCAAAGATTAAACAGGCAGCAAACACCAGACATCCCAAGTCTCCCTGAAGTTCAGGGAGTCTCCCTGATTGTAATAGCGGCTCCCTGATGCCAGCAAATGGAATGCAATCTCCCTGAAACTCCAAGTACTATGATCCAATGTGGCCCAAATCCGGAAAAAGCTTTCTTTAAAGGGACAGTACATCGTAAAATTGTTTTTCCATTAATGTATTTTAAATGACTTGTTATACCGCCTGCAGCGTATAAAATATTTGAGAAATTGCATTTTCAGGTTTATTTGTGTATATGAAGTAGCTGGTTTTGTGCTTTGAAACCACAGCCTATTACAAGGGGTTGAATTTAAGGTAATATCAGATCTCATTATGTTATAACTTTGTGTACACAGACTTGCTTCCTTATCGTATAATTATCTGGAACACCAAAGCTCAATACAAAGAGAGAACAATGGAAATTTATCATTTTATTACTTAACTATCCTGCATCCCACTGAGATTGCAACTTCTTCTGCTGACTGTGTTTACTTAGGCTTGTCAATAGCATATACTCCCGTATCAAAACTTTCAGTATAGGTTGGGAAACCACAAGCTAAATCAGCTATTTCAAATGCTGAAATAGGAGTAAAGGAGCTACATGCAACCAATTTAATACACTCTAGCAGGTAAAAAGGATCATTGGGTATAATTTAAAGGGGAGAAAGTTTTTGGGTGAACTGTCCCTTTAAGGAATGCCTTTAGTTGCTGGGACATTATAGAACCCTCATAGCATATTTGAGCATTCAACAAGCGCACAATCAGGTAAATAGATTTGTTGTATGTGGTTGTGCAAAAAGCAACTTTTTTTTTTAAATGTGACTTTAGTGGGAAGCTACATTAATGATAAGTCTCTGTCTTATTTAGGGTTTCAAGGTGTCCAATATATAACTGGGATGGGTGGCGGCGCAGTAACGGGAGAAGCCACCTCTCTGAAATGAGATTTTGCAGGTTGGGATGTCTGAAACATCCTTATTGGCACTGAGGGGTTTTATAAAAACATAAAATAAAATGAAGAATAAAAAGTCTAAGTAAACAAGTAAAAAAGTCTCTTTTTAAAATATAATGTTTAATAATATTGTTTAAAATTGCGGTGCGCAAGGGGTGCATGACAAACAATCTGACGCGTTCTGTGCCAAAAAACTGCTCTGTACCTCATCAGAAATCGATAAGGAATATCGCTCCTGCAGTGATAACTTTTTGAACAATAAATTTTTCCATGTGGCCAAAGATCCTTCTATATATTTAAAATGCACTGACTTTTATATCCCTTTAATGGCTTTAAATATAAAAATTGAAATCAATTTTGAACCATTTTAACCATAAATGTACTAATAATGAAACTATTATCATATTGTTACTAAAATCATGTTCCTAGCTTTTCTTATTTTGAAGTGGCTTATTTCCCTAGAATATCAGTATGCAGTTACAACTGAAGAGGCCGGTTAACCTACATACTTCCATTTACACATTACAGCAATTAATTTTAGTCCTGATAAGTAAATGATTGGGTTTGAAGAGAAAGTTGCATTCAGAGCCTATGAAGTAAGAAATAAGATCTAATAACAAAAGGAATAGCACTTTGTGAAGTGTTGATTAAATCATATTGTGACCACCTTCAGCTGCGCAGCTTTAGCAGTTCCAGCCAAATTAACACTGACATTTTTCTGCTTTCCAAGAGTATTGAGAACTCAATTAGAAGTCAGCCTTAGTGAGAAAATCGATCTCCCTATGTAGAAAAACCAAGAAAGGTTAAGTTACTTTATAAAAAAGGAAATCTATGTGATAGAGAAGCTTTAAAACAGGTGTTTTGTTAAACAAGGGAATAAGCAGTACCGTTTTTCAATTCAGGAAAACATTGTCCTGATTTCTGTCAGAAAATATTCAATCAACGGGCTATGGAAATTCTAAAGTGAAATAAATCTTTCTTTAATGGCTTGCAATCATTTTGGAATTATTTCACCTACATCAATGTACTTACTATAGCTTGCTTTTATAAAATGATTATGGTCATGGGAAGGGGGGGGGCGAGAGGGGACAATTGTCCCCTGGAATTTTGCTGTTTAAATTGAAGCATAAACATCCACTTCAGCTACTCTTTAAATGTGAAAGAGCCACCATTTTGAAAATTATGTCAAACTTAGGTTTACAATAAGCATCACTCACATGCTGCTGTATTATTATTCTATTCAGGAAAAAACAATTCTGTTGTAGCCAACTGTTACAATGATGACTTCCACTAAAGAATATTTGGGAATGAAACCCATATTGATAAAATTATGTATTTAATTATCTAGTTCCCTTTACTCCTTAAAGGGACAGTTTACACTAGAATTGTTATTGTTTAAAAAGATAGATAATTCCTTTATTACCCATTCCCCAGTTTTGCATAATCAACACAGTTATATTAATATACATTTTACTTCTGTAATTACCTTGTATCTAAGCCTTTGCAGACTGACACCTTATTTCAGTTATTTTGACAGACTTGCATTTTAGCCAATCAGTGCCCTCTCATAAGTAACTCCACGGGCATGAGCACAATGTTATCTATATGGCACACGAGAACTAACATCCTCTAGCTGTTAAAAACTGTCAAATGCATTCAAGGGCTTAGAAATTAGCATATGAGCCTACATAGGTTTAGCTTTCAACTAAGAATACCAAGAGAACAAAGCAAAATTGATGATAAAAGTGAATTGGAAAGTTGTTTAAAATTGCCCTATCTGAATCAAGAAAGTTTAATTTTGACTAGACTTCCCCTTTAAGTAAAACAGTTTTATTGTTTGTGATGGCTTTAAAAACATAGCAAGTTATAAATCTATAGCTTTCTCTACAGCAGTTTGAGCAGAGCACCATAAGGGCCAGTGATCTAAAGCTATCCGTCCTGGCCAGATTATCTAAGAAGTCTCATCAGTACTTCGAGGTTCCTCAAAGGATTTTAGAAAATCAAATTTCAACTCAAGAGCTATTTATCTTCTGTGCAAAGTTCTGGATGTGAAGGAGAGACACTTACATTGCAATATAATGCTCAAAATACCTCCAAAGATTTTGCAAGATTTCTCTCCATGCCGGCAAGTTTTTATCGGGCCTAAGAGAGACAATCTGTACTAACAATCTCTATTTCAGTTCTGCTTTGAAACTAACCACCCTAAGTGAAGCCTTATTCGACATATATTTGTATTATTCTTAGCTTTGCCAGGTGTCCAATATTTAATTAGAGAAACCTATATTTTAAATGGTTGTAAAGTAAAATTTAACCAGAAACGGCTCACTTAAAGGTCCAGTATTTATATTTCCGGAACAGAGGCTACATTTGTAAAGAGTTATTTTATGCCCTGCTCTGCATTATTGGGCATGGAAAGTATCACTTTTTTTTCTGGTAGTGGCTGTATATGTAATGGACTAAGGCTGTGACACAGTGTTTGCTGGAATGAAGATAGCAGATAACAACTGTAAGCACCACACTCTGCATAAAATCATTTTTGTGTTACTGGCACTATGGGGATAAAAAAACAAAAAACAATGGTCTAAGCAATGATGCAAAAAGGTTTAATTACTGCTCCTGCCAGCACATATGGGTTTAAATAATTGTGTTCTACTGGCACAAAGAGGTAATTGTTTAATCTATTACTAGCCTAATAAGTGATTAAATCACTGGATTATATGTGTAGAACCGGCAGTAAAAGGAGGCTGATTACTGCTTTGTGTTTATTACTAGCATCTAAAAGGTTTATCGAATAACTGATTTGTTTGTTACTGGTAGCCAGGGGAATAAAA
Organism: Bombina bombina; assembly: GCF_027579735.1. Lineage (NCBI taxonomy): Eukaryota > Metazoa > Chordata > Amphibia > Anura > Bombinatoridae > Bombina > Bombina bombina. The sequence goes on along the minus strand of NC_069503.1, from coordinate 741,415,950 downwards.
CCACTACCTTATGACCCCACCCTAGTAGCACAGTATATTTATGGTGGACACCTGGCAATTATTGAACCATCTGCAACATCCCTTTAAAGGGACAGTCAAGTCCAAATAATAATTTAAATAGGGCATGTAATTTTAAACAACTTTCCAATTTACTTTTATCACCAATTTTGCTTTGTTCTCTTATATGATAATTTCTTAGAGCTTGAAGGCCGTCTCTAATCTGAATGCATTTTGACAGTTTTTCACCACTAGAGGGCGTTGGTTCATGTGTTTCATATAGATAACATTGAGCTCACGCGTGTGAAGTTACCTAGGAGTGAGCACTGATTGGCTAAAATTCAAGTCTGTCAAAAGAACTGAAATAAGGTGGCAGTTTGCAGAGGCTTAGATACAAGGTCATCACATAGGTAAAACGTGTATTATTATAACTGTGTTGGTTATGAAAAACTGGGGAATGGGTAATAAAGGTATTATCTATCTTTTCTTTAAAAAAAATATTCTGGTGTTGACTGTCCCTTTAAGATGAGGAACACCCCAAGAAAAAGAAATAAACTGATTACTTATCACATGACTTATCAAATGCTATTTTTTTTTTTGCATCTAGAATATATTATGTCTTTATTTTGCTATATTTAGATCCTGTAACCTACCCACTCTTTATATGACTGGTAATGTGTCAACTATCACAGACTGCCCTTTGTGCCAGGGAGGCCAATTCTTTTATTTCCTGGATGTCAGGCAGTGCTATGGCTAGGTCCAGAAAATCGCCTTCTCCTACATACAGGTGCACCACTCACATTGGTTCAGAGACAGCTTACTGAGGGGCTGCAGGCCAGTAGTCTGATGTGGAATGTAGCGGACAGACAAGCTGCAGGGCCATAGGGTTTGCTATGGCTTCAGTGATAGGGGTCTGATGGCAGTGAATTGCATGGCCTGAAATGTGGGTTGCTTTGCCTTTAAAGTGACATGAAACCCCTTTTTTCCGATAGAACATATAGTTTTAAAGATCTTTCCAAGTTACCTCTATTACCAAATTTGCTTAATTTTTTGGTATCCTTTGCTGAAGTGCAGCACTACTGGGAGCTAGCTGAAAACATCTAGTAAGCCAATCACAAGAGACAAATATGCGCAGGCACCAGTCACCAACTAGCTAGTAGTGTAGGATATGTACATATTCTTTTTCAATGACGGATACCAAGAGAACAAAGTACATTTGAAAATAGAAGTGAATTTAAAAGGGTCTTGAAATCCCATTCCCTATCCGAATCATGCAAGTTTAGTTTTGACTTTCCTATACCTTTAAATTTCTGGTCATAATTTTGTCCCAGTCCATCCTTGCTTAAAAAAACCTGAGCTATCTTTATCAGTCAGTGAGCTACTGAACCTTAAACATCAGTTGCACAAACATACATTTTCTTCACTCATTTTTTTTATTCTAGCAATATGTTATGATAGAAAAAAATGAGTTCAATGTCTCTTTAATGGAAAAATGCTTTATGAAATAGTTTATTTTCCTGCATTTTGTAACTATACTTCTAGAAACAAAGCCTAATAGTGAGAGTCCATTAAGTAAGTTAAACAGATCAATTATTATGGAACCTCAAAGTATTATTGTATTGCCCTGTATCATATCATATGCAATATTCATGTTAACAAAAGGTCTTGCTAAACGTTCTTAGCCAAAAATAACTTTCCCCATTGAAAACACATGTAGCTATTTCTACAGTCTTGATATACACTTCTACGGAATCAATATGGATTTGAAGAGAAAAAACTTTCTTCAGCAACGTCTATCAATTTTAAACCTACCACTAATCAATGTGTTAGCAAACAGACAATCAAGCTGAGATAAACATACAAATAAATTGAACTTTATAAGGTCAGTGTAATGCCACATACAATGAGAATATGTATAGTTCAAAACAAAGCACTAAAGTGTGGTCACAGTTTTGGTGTGAAGCGTATTTAAGTGCTTAAATGCTTAATTAGCTTTAATTCATTAAGGTTTATTAACGTAAATGAAAAAAAAGAATTCAGTTGAAAGCTTTAAATCTTACAGAACTTCACATACCGTTTCAAGTCTAATATGCTTAAAAAATGTATTACATACCTTAAATCTTTACTACAATATAAAAAAACAGAGCTACTGTCAAGGAGATTGCTACTTCTCCATAAAACCATATCCTCGCACATTTTCCGCAGATATTTCTTCCTTATGACAATGCCACTTCCTTCAAGCTCAGTTTCTGTTTACAATGGTTCATAGCATCCTATTGTTTGTAAGCTTTTATTAAACCAGGTAGAACATTTCTGATGGGAAGAGGCTAGGGACAAGGGTTCAGTTTTTAAAGGGACATATAATGCAGTGTTTAAAAAGGCAACATTTTTAATGGCAAGATTAGCACCATATGCAAGCATACATGGCACACTGAGCATACCGATGAATCAATGCCCATGTACCTGCAATTATTTTAAAAAATCACTTTCATGTCCCTTTAATGTTTAGCCCTAAGTATTCAGCAGCAGGTATCCCAATGAACTATGAAGTATTATCCACTTATTTAATAAAGCAGGACAAGTTAAAGGGACATGGCAGTCAAAATTTAACTTTAATGCCAGGATGTTTGGTATACGTTTACCAATACTTTCAGTTCCCCTGTATCCACATAAATTCTAGATCTTAAAGGGACAGTCTACTCCAAAAATGTTATTGCTTAAAAAGATAGATAATGCCTTTATTTCCCATTCCCCAGTTTTGCATAACCAACATGGTTACATTAACTCTTTAGTGACAAGACCATTTTTCAATTTTCTATTTTAACATTTCTGCGGTGTTTGTGTTTAGCTGTAAAAAAATTATAAAATATGATGAAAAAATGGAAAAAAACACACATTTTCTAACTTTGACCCCCAAAATTACAGATCTACAACCAACAAAAAACACCCATGCTAAATAGTTTCTAAATTTTGTCCTGAGTTTATAAATACCCAATGTTTACATGTTCTTTGCTTTTTTTGGAAGTTATAGGGCAATAAGTACAAGTAGCACTTTGCTATTTCCAAACCATTTTTTTTTTCTTCAAAATAGCGATAGTTACATTGGAACACTGATATCTGTCAGGAATCCCTGAATAACCCATCACATGTGTCTATATATATATATATATATATATATATATATATATATATATATATTAGTAGAGAACCCAAAGTATTGATCTAGGCCCAATTTGTTATATTTCATGCCATCATTTCACCGCCAAATGCGATCAAATAAAAAATATTGTTAACTTTTTCACTAACTTTTCAACTAACTTTAGCTTTCTCACGGCACAAATGGTTGTAAATGCTTCTCTGGGATCCCCTTTATTCAGAAATAGCAGACATATATGGCTTTGGCATTACTTTTTGGTAATTAGGAGAGCTGACAGTTTAGGGAAATGCCCTACAAAAAAGGCCCTTTTAAGGACTGTAACTTTAATTTTGTGTTGGTACAGGTTTTTTTTGTTTTGGGTTTAGTGGGGTTTTAGAATAGGCATAACTGATTTTTTATTTTTGGTAATTTTTTTTTGTTATTAAGTTATGTAATGCTTTTTTTAACTAATGTAAGGATTTTTTTTAAAATAATGTTAGGTTTATTTTTTTTAAAGGTAAGGTTAGTTTTTTTTTACTTTCAGGTAAGTTTATTTTCTTTTTTTTTTAAACCAGTTAAGGTTTTTTAGGTTAGTCTGTTCTGGGGTAACCTAGGGTGTGTTAGGGGGTTTAGATGTTAGTGGGTTACTTTGCAATAGGGTTATGGCGGTTTAGGGGTCAATAGTGTAGTGGGTTACTTTGCGATGGGGGTTGTGGCTGTTTAGGGGTTAATAGTGTAGTGGGGACTTTGCTGTGGGCTATGCGGTGGTTTATGGGTTATTAGGGTAGGGGCCTTATGGCGATTCAGGTTATCGTGCAAATATGGTTGTTAAGTTGTTTTCACTTTTCTCTCTCCATTGAAGTCAATGGGAGAGTACGTTAACGCGACCGCAATATTCTAACTTTGGCTCTGGTTAGCACGCAAACTATAAATATTTACTTTCAACCCGACTCGCACAAAGACAGAAGTCGAACGAAGATAACGGGTGAGCAGGAGGGGTAATTACCGCTCCACTCGTAATCTAGCCCTCAGTAAATTACTCTCCCACTGCAAATAACCCCTTTAACTGCCAGGGGCATCAGTACTTAGGTGGTTAATTGCGATGAAGTGTCAGTTCTTGGGGGTTAATAGCAAAAGTTGATGGTCACTTATGGGGGTTAATAGAGATGGTAGGATCATCATGTATGGGTGTTAATCGAAATTAACTGTTACATTTTATATTGCTTGATTACTGCATGCGCTAATTAATTTGTGATTAAGCACAATGAAAATTTAACCCAAACAGGAAATGTCCTAGCATTAAGTGCCATGTTCCATCAATAATCCAAATATTTGATCTAGCCAAAAAGGTTTATTCATACATAGTAAGAAAAATGTTGCAATGCACACCATTTATTTTACTGTTTTTTCCTGTAATTTAAATCTAAAAATCATCCTACATGCTAACTGTGAATGTTTGATATGTGCAGGAGCTAATACAGGTGGCCCTCGTTTTACAACGGTTCAATTTACACCGTTTCAGAATAACAACCTTTTTTTCCAGTCATGTGACTGCTATTGAAAAGCATTGAGAAACAGTGCATTTATTAAAATAGCCAGTAGGTGGAGCTTTCCGCTTGTTTTTCAGCAAAGCCAAGCAAGCTGAAATTAATCAGTTTAACCAGACATGAGCTATCAAGCAGATTTCAAAGGAACAAGATCTTTCTGTCTATAAATCAGTCCAGATTGGAATGCATAGAAAGAACTGTTTGCAGAAAAATGCAAGTGACGTCTGTGTTGTGTGATTATTTTATTAGGTGTATAATGCTGTTTAGCAAATGTTTTTGTTCATTTAACTTAGTTTAATTATATATTCTGTGTTGTGTGATTATTTTATTAGGTTTATAATGCTGTTTAGCATTTAGTCTTCATTTCAAAGCTTTATAAAATAATGTATTAGGTGTTACTTATGACAATTTTGAGAGGGGCCTGGAACCTATCTCCCTCACTTACCATTGACTTACATTATAAACTGTGTTTCAATTTACAACGGTTTCGATTTACAACCATTCCTTCTGGAACCTAACCCCGGCGTAAACTGAGGGCTACCTGTATATAGCTGTCATTAAATGGACACGGCAAAGTGGATACCAAAAATTATGTGGTTGTGCAAACAATACAAATTGTGATACAAAAAGACAGTTTTAAGTGACTTTAAAAAAATAATAATATATATATATATTTATATACACATACACATTATACAGATCTTTAGTAATGCAGTAACTCATTTCTTATGCACATGCCAAAAAGGGCTTTAATGTACCTATGCAATATAATGTAAACATTTTACAGGTTGATATTTTTTCTAAGATGGCTACCGCTGCTTATGTGATTCATTTTCAATAGTATGAAGAGTCTAATTTACCGTCTAACTTTCCCAATCCTTACAGTGCTTCAGATGGGTGGGGGAGTGAGCTCAAGAGATTACATCACCTGATGGAAGCTCTTCAAAAGCAAATAAAATCATACGCACAAATTGTCCATTGAGGTGATTTGTCTGCAGATGCATATTGATTTAGAATAAACTGCACGGCACAATGAAATGTCAAACACAAAATGAACAGAGCACTCACTGTTCACTAAACAAATATTTCCACTTCTGCCCATATCCCCCCTTTGTGTCTTGTCTCTTCTTCTTTCTTCGGTCTTCTCTTGATTCCAAGTTTTCATTTTTCTTTCTACCTTTCCATTCATTTGTCCACATCTGTATATCTCTCTTTCCTTCTTTCCCATAAAGCCTGTTAATACAAAAAAAATTACAAATTTAAACTGCTCATATCTACAGTATGTTTACATCATACCCTTCAGAGGAAACATTATGTTAAAATCAAAATCTGCATTTTAAATCAAATATAATTGATGGCTATCAGATGAAGTAGCTACACATTATAACTGCCCTTAAATATCCTAATAGGGAGAGGGCTGCAGGATTGTATATTAAGTGTAATACGGTGGTCACTGGCTTCCCAGACTATGTTTACATTTTTTTAAATGCCCTTCAATGTACTAATGGAGATGGATGGAGGCTGCTAGACAAGGCATATGCAATTAAAATATTTTAAACATACAAACACTTTATAGCAATCATAAATAGACATTCTGATCATTATTGTATATATGTATATATTGTAACATTTTTCATGTTTACTAATGAACTTGTCATGCACAACACCTTTGCTTTGAATAAAAAAGCAAAACAAAAAAACAAGACATTAATCATCATCTTTGCCTGGCTAATGTTCTACACAGAATCTAGTGTTAGCTGTACAGCCATCAAAACATTTAGCTTAGTAAGGAAGTAAAAAAATGCCATTGGTTCTTGTCTATAAACAATGTTATCTTGGAAAAATTGGGGAGTGAATTTGGCTCCTAGACAAATTCAAACATGAAGATAAAAGAAGAGCACATAGCAGCTCAGTCCAACTACTATGTAAAGCGATTAACAAATGAATTATTAAAATAATAATTATATAATATTATATTTTTATTTGTACTATGCACATATTTAGATTGTTAAAAGGGCCACAAAATACACTATAATTGAATGATTGACAAATAAACAATAAAAAGACAATGCAATAGCACTTACTTCAAATTTGAAATGAGCAGTAGAATGTTTTCTAGCAAATGTCAAAGTTAATTCAATTTTCCCTCCCCCTGTATCATGTGACAGCCATAAGCCAATTACAAAATGCATAAACATTTATACTGTGCACTTTTGCACATGCTCAGCACGAGCTGAAGGCTCAGAAAGTGTGCCTATAAAAAGACTGTGTACATTTTGATAATGAAAGGCTATTGGAAAGTTTTGTTTTGTTTTTTTGCTTTTTTTTAAATGTATGCTCTGTCTGAATCATGAAACTTTAGTTTTGTCTTTAGAGGCCCTTTCATTTCATTATCTATCCTACACGCAGACATCCCTATGTCCTGCATCATTTTTTCATGTGAAAAGGGTGCTTATTTTGTGCTGAAACCTCATTAGAACCTCATTCTAATTCATCTGAATTCCCTGTGCTTTGGCTTTAGTGTATTTGTCTGTGTGTTTTGTTAAGAAACCTCTGTACGTATGAGCAAAATGATGTTTTAAGAAAAGAAAAAAAAATGTAAATAATTTGGTTGAGAATTGAGCGTTAGGAAAACAAACTTATTCAAAGATAATGTTTCTTTGACATTACCCCTAGAAAGATAAATATGAAGGTCCCACAGAAGAGTGTCTGGGTGATGACATCATAGTTTAACACAAAGTGCACAACAAAAGCACAGCTTTGAAAACTTACAACTTCTAACTGTGAATGTCAAACTAAACGTGCTGGCATTTAAACACTGTTCACTGATGTAGATAAGGTTAAAGGTAAAGCTCAGGCTAAAAGAGGGGGCTGCAATGACGTGTAGGCAGAATATATGTCAAATAGTTGACAACCCAAGAGCATAGGTGAACAACAGTCTAAATATTTTCAGGTCAACATTTTGCTAATGTCGACAGTCAGAAAACTCTCTAGTACCGTGACATTTCAAAGCCAGGCTATAGTAACATGTTATAGCTTGATGTAATTGGTAACATTCTGACATTAGCTTTATTTTAACGGTCAACTCCACAGGAGACAGTATTGAGAATGTGATTATAAAATAACTCACTAAGCTCTGAAAAATACAAGTAGTGTATCTTTTTAAAACCAATATTAAATAATATTCAAGAGTAAGAAGTGCACTCACACATATATAGCTCCAATACAATGCTCTTCATGCATGCAGAGAATTCACATGAGAGCACCGAGAAGTGATTATGGAAGAACTATACATTATTACTTGTTATTATATGGACATGCCTGTTCTTAAAGTCATAGTAAATCCTAGTTGTTTTTGAAACGCTAGGATTTACCAGTGCAACAAATAAAGGGGACTTTCAGTCATGAAGTATAAAATACTTCATGCTGAAAGTTACTTTATTTGTCTGCAGTGTATGCCGTGCTGAGTGCTTAAGGCCTCCCACGGCAGAACGCTATGTTTCAGTGAGGTGATCTCAGCCAATAGCGTGCTGGCTATCCGGCATAATGCCAGCTTGGCCGTACGGCTATTGGCTAAAAGGTGGAAACGTCACCTCATTGAAAAAAATTGCGTTTTAGTGTGGTCGGCCTTAGGCGCTCATTGCGGCATACGCTACAGGCAAATAAAGGAACTTTCCGCATAAAGTATTTTATACTTCATGATTGGAATTCCCCTTTATTTGTTGCACTGGTAAATTCTAGTGTTTCAAAAACGCTAGGATTTTCCATCACTTTAAGATAAACACAACTGCCATTTAATTAGACATATTATACCAGTCGTATACGGTCATTGGCTCTGTTACCATCCTATACCAACCTTTTTTTTTAAAAAAATGCAATTGCAACACTTTACACCTTGATGTCATTGGTAACATTCTAACACTGATGTTCAGCACTAAATTCCAGGGAAGAGAAGACTGGGAAGGTGAACTGTAAAGTTGATTATGGAAGAACTCAATAAGCTGTGAATTCAAAAAATGGCCTACTCTAATTCATTAGCACATGTAATTTTAAGACTATCGACCCTGCGCTACAGTGTGTTTGACCACCTACAAAGGTGTTAAACACTCAGTAGAAGTGCCGCTTAGGACCTCTCAGAGCACTTCTGGTCCTGAGCAGAACCCACTGCTGATCCAATCAGCAGCACTAGGTGCACAACTCAGATGTGTAACAAGGGCTGTTGATTGGATTAGTGGTCGTATCTGCTCGGGAGCAGCAGTGCTCTGCAGGATCTGAGTGGCACTTCTATTGTGTGTTTTACCCATTTGCAGTAATTCGTTATAGCATGTAATTTTTGACTATTATGGTTCTTTAAGAATCAAACAAACAATTTGTATTACATGATATGTATGCTATAGCAGGAGAAAGGGTCTACAAAAAATGTATAGCATTATGTGAACATTAACATTATGAAAAAAAATTTTTTATCCGGTGTATGTATGTAAACAATATAGCTATTAGTAGATTATATTTTTAACATCATACCGGTCTTGACTCTTGAGTCTCAGCTTAAGTGAGCTAAAGACAAATATATAGTAACTGTCATCTCACTCATAAAAAAAAAACAAAAAAAACTTTTTTTTTTAAATGGCGTGAAATATTTTGTTGCTATTTAAAGTTATGGTAAATGTCAGCGTATCTGAAATGCTATGCTGTATCAGCAGGCCCGGACTGACAATAGGACATACAGGGCAAATGCCTGGTGGCCCAGGCTCTTATGTGGGCCTTGCTGCTATATAGAGGCACCACCCTCTCTTAATATGGGTAATAATAGGAAAGCTGTTACAATCTGCCTATTTTGTAAAGCAGAAAGTACATTTTCTGTCTGGCTGTTAAGCAAAGGTCTAAATGATGTGGGCTGCTCCGCCTTTAAATGCCTTGGCCTATATTTGTTCCCAGTCCGGTCCTGTTTATCAGTATCCAATAGTCGTGCTAGCCATACGGCACCTTTCCACCTCTTATTCAATAGCTGTGCCATATGGCTAGCACAACTATTGTATAAGAGGTGTAAACGTCACCTCATAAAAAAAATTGTCTTTTGCTTGGACAGGCGGAGGGGGTTATTTTAGTCTAACAATCAACAAAATAAAGGTACCCTTGATTGTATAATCACTAAAACATCATTAAGTAAGGTCCATTTTATGAGTAAGATATTAGACTTAAAATATAGTGGTCTAATAACTTTTTCTCACCTATTGACTATTTTTGTCTGACTGGTAAATTTTTAGTGATATTTTTAAACCCCCTGAATATATTTATTTATTTATAGACGTAAAAGGTCACTAGGAGAATTTTATAATTGATACATTGCCTTCTAGGTCATGTGACATTAAATGCACCTGGTTGCAGCAAAGGAGGAAAGACGATATTGTTTCAAGGGAATACCAAATAAATCATAGTGTATAACTGTTATCTCAGCAATCCAAAGATAGGACAACTACATACAAGACCTATCAAATAACCTTCAGAATATGTGCTCTGATTCCGGATACTAATTTGTTTCTGTTGCAGCACTGAATAGAATGTTTAAAAAAGTGAGTAAGACAACATAGAACAAATATAGTTAAAACAACAGAATATACAAATTATTGAAACAGCAAAGAGGTTCTAGAAACTCTGGTATGTCATGACTTTCATCTGATGGCGTCCTACAGAATTGTATTTTTCTGTTTAAAAAAGCAGGATAAATTGGTGTATGGGGACAATTTTTAACACCAAGGTACATTAAACACTTTGAGATTGTAATAGATATGGCCAGATTACGTGTGGGGCGCAAATGTTTGTGTGCGAGCGAGAAGGCGTTTGATAATAGGAGTAAATTAGAAAGTTGCTTAAAATTGCATGCTCTATCTGAATCACGAAATAAAACATTTGTGTTCAGTGTCCCTTTAACTCCTGATTCCAGCGAGCCAATAGGCAGCATTGACTGCTTGGTAAATCGGCCCCTAAGGCTCAAAGATATGAGACTTCAGGTGTTAGAAAAAAAGGCAGACAAAGGGCTTTAAGATATAGATAAACATGTCTAAAAATAGATATTTATATGTATGTATATATATATATATATATATATATATATGTCTATGAATATGTGCATATGTATTTATATCTGTATATATGTACTTACAGACATACATACACATATAAACAAATAAATACATATGTACACACATAAGATATATATATATATATATATATATATATATATATATATATATATACACAGTATATATATATAATTGCATTGGAGACCTTTGCAGTTCAGTAGATGAAAACATGAAAAAACATATTTATGCAATATTCATTTTTAATAAAAGTTTTAACTATGTATTTATTGTAAATATTTCACAGTCCAATGTTCTGTACATAGCAGAATATGTTCTAAGTATTTAAAAAAATAAAATAAATATATATATATATATATACTGTATATATGATATATATGTACGTGTATATATATATATATATTTCTATACCTATATAATAATAATGTGTGTGTATATATATATATATATATATATATATATATATATATATATATATATATATATATATATATATATATATATATATATCAGAAAATGAATAGTGCACTCACCAGTACTTTTCACCAGTTTATTTCTTAAGTACTACTTAAGAAATAAACTGGTGAAAAGTCCTGGTGAGTGCACTCCATTTGCTGCTATTATTTTTTCTGTTGCACCCCAGGCGTTTATGACTTGGTATCTGGAGCGCTTGTCTTTTCTGTTTTATATATATATATATATATATATATATATATATATTTATATATGTATACATATATATTGTATCAAACTAGCATCAGATATATGTAAAAATATTTATTTATGAATAAATTATGAATAAATAGAACAAATTCTTCTATGTGAAAAAGATTGGGATGTGAAATATTCATATTTTTATATCGGGTTAGCGCACTTGAGAATATGCGATCGGGTTTGCGTGCAAGTAGGATGTTATTTTTGTTGCTACATTGACTATGGGGGAATATATATATGTGATACGTTAGCGTGCACGCAATATTCTAACTTTATCTTTTTGTGCTCGTCAGGTTAGCCAGCAAGAGAAACAGTTTACTTGTAATACGAGCGCAACCCCAACGTGTGCAAAAAGCTTATTTCAAGCACAGTTAACGTTCAAGTGGGACCGTTAATTAGTGCTCCACTTGTATCTGGCCCATCATTTATAGCACCCTGGGTAATGCTTGCTGATTGGTGGCTACATTTAGCCACCAATCAACCAATGCTACCCAAAAAAAGGACGGCTCCTAAGCTTACATTCCTGCTATTTAAATAAAAAAGTAGCTTACAATTTAATGCTCTATCTGAATCATGAAAGAAAAAAAATGGGTTTCATATCCCTTTAACGCCTTGAGTGCTAACGATGGCTCTGAGCTGTTGCAGAGTTTCCGACTCTGGTACTAAAGACAGCTCAGAGCCGTCGCTAGCACTCTCCCACCTTGAGGGAGATCTGGGGGCTCCCACCTGCTCCTACCCCGGCAATCGGGCCTGCATAGTGACAGGCATCACCGGGGCTTTACGTATTACGTGGTTACGTCATGCGCAATGACGTGATGACGTCACCTCGCAACTTTATTGAAAACAAACAATTCAAAGTATAGGGAAAGGGGGTATGCTGCTTAGAAGCCTGTATCTCAGGCATCTAAGCAGCTACAGACCCCCAAGTCCCACCGTTGGAAAGGTAATCGCCTAACCTTTCCAACGTTGTAAGTCTTGGGGATCTCAAAAAAAAAAAGTAAAAAAATGTTTTAGGTAAAAACATAAAAAATAAAAAAATAAAAATTCAGCTTAGCACCCAGGGGGGAAAGTGCTTAGCACTCAAAGGGTTAAATAAATGCACATTTATTCACGCCAAGTGATTGCTATTACTGTAGTGATCACCTAGATATTAAAACCCATAGAGGGGCTTTATTTTAAAGAAGGGCTTTTAGTCTTTAAAATAAGGGGTCTTGGGGGACTCTAGACTTTTTTGATGGGCTGTTATATAAACCTATATATATCCCTTAGTGTAAAAAAGGAAATTTATGCTTACCTGATAAATGTATTTCTTTTACGATATGACGAGTCCACGGATTTCATCCTTATTTATGGGATATCGCCTCCTGGTCAGCAAGAGCTCCACAGCAGAGCTGCATAAATAGCTCCTCCCTTCCCTTCCCTCTCACTCCAGTCATTTGACCGAAGTTCGGAAGAGAAAGGAAAAGCCAAGTAGCAGAGGTGACTGAAGTTTAACAAAAATAAAAACCTGTCTCTAGGAAAATGACAGGGTGGGCCGTGGACTTGTCATATCGTAAAAGAAATACATTTATCAGGTAAGCATAAATTTCCTTTTCATTTACAAGATATGACGAGTCCACGGATTTCATCCTTACTTATGGGATACAATACCAAAGCTATAGGACACGGATGAAAGGGAGGGACAAGACAGGAACCTAAACAGAAGGCACCACTGCTTGAAGAACCTTTCTCCCAAAAACAGCCTCAGACGAGGCAAAAGTATCAAATTTGGAAAATTTGGAAAAAGTGTGAAGAGACGACCAAGTTGCAGCCTTGCAAATCTGTTCAACAGAAGCATCATTTTTAAATGCCCATGAGGAAGCCACAGCCCTAGTAGAATGAGCCGTAATCCGTTCTGGAGGCTGCTGTCCAGTAGTCTCATATGCAACACGGATGATACTCTTCAGCCAAAAAGAAAGAGAGGCAGCCGTAGCTTTCTGACCCCTACGTTTCCCAGAAAAAACAACAAATAACGAAGATGTTTGACGAAAATCCTTAGTAGCCTGTAAGTAGACCTTCAAGGCACGAACTACGTCCAAATTATGTAACAAACGCTCCTTCTCAGAGGAGGGGTTAGGACACAAGGAATGAACAACAATTTCCGGATTAATATTCTTGTTAGAAACAACCTTACAAAGAAAACCAGTTTTAGTACATAAAACCACCTTATCAGAATGGAAAATAAGATAAGGAGATTCACATTGTAATGCCGAAAGCTCAGAAACTCTGTGAGCAGAAGAAATAGCAACCAAAAATAAAACTTTCCAAGATAATAACTTAATATCTATGGAATGCATGGGTTCAAACGGAACCCCTTGAAGAACATTAAGAACTAAATTCAAACTCCAAGGAGGAGCAATTGGTCTTAACACAGGCCTGATTCTAGTCAGGGCCTGACAAAAGGATTGAACATCTGGAACATTTGCCAGACGCTTGTGAAGCCAAATAGACAAAGCAGAAATCTGTCCCTTTAAGGAACTTGCTGACAACCCTTTCTCCAATCCTTCTTAGAGAAAAGATAAAATCCTGGGAATCCTAATCCTACTCCATGAGTAGCCTTTGGATTCGCATCAATAAAGATATTTATGCTATATCTTATGGTAATTTTTTTTAGTAACAGTCTTACATGCCTGAATCAAAGTATCAATGACCGCATCAGAGAACCCCAGCTTAGATAAAATCAAGCATTCAATCTCCAAGCAGTCAGCTGCAGAGAAATTAGATTCAGATGATGGAAGGGTCCCTGAATGAGAAGGTCCTGCCTCAATGGAAGCTTCCACAGCGGCAGAGAGGACATGTCCACCAGATCGGCATACCAAGCCACGCAGGAGCGATTAGAATCACTGAAGCCCTCTCCTGTTTGATCCTGGCAATCACACGGGGAAGGAGAGCAAACGGTGGGAACACATAAGCTAGGTTACACGACCAAGGCACTGCCAAGGCATCTATCAGTTCGGCCTGAGGATCCCTGGACCTGGATGGAGTTCCCATTCCCCCGGATGAAACGTCTGTCTGTTCGAAAAATCCACCTCCCAGTTGTCCACTCCTGGGATGTAGATTGCTGACAGATAACAAGAGTGAGCCTCCGCCCACCGAATTATCTTGGATACTTCTGTCATCGCTAAGGAACTCCTTGTTCCTCCCTGATGATTGATGTAAGCCACAGTCGTGATGCTGTCTGACTGAAAGCGGATGAATTTGGCCATAGCCAACTGAGGCCAAGTCTGAAGCACATTGAATATTGCTCTCAATTCAATTCCAGAATATTGATTGGAAGTAGAGACTCTGACCGAGTCCACACACCCTGAGCCTTCAGGGAATTCCAGACTGAATTGGCGAGCTTAAGGGCCTTAATTCTATCCATTATCTCCTCTAAAGAAGTCTCAGTCTTAAGAGAATCTTCTAAGGCTTCAAACCAAAAGGCAGCCGCCGTTGTGACTGGTACAATGCATGCCATCGGTTGTAATAGGAAACCTTTGATGAACAAACAGCTTTTTTAGAAGACCCTCGAACTTTTTATCCATAGGATCTTTGAAAGCACAACTGTCCTCAATAGGAATAGTCGTACGCTTAGCCAAGGTAGAAGTAGCTCCCTCCACCTTAGGGACTGTCTGCCAAGAGTCCCGAATGGTGTCAGCTATAGGGTACATCTTTTTAAAAATAGGGGAAGGGGAGAACGGGATACCCGGTCTTTCCCATTCCCGTGTAACGATCTCCGAAATTCTCTTAGGAACCGGAATAAGAATAATAAGAAGGAACTTCTAAGTATTTGTCCATCTTACACAATTTCTCTGGAGGTACCACAATAGAGTCACAGTCGTCCAGAGTCATCAAAACCTCCCACAGCAACAGGCGGAGGTGTTCCAATTTAAATCTGAAGGACATGACGTCCGAATCTGTCTGAGGTAACGCACTGCCTGAGTCAGACAGTTCCCCCTCAGAAAGGTTCTCCCTACCCCCCAATTCAGATCCCTGGGAGGGTACATCGGAGATAGCCATCAAAACATCAGAAGTCGCAGGGACCGCATGGGTTTCTGTCCTGCTGCGTTTGCCTTGTAACACAGGCAACTTAGACAACACTTCTGTGAGAGTGGATGACATAACTGCAGCCATATCCTGCAGAGTGAAAGAAGCAGACGCCGTTGAAGAACATGGCATCGTTTGTGCGGGCATTAAAGGCTGTGATGCTTGGGGAGAAAGTTGCGGCATACCCTGAATCTTATCAGTCTGAGAACAGTCATTGGATATATCTTTATTAAATTTATTAAAGAAAATGTGCTTCTTACATTCTAAAGCCCTCTCAATACATGGGGGGCACAATGTAACAGGGGGTTCCACAATAGCATCCAAACACATAGGACATGTACTGTGTTCAATGTCCTCCATAGTATCAGATTGCAAAGGCAAGCGTGGTCAAGTCACTGATAAACAAGAACTATCAGTGTAACAAAACAACAGTGAACTGTGTCTTTAAATACTAAACGTTTTCACAGTGATCCCAATATGACTAAAATAAATTAACCTCAAATAGGTGCGGCCCAATGTATGCCCCGCACACCCCACGTGGGCCCTGCTTATCCCTGAAAAACCACAGTCACCTCTCCGCAGCTCCGCTGCGGCTCCTACCTGCCTCCGTGACCACTGCTACCCTCCAACAGCGTGCCTAGGACCGCTTGAAGATTATCGTGACAAGCAGACCTAGGGGCTGCACTAGTACACTGCTTCCAAGTACTCGTACTACCAGAACTCGATAGATGCGTAACTGCGCTATCTAAGAGCGCAAAGTCAAGTCCCACCCTTCGTGGGCGGAAACAACAACAAACCCGGGAAAATAGGAAATGGCGATCTAACGCCAACGTACCAAATAAAACACAGATCCTCACAGTGTATATCCCCAGCGTCAGCCCAAACACATATAATAAATAAAGTTATGCCCATATTTGTACTCACAGCTGAGTACCATATTAACCTCCCAGCGCTTCTGGACAATATAAATGATGCCGGACTGTCAGGGAAATTTCAACAGTGTGTGGGTTGTCATTTGCTTACTATCATTAATGACATCCAACATACTAGCATAGGAAGACCCTATCAGAGCCTATAACCCAAAATGGAATAGGGTAGTACAGCCATTTTCCGAGTATATGCCTTCAAAGCCCCAGAAAAAAAAGACTGCACTTACCTCCATGCTGAGGAACAGCATGCAAATCTTCACAGTGTCAAGAGATCCACTCAACTTCTTGAGGTCCTGTGAAGAAAGAAAGGTCTTAGGAAAAGTTCACTAAGTCCATATCCAGGCAGCACCAATATGGGAGGCGTAGTGAGACTAAAACCTCACAAGTTCCCCTAACTGGTTCTTCCAGAAGCTGCCCGGTAGTAAAATAGTACACTTTGGCACCATTTAAAAATAAAAAACTCTTGATTGCAGAATCTAAACTAACACCTCACTTTACCCCACTCCTATCACTAACACAGGCAAAGAGAATGACTGGGGTGGGAGGGAAGGGAGGAGCTATTTATTCAGCTCTGCTGTGGAGCTCTTTGCCTCCTCCTGCTGACCAGGAGGTGATATCCCATAAGTAAGGATGAAATCCGTGGACTCGTCATATCTTGTAAAAGAAATGGTTGTGTGTTTTTAAATGTGTGCAAGCAATTGCCTTTCAAATGGTGGCCTTAGGTGTTTCTAGGGTTTAAGGGAGCTGAGATCAAGTGGTTTGAATAATTACCCCATCCAGTTTAAGCTCCAGGTTGATAACGTCACTATGTCCATGTGTGGTGACATCATCATTATTGCTGGATAGCTGAGGCGATGCAGAAACATTGACCACCTTGTAGAGCCTTTAACTGCAGGGGGGCTGCAATCAGCTCCAAAATGCCCCCTAGATGACGACAAGTGGTTGTCATCCGCAGTTGAACGGAAAACGACCATGTGTCGTCATCTAAAGAAACATTAAAGTGTTTAAAATGCTCACACATTCTGTATCCATCCTCTATGGGGTCAGTGAAAACTACGTCAAAATGGCAAAATAAACAATGAAAGTACAAAACAAAGTTGTTGTTTCTTTACTATGTTAAATCACAAATTTTATAGAAATTTCCATTTAAAGGGCCATGAAGGTCGTGGTTTTTATAAGTTTCATAAATTAATTACTACATTAAATAAGATCTGCCTACAAATTAAGATGTTAAAAACAAATGAAACTTTTATTTTATCAAAATGAGCACTATTTTGCAATCCATTGACACGCCCTTTGAAAAGCAACATAAAAATTGTAAATTGTATATATTTTGCTATAGCCAGAGCCACATATAAATAAGTTCCTGGACATAGTAAGCAATCACTGTGCATTATGTAGCAGGGTCAGGCTTCTTAAAGGACCATTAAAATAAAATGTTTTATTATTGAAAATGAAACATTATTGCAATATAGATGTATTATTTATTTTGGTTAGCTTTTGCTGTAAAATGCATCTGAAAATTTAACTTGTTCCACTTCCTAACAGGGAGGCTTGTGTTTAATTTATCTGTGAGTTTTGTTTTGTTTACCTCCCTCCTATCTCACATTCTCTGTGCTCATTTGCTTTTTTAAGGTGGATTATCTGTTTTGCATCAACAATCATGATAGGAAAAGTATTCTTTGTAATGTCAGAGAGCATACAAGGTAGTTTAGGTCTTAAAGGGACACTAAACCCATTTTTTTTCTTTAGTGATTCAGATAGAGCATGCAATTTTAAGCAACTTTCTAATTTACTCCTATTATCAAATTCTCTTCATTCTCTTGGTATCTTTATTTGAAAAGCAAGAATGTAAATTTAGATGCCGGGCCATTTTTGGTGAACAATCTGGGTTGTTCTTGCTGATTGGTGGATAAATTCACCCACCAATAAACAAGTTCTGCCCAGAGTTATGAACGAAAAATTGTCTGGCTCCTTAGCTTAGATGCCCTCTTTTTCAAACAAGACAGCAAGAGAACGAAGAAAAATTGATAATAGGAGTAAATTATAAAGTTGCTTAAAATTGCATGCTCTATCTAAATCACAAAATAAACAATTGGGGGGGGGAGGGAGAGAGAGAGA
Organism: Bombina bombina; assembly: GCF_027579735.1. Classification (NCBI taxonomy): domain Eukaryota; kingdom Metazoa; phylum Chordata; class Amphibia; order Anura; family Bombinatoridae; genus Bombina; species Bombina bombina. Next base: position 741,397,340 of record NC_069503.1, on the reverse strand, counting down.
GAGAGAGAGAGAGAAAGAGAGAGATATTAGATAAAAACTAAAAAGGAATATATGTCTGTTTAATTAAATGCCAACTACATAAAAATTTTTTTGCTAATTAACTAAGTTGAATCAGCGCTAAACCATCTTAAGGGAATAAAAGAGGGCAGACTAACCCAGTCTATTTCCTTAATTGCACATGTGCAAACAGAGTTCATGCTATATGTGAGTATTAGTTTGTGATTGGTTAGCAAGGGACAGGGAAATCAGTGAAAAGAAAAAACATTAAATAATATGCTCATTTAACAAAATAAAGTTGCATTATTCATTGCAACTATTCTTCTCAGAAAGAATGTACATTATCATGTATCTTACAATTTGTGTTTAATGTCACTTTAATTTCTCTGAATGTTCTCCTGCTTCTCTGGGAGCAGTTTCCGATGCAATTTAAAGGAAAAAAACATTCAAAATAAATACTGAAAGTGCATTACAAAGCCTTTTTACAATGCACAATTAAACCTTTTGGACGAGATTAAAAGTGGAGCGCTAAATATCGCTTGCATGCAAGCGATATTAGCACTCCACTTTGTAACACCAGCGCACAATAATGTGTGCTAGTATTACAAGCTCGCGTTCGAATTGCTAGGAAGCATTGCACTTATGGGAGCGCGCTTCCATAGACTCCTATGGGAGATTCGTTCTGATGCTGTCACAGACATATATGTAAATGTATATACACATATTAACACATAAATATATATATGTATATAATCAGACCGCAATGTAAAGGCACTTTTCAGTACTGTTTTTTCTAACACCCCCCACTTTAGACCCCAAAATCTAATCTCTGGTTAATTTTCAGAGTGCCAATTGCTACCGCGAGGTCGAGGTAGCAATAACCAGCCACTTGTATTTGCCCGTTTGCGGAAGCGCAATAATTTAGCACTTCACTTGTAATCTAGCCCTATATTAGGCATCACATTTTAAATTTAATGGTTGGCTTACAACTTCTAATACCTTCCAATAGATCTGTTATTAGCGTAAAAGGCAAAATCAAATTGAAAAAACCCTTTAACTTTTAGAAGAGACTGTGGCAAGTTACATTTTAGGAAGAGATTTAACTTTCCTCCCTCTCGTGTTTGTTATGATTTCATCCACAGTTAATGTTTATTTGCAAAATTGTCTTAATAAATTGCCTAATTACAAAGACAATTGTGCGAGTTATTAAAAGCTAATTGCTGCCTTGTGACGAGGAAGCTCCGATGATGATTGCTTCCTTCATGAAGATCTTGTACTGTAATTTTCATTTTTTTGGATTCAGCTTGGTTTTACACTCTTTGTGCCACTGTAACCCCCTCTTGCTTTGCTCTTGCCAAGTTTATTAGCTAATAATAGCAACAACTTGTAACTCTCTTGTCAGAAAGCTGTATTATACAATTCCTGCCAAAATATGACTTTGGTCTGTGAAGCTCGTGACTTGTTTATATTCATTTTTTGTACAATATAATAGAGAAATTTAAAGAAAATAAATCAATTTGAATTGATAGCCCATACAGTCTACATTTTATTTATATTTACAGAGTTTGCATACTATTACAGAATCACTATGTGTAATCCTTATTGTCATACTACACAGTTCTTACACAGTTATATATATATATAAGACTAGTGACTGACGGTTTCCATAATCTCTCCTACTCTGCTCTGTAAACTGTGGGAGATTACTAGATGTAAAATCTTCAAATTATATGTATATCTATATATATATATATATATATATATATATATATATATATATATATATATATATATATATATATATATATATATATATATATATATATATATACACACACATATATATATACACATACAGTTGTAATCAAAATTATTCAACCCCCATTCAAAATCAGGTTTATCTTCAAAATTTACAGACTTCCAGCTGTTTGCGATGAACAAATGAAACAAAAGCATTTAAAATAACTCAACACATTCCCCAAATTCAACTGAAAAAGGAAATTTATGCTTACCTGATAAATTTATTTCTTTTACGATATGGCAAGTCCACGGATTTCATCCTTACTTATGGGATATCGCCTCCTGGTCAGCAGGAGGAGGCAAAGAACTCCACAGCAGAGCTGCATAAATAGCTCCTCCCTTCCCCCCCAATCCAGTCATTCAACAAAAGTTAGGAAGAGAAAGGAAAAGCTAAGGAGCAGAGGTGACTGAAGTTTAACAAAAATAAAAACCTGTCCTAGAAATTGACAGGGTGGGCCGTGGACTCGTCATATCGTAAAAAAAATAAATTTATCAGGTAAGCATAAATTTCCTTTTCTTTTACAAGATATGACGAGTCCATGGATTTCATCCTTACTTATGGGATACAATACCAAAGCTATAGGACATGGATGAAAGGGAGGGACAAGACAGGAACCTAAACAGAAGGCACCACTGCTTGAAGAACCTTTCTCCCAAAGCCTCAGATGAAGCAAAAGTATCAACTTTGTAAAATTTGGAAAAAGTATGAAGAGACGACCAAGTGCAGCCTTGCAAATCTGTTCAACAGAAGCATCATTTTAAATGCCCATGAGGAAGCCACAGCCCTAGTAGAATGAGCCATAATTCGTTCTGGAGGCTGCTGTCCAGTAGTCTCATATGCAACACGGATGATACTCTTCAGCCAAAAAGAAAGAGAGGTAGCCCGTAGCTTTCTGACCCCTACGTTTTCCAGCAAAAACAACAAATAATGAAGAAGTCTGATGAAAATCCTTAGTCGCCTGCAAGTATAACTTCAAGGCACGGACTACATCCATATTAAGTAACAGACGCTCCTTCTTAGAAGAAGGGTTAGGACACAAGGAAGGAACAACAATTTTCTGATTAATATTCTTGTTAGAAACAACCTTAGGAAGAAAACCAGGTTTGGTACGTAACACCACCTTATCAGATTGGAAAATAAGATAAGGAGAATCACATTGTAAAGCCGAAAGCTCAGAAACTCTGCGAGCAGAAGGAATAGCAACCAAAATTTTTCCAAGATAATAACTTAATATCTATGGAATGCATGGGTTCAAACGGAACCCATTGAAGAACGTTAAGAACTAAATTCAAACTCCAAGGAGGAGCAATTGGTCTAAACACAGGCCGGATTCTAGTCAGGGCCTGACAAAAAGATTGAACATCTGGAACATCTGCCAGACGCTTGTGTAACAAAACAGACAAAGCAGAAATCTGTCCCTTTAAGGAGCTTGCTGACAACCCTTTCTCCAATCCTTCTTGGAGAAATGATAAAATCCTGAGAATCCTAACCCTACTCCATGAGTAGCCCTTGGATTCGCACCAATAAAGATATTTACGCCATATCTTATGGTAAATCTTTCTAGTAACAGGCTTGCGTGCCTGAATCAAGGTATCAATGACCACATCAGAGAACCCCCGCTTAGATAAAATCAAGCATTCAATCTCCAAGCAGTCAGCTGCAGAGAAATTAGATTCGGATGATGGAAGGGTTCCTGAATGAGAAGGTCCTGCCTCAATGGAAGCTTCCACGGAGGCAGAGAGGACATATCCACCAGATCAGCATACCAAGTCCTGTGAGGCCACGCAGGAGCGATTAGAATCACAGAAGCCCTCTCCTGTTTGATTCTTGCAATCACCCGGGGAAGGAGAGCAAACGGTGGAAACACATAAGCTAGGTTTAACGACCAAGGCACTGCCAAGGCATCTATCAGTTCGGCCTGAGGATCCTTGGACCTGGATCCGTATCTTGGGAGCTTGGCATTCTGACAAGAAGACATCAGATCCAATTCCGGTTTGCCCCACCTGAGAATCAGGGTGGCAAAGACCTCTGGATGGAGTTCCCATTCCCCCGGATGAAACGTCTGTCTGCTCAAAAAATCTGCCTCCCAGTTGTCCACCCCTGGGATGTAGATTGCTGACAGATAACAAGAGTGAGCCTCCGCCCACCAAATTATCTTGGATACTTATGTCATCGCTAAGGAACTCCTTGTTCCTCCCTGATGATTGATGTAAGCCACAGTCGTGATGTTGTCTGACTGAAATCGGATGAATTTGGCCGAAGCCAACTGAGGCAAAGCTTGAAGTGCATTGAATATTGCTCTCAACTCCAGAATATTGATGGGAAGTAAAGACTCCAACCGAGTCCACACACCCTAAGCCTTCAGGGAATTCCAGACTGCACCCCATCCTAGTAGACTGGCGTCCGTTGTCACTATCACCCATGAAGGTCTGAGGAAGCACGTCCCTTGGGACAGATGATCCAGCGACAACCACCAAAGAAGAGAGTCTCTCATCTCCTGATCCAGATCTATCTGAGGAGACAATTCTGCATAATCTCCATTCCACTGCCTGAGCATGCTCAGTTGTAGAGGTCTGAGATGAAAACGAGCAAACGGAATGATGTACATTGCCGCCACCATCAATCCAATTACCTCCCTGTACTGAGCCACTGATGGCTGAGGATTGGACTGAAGGGTTCGGCATGTATTCAGAATCTTTAACTTTCTGACTTCCGTCAAGAAGATTTTCATGGATACGGAATCTATTATAGTTCCCAGGAAAGGAACCCTTGTCTGTGGAATTAGTGAACTCTTTTCTAGATTCACCTTCCACCCATGAGTCCTTAGAAAGGACAGAACCATGTTGGTATGAGACTTTGTCAGTTGGTAAGACAACGCCTGGATTAGAATATCGTCCAGATAAGGCGCTACTGCAATGCCCTGCGGTCTGAGAACCGCTAGCAAAGACCCTAGAACCTTCGTGAAGATCCTGGGTGCCATGGCCAACCCGAAGGGAAGAGCCACGAACTGAAAATGTTTGTCGAAGAAGGCAAACCTTAGAAACTGGTGATGATCTCTGTGGATAGGAATGTGAAGATATGCATCCTTTAAGTCCATGGTAGTCATATATTGACCCTCCTGGATCAATGGAAGAACTGTGAAAGAAGAAACCTTGCCCTTGAAAGGGAATTTTTGAACTCCAGTTGATACCGCTGGGACACGATTTCTAGTGTCCAGGGATCCTGAACATCTCTTGTCCAATCCTGGACAAAGAGAGAAAGTCTGCCCCCTACTAGATCTGGTCCCAGATCGGGGGTCGCCCCTTCATGCTGTCTTGGTAGCAGCAGCAGGCTTCTTGGGTTGTTTACCCTTGTTCCAACCCTTGTTTCGGTTTCCAGGTGGGTTTGGCTTGATAATAATTCCCTTCCTGTTTAACAGAAGAGGAAGAGGGGATTCCCTTGAAGTTTCGAAAGGCACAAAAATTATTCTGTTGTCCCCTTTGAGTAGCCTTTTATCCTGAGGAAGGCGGTGACCCTTACCTCCCGTAATGTCTGAAATGATCTCCTTCAAGTCAGGCCCAAACAGGGTCTGACCCTTGAAAGGAATCACCAAGAGCTTTGAGTTAGAGGACACATCCGCAGACCAAGATTTTAACCACAAAGTTCTGCGCGCCTAAATGGAAAATCCAGAATTCTTAGCCGCCAATTTGGCGATCTGAAAGGCGGCATCTGTAATAAAATAATTAGCCAGCTTAAGGGCCTTAATTCTATCCATAATGTCTTCCAAGGGAGTCTCAGTCCCTCTAGAGCATCAAACCAAAAGGCAGCCGCAGTTGTCACTATTACAATGCATGCCGTCGGTTGTAATAGAAAACCTTGATGAATATACAGTTTTTTCAGCAGACCCTCCAACTTTTTATCCATAGGGTCTTTGAAAGCACAACTGTCCTCAATAGGGATAGTCATTCGCTTAGCTAGTGTAGAGATAGCTCCCTCCACCTTAGGGACCGTCTGCCAAGAGTCCAGAACGGAGTCAGCTATAGGATACATCTTGTTAAAAATAGGGGAAGGGGAGAACGGGATACCCGGTCTTTCCCATTCCTTTTTAATAACTTCCGAAATTCTCTTAGGAACCCGAAACACATGAGAATAAGAGGGGACTTCTAAGTATTTGTCCATCTTACTCAATTTTTCTGGCGGGACCACAATAGAGTCACAGTCGTTCAGAGTCACCAACACCTCTCGTAGCAAAAGGCGGAGGTGTTCCAGCTTAAATCTAAAGGACATGACGTCCGAATCTGTCTGGGGTAATGTACTTCCTGAGTCCGACAGCTCCCCCTCAGACAGAACCTCCCTACGCCCAAATCAGAACCCTGGGAAGGTATATCGGAGATAGCCATTAAAGCATCAGAAGTTGCAGGAACCACGTGGGCCTCTGTCCTGCTGCGCTTGCCTTGTAGCACTGGCAACTTAGATAAAACCTCTGTAAGAGTGGATGACATGACTGCAGCCATATCCTGCAGAGTAAACGACGCAGACGCCGTTGAAGAACCTGACATCGCTTGTGCGGGTGTTAAAGGCTGTGACGCTTGGGGAGAAAGATGCGGCATACCCTCAATCACATTAGTCTGAGAATGATCATTAGACATATCTTTATTAAAGAAAATTTGCTCTTTACACTGTAAAGCCCTCTCAATACATGGGGGACAAAGTGTAACAGGGGGTTCCACAATGGCATTCATACACATAGGGCATGTACTCTGTTCAAGGTCATCCATTTTGTACAACCTGCACAACGAATAATCTTGGTAAAAAAAACTGATAATAAAATTGTCTCTTTAAATAACTAGACTGAATCCACTTAAAACAAGAGGCAAAGGGCAGATTTCAGAAACTCTGTGCAACTACTTTTTAGAATAAAATACTTTTGAAAGTAACTTAGTCACCTCACCACAGCTCTGCTGCGGCTCCTACCTGCCTCCAAGAACCAACCAAACTCCGCAAACACGGCACTCCTAAAGTCGCTTGAAACGTCTCACCACAAGCAGACTTACGAGCCGTGAGAGATGCTGCGAACCGGAATAGTAACCGAGCTGTCAAAGCGCGTGCAGCATAAGCCCCGCCCTTCGTGGGCGTAAACACTTTAGTCAAGTATCTGCACAACCCACAGAACACCGCCATGTACCGGAGCCTTGAATAAACATTATACACTCCGGAAATTGTCCCCAGCGTCAGCCATCAATATAGTTTGCACACACACCCTAAAACCCAGCCCTTCTAGCCCAACATACTATGCTAGAATGTCTGAATATAGTACCACAAAATCTTTCCCAGTGCTTCTAGTCCCATAATAAAATGCTAGAGCGTCTGGATTATCCACTATTTTGGTAATTTACCGTTACCCCAGCGCTTCTAGACCATTAGCTGTCAGATGTCTGGTATACTGATAGAGGGAAGCCCTTCAATATAAAGGCACAAGTACAGTTAATCTGATATATGCTAGCAGCCCCAGAATAAACAACTGAACTTACCTCCATGCTGAGTAACAGCATGACAACTTCACAGTGTCAAGAGGTCCACTCTTCCTCCTGAGGTCCTGTAAAAGTGAAACATGGGAGGCGCAGTGGAGACAAAAATCCACCTGTTCCCAAAGTCTAAAAGACTATTCAGAAGCTGCTCAGTAAGAAAATATCACACTTTGGCACCATTTAAAAATAAAAAACTCTTGATTGAAGAATCTAAACTAACACCTCACTTTACCTCTTCCTATCACTAACACAGGCAAAGAGAATAACTGGGTTGGGGGGGAGGGGCTATTTATGCAGCTCTGCTGTGGAGCTCTTTGCCTCCTCCTGCTGACCAGGAGGCGATATCCCATAAGTAAGGATGAAATCCGTGGACTCGTCATATCTTGTAAAAGAAATGCAACTTTTCATGAATTCTGCAGTCTCAAAATAATTCAACCCCCTGAATAGAATCCCTCACAACAGCACAAATGTCAAAACAGGTGTTGTCTCAAGCACAACGGATGCAAGGGCTTCATTAGTTGCACCAGGTGTGCTTGAGCTAGAAAACATGAAATACCTGAACGTGCTAGGGGTTTGTTGAGTGTCATGTTTGACTGCATGTTAGAAATAGGGCTAAGTCAAAAGAATGGTCCAAAAAGTTAAGAGAAGAGATAATCGCCCTTCACAAAAAAGGAACAGGATACAAAAAGATAGCAAAGACACTGAATGTTCCTAAAAACACAGTTGGAAGCATAGTTCACAAGTTCAAAGTTAAAGGAACAGTGGTTACACTACCTGGATGGGGCAAAAAAAGAAGTTATCAACAGCTGCAACCAGATTTCTGAGAAGGTAGGCTGAGAAAAAACCCCAAGTGACTGCAAAAGACCTGCAGAAAGACCTTTCACAGCTAAAGATATCAATGTTAAACTGACATGTCAGAGCAGATTTTTAAATCTGGTAGACACCTGGGACAAACATAACACAGGACAGGCCAAACACTGTGACTGTCCCAATAAAATAAGGACAACTGGCAGATATACAGTTATACAACGTCACTTTACAACTTGATACAAAAAAATACAATCATTTACATTACACAATCAAACATTCAGTTGCTTCACAGTTCTTCCAACATCCACTGATGAATAATAATATTTAGTTTGCCAATTATTTAGCTTATGATCAACATAAACATGCTTCACCATTTTCCAGTTTGCCAAATCATGTTGGATGGCATCTGGTAGTATAGCAGAAAAACCTTGCTTCATAAAAAAACATATGGCATTTCAAGGATTTGAATATGTTTGATAATAACTTCGCCTATAAAAGCACACTAATATACCAAGAATTCTCCAGATTGATCCTGAGTGTCCTTAGGTCTTTACTGGTAAACAGTTCAGTTATAACCATGAATGTGAATTAGGTAGTATACAAATTTGACTGTGTGTGAGTGCAAGTGAGTGTGTATATGTCAGTGTGAGTTCTTGTATATATGTGTGTGTGAATACATGTGAGTGTGTGTGTGAGGGTGCATGTGAGTTAGTGTATGCACGTGTGAGTGCATGTGAGTGTGTGTGAGTGCATGTGACTGTGTATGCATGTGTAAGTGCATGTGAGTTTGTGTATACGTGTGTGTGTGTGAGTACATATGAGTGTGTGTGTGACTGCATGGGATTTCATGTATGCATGTCTGAGTGCATGGAAGATTGTGTATGCGAGTGCATGTGAGTTTGTGTATGTGTGTGTGAGTTCATGTGAGTGTGTGTGAGTGCATGTGACTGTGTATGCATGTGTTAGTACATGTGAGTTTGTGTATGTGTGTGAGTACATATGAATGTGTGTGCAAGTGCATGTCAGTTTGTGTATGTGTGTGTGTGAGTGCATGTGAGTGTGTGTGTGTGAGTGCATGTGACTGTGTATGCATGTGTGAGTGCATGTGAGTTTGTGTATATGTGTGTGTGTGAGTACATATGAGTGTATGTGTGAGTGCATGTGAGTTTGTGTATGCATGTGTGAGTGCATGTGAGTTTGTGTATGCATGTGTGAGTGCATGTGAGTTTATGTATATGTGTATGCGTGAGTACATATGACTGTGTGTGTGTGAGTGCATGTGAGTTAGTGTATGCGTGTGTGAGTGCATGGGAGATTGTGTAAGCAAGTGCAGGTGAGTTTGTGGATGTGTGTGTGCGTGAGTACATATGAGTGTGTGTGTTAGTGCATGTGAGTTAGTGTTTGCGTGTGTGAGTGCATGGGAGATTGTGTGTACGAGTGCATGTGAGTTTGAGTATGTGTGTGTGAGTGCATGTGACTGTGTAAGCATGTGAGTTTGTATATATGTGTGTGCATGATTACATATGTGTGTGTGTGTCAGTGCATGTGAGTTAGTGTATTTGTATGTGCGTGAGTACATATGAGTGTGTGTGTGAGGGAATGAGAGTTAGTTTATGCGTGTGTGAGTGCATTTGAGTGTGTGTGTTTATGTGTTTGCATATTGACATGAGTGTGTGTATAAAATAGCATGTTTACATTACTGTGTTAGCATAAATGCTTGCAAGTAAAATTTTCATATGAAGTAAGGTTTAAGTGCATGTAACTGGGTAGCAAAAACATAACCAACTGTGCAATGTTTTTTTTTTTTTAATGCACCAACAAATTACACAATGCTTCTCCTATAGCAAAGACAGAGGGGTAGGCAGACTGAGACAGAAGGATTAAAGGCTGCTTGGAGATGAAAGGTGAGGTAGTATTTCATATTAGTTTGTATTGCCTGTTACATTTGATAAAACAATTAAACTGGTGCTTAAGACAACATTTGTAAAGTTATGTTTCCTTACTCTTGACTGTAGACAAAACAATAGTCATATGTTCTAGAATTAGAAGAGTGCATGTAATGCTTGTTTAGTAATTAAGTTAGAGTCATACACTGGCCCAGATTACAAATGGTGTGCTGCTTTTTATCGCTCTTGAGCTCTAGATCAATAACGCTAAAGCTGAAGTGCGTTGGCAATGCTTTACATTCCTATGTTCTTCACTTAGTAGAAATTATTCTTTTTATTTTGAAATATATATATATATATATATCTGTATATTTATCTGCAAAATATATATCTATATGAATATATACATATATAGATAAAATATAGATAATTATATTCTGTGTATATATATATATATATATATATATATATATATATATATATATATATATATATATTCACAGTGTAGAATATAGGAATTTTAAGTATTTGAATAAAAAACACATTAAAACATATTAAGATTGATTACAAATTAGAAATGTGCAATTCGTTTAAGCCGAATTTAAATTTCGGACGAATTTTGGTTGATTCGGAGATTCGGATGAATCTAAATTTCCGAATCGGCACCATAACTAAAATCCCGAAAACTAATAAATCAGTTTTCAAATTTTCAAAACCATTCTTTATTCATAGTCGGAATTATTCATTGTTTATCTAAACCGCCCCCCACATCGCCAATACTAAATAAACCTATTAACCCCTAAACCGCCATCCCCCCACATCGCGACTCCTTAAATAAAAATATTAACCCCTAAACCGTCGTCCCCCCATATCGCAACTAGCTAAATAAAACTATTAACCCCTAAACCGCCATACCCCCACATCGCAACTAGCTAAATTAACACCCCCTAACTTTAACATAATAGACCTAAAGTAAAGTTACAATTATTAACTAACTACCTATTTAAAAATAAATACAAACTTACTTGTGAAATAAAAATAAAACTTAAAGGGACAGTCAAGGCCCAAAAAAACTTTTATTTTTCAAATAGGGCATGTAATTTTAAACAACTTTCCAATTTACTTTTATCAACAATTTTGCTTTGTTCTCTTGGTATTCTAGTTGAGAGCAAACCTAGAAAGGCTAATATGATAATTTCTAAGCCCTTGAAGGCCGCCTCTAATCACATGCTTCTGTATTTGCTTTTCACAGCAGGGGAGAGTAGTTCAGGTAAACCATATAGATAGCATTGTGATCACGCCCGTGAGTTGTGGCAGACACTGCACTAATTGGCTAAACTGCAAGTCAATAGATAATAACTAAAAGTCATGTGATTAGGGGCGGTCAGAAGATGCTTAGATACAAGATAGTCACAGCAGTAAAAAGTGTATTAATATAACAGTGTTGGTTATGCAAAACTGGGGAATGGGTAATAAAGGGATTATCTATCTTTTTAAACAACAAAAATTCTGGTGTTGACTGTCCCTTTAAGCTTAAACTAAAAGCTTAAACTAAAAAAACCTAACATTACATTTTTAAAAATGAATATACAAAAAATAAAAATCCTTACATTACTAATAAAACCTAACATGACAAAATATTTAAAACTACAATTACAAAAAAATAATAAACACTAAAATTACACAAAAAAAAACTTACATTACAAAATATAACAAATTAAATTATCCAAAATAATAAAAATTATTCCTATTCTAATACCCCATTTAAAAAAAACCAAATAATAATCTATAATAAACTACCAATAGCCCTTGGGATGAAGATCTTTCGCCAGACTTCAGGATGGTGAGTACTGATTTTGGGGATAGTGTTAGGTATTTTTTGGGGTGTTTTTTTTTTGTTTTGTTTTTTTAGATTTGGGCTTTTTTATTTTTAATGGGCTGTAAAAGAGCTGAATACCCTTACAAATGCCCTTTAGGGTAGATTAGTTTTTTTTTTGGTAGTTTTTTTTTATTTTGGGGGGTTGGGGTTTGTAATGTTTGTATCTATTGTGTATTATTATTGTTTTTTTATTTTATTGTACCCTATTATATCAATGCAATGTTTTGTGGACCCAGGACATACTTGAAAACGAGAGAAATCTCAATGTATCCTTCCTGGTAAAATATTTTATAAATAAATAAATGTTAGGGGGTATTTGTTACATTTTTTTTGGCAAAAGAGCTGTTAACTTTAGGGCAATGCCCTACAAAAGGCCATTTTAAGGGCTATTAGTAGTTTATTATAGATTAGTTTTTTTTTATTTTAGGGTGTTTTTTTTTAAAATGGGATATTAGAATAGGAATCATTTTTATTATTTTGGATAAATTTGTTATTTTTTGTAATGGTAGTTTTTTTTTGTAATTTTAGTGTTTATAATTTTTTTTAATTGTAATGTTAGGTTTTTTATTTTTTGTATTAGGATATTTTTTTAACAAGTAATGTTAGGTTTTTTTAGTTTAAGCTTAGGTTTTATTTTTATTTCACAGTTAAATTTGTATTTATTTTAACTAGGTAGTTAGTAAATAGAAATATTGTAACTAGCTTAGGTTTTATTTTTATTTCACAGGTAAGTTTGTATTTATTTTTAAATAGGTAGTTAGTTAATAATTGTAACTTTACTTTAGGTGTATTTTAATTATGTTAAAGTTAGGGGGTATTAGGTTTAGGGGTTAATAGTTTAATTTAGCTAGTTGCGATGTGGGGGGATGGTGGTTTAAAGGTTAATAATTTTATTTAGTGTTTGCGATGTTGGGGGACGGCGTTTTAGAGGTAAATACTTGTATTTAGTGTTTGCAATGTAGGGGACGGCGGTTTAGAGGTTACTAAGTTTAGTTAGTGTTAGGGATGTGGGGGTGGCGGTTTAGAGGATATTCATTTTTTATTTAGTGTTGGTGAGGTGGGGGGCGGCAGTTTAGAGGTTAATAGGATTTAATTTAGTGTTGGCGATGTGGGGGGATGGCGTTTTAGAGTTAAATAATTGTATTTAGTGTTTGCAATGTAGGGAGCGGCGGTTTAGAGGTTATTAGGTTTTTATTTAGTGTTGGCGATGTGGGGGGGGGGGCAGCGGTTTAGAGGTTAATAGGATTTTAATTTAGTGTTGGCGATGTCGAGAGACGGCGGTTTAGAGCGCTAATGTATGTTAGCGCTAATGTATGTTAGCTACTAATCGCTAGCTTTCTTTGCATTCCTGAACCCACGGAGTAAATAATAAAAGGACACTTAAAAAGTTTCATTACTTGAATTATGGTAATTACTGTATGTTGTTGCATGTGAAGGGCAGTGATTGTTTCAAAGTGTATTCTTCTTTCCCTCCCTACCTTCCTCTCTCCCTTATTTCCCTTCCTCCCTTCTTTCTTTCCCTCCCTTCTTTCTCTCAACTCCCTCCCTTCTTCCCCTCCCTTCATTCCCTCCCCCCTTTTCTCCTCCCTCTCCCCACTTTTCTCTTCTCTCTCCCCCCTCCTTCTTTCCTTTCCCTCCCTTTTCTCCCCTCCCCTCCCCTTATTTTCTCTCTCTTCTCTCAGAGAGAACATGGTACGAGATGCATGCATTCCAACCCACTTGTATGCAAGTGTTTTGCTAGCCAATGTTCTTTTGAATTGTTCTGAAATAGATTCCTAATGCATTTTAAAGTCAGTAGTTATGAGTTTTACACTACAATGCTGTAGCATACAACTCATAACTAAAGTGCTAAAAAGTACACTAACACCCATAAACTACATTATTAACCCCTAAACCGAGACCCTTCCGCATCGCAAACACTATAATAAAATTATTAACCCCTAATCTGCCGCTCCCGACATCGCCGCCACTATAATAAACATATTAACCCCTAAACCGCCGCACTCCCGCCTTGCAAACATTAGTTAAATATTATTAACCTTTAATCTGCTGTCCCTAACATCGCCGCCACCTACCTACATTTATTAACCCCTAATCTGCCGCCCCCAATGTCGCCGCCACTATATTAAATTTATTAACCCCTAAACCTAAGTCTAACCCTAACACCCCCTAACTTAAATATAATTAAAATAAATCTAAATAAAATTTCTATCATTATCTAAATTATTCCTATTTACAACTAAATACTTACTAAATACTTACCTGTAAAATAAACCCTAAGCTAGCTACAACTAACTAATAGTTACATTGTAGCTAGCTTAGGGTTTATTTTTATTTTACAGGCAAGTTTGTATTTATTTTAACTAGGTAGAATAGTTACTAAACAGTTATTAACTATTTAATAACTACCTACCTAAAATAAATACAAATTTACCTGTAAAATAAAACCTAACCTAAGTTACACTAACACCTAACACTACACCGCAATTAAATAACTTACATAAATTAAATACAATTAAATAAATTAAATAAAATTAGCTAAATTACAAAAAAAACACAAAACACTAAATTACAGAAAATAAAAAACAAATTACAAGATATTTAAACTAATTACACCTAATCTAAGAGCCCTATCAAAATAAAAAAGCCCCCCCCCCCAAAAAACAAACAAAAACCTAGCCTAAACTAAACTATCAATAGCCCTTAAAAGGGCCTTTTGCGGGGCATTGCCCCAAAGAAATCAGGTTTTTTACCTGTAAAAAAAAATACACACAACCCCCCCAACAGTAAAACCCACCATCCACACAACCAACCCCTCAAATAAAACCCTAACTAAAAAAAAACCTAAGCTCCCCATTGCCCTGAAAAGGCAGTGTCCTCAACAAAGCCGGTAGAAGTGGTCCTCCAGACGGGCAGAAGTGGTCCTCCAGACGGGCAGAAGTCTTCATCCAGACGGCATATTCTATCTTCATCCTTCCGACGCTGAGCGGCTCCATCTTCAAGACATGCGGCGTGGAGCATCCTCTTCCAACAAAGTATTCTTGCTGAATGAATATCTCTTTAAGTGACGTCATCCAAGATGGCGTTCCTTAGAATTCTATCAGCCAAACATAATTAAGGTAGAAAAAATCCTATTGGCTGATGCAATCAGCCAATAGGATTGAACTTCAATCCTATTGGCTGATCCAATCAGCCAATAGGATTGAGCTTGCATTCTATTGGCTGTTCCAATCAGATTTTTTTCTGACAAATTTCAGTTATGTCTATTTCCACTCCCACTGCATCATGTGACAGACATCAGCCAATCACAAATGCATATACGTATATTCTGTGAATTCTTGCACATGCTCAGTAGGAGCTGGTGACTCAAAAAGTGTAAATATAAAAAGACTGTGAACATTTTGTTCATGGAAATTAAATTGTAAATTGTAAATTGGAAAGTTGTGTAAAATTACCTGCTCTATCTGAATCATTAAATTTAATTTTGACTTGAGTGTCCCTTTAACCCAGTTCTTACATGTTAGCTTTTATTTGTTGGCTGATTAAATCCTAAACCATTTCATTTATTTTTTTTTAACAACAAAAATTGCAGTTACCTATTGAAGAAAACTCTTTCTAGTAAAAATCTTTAAAAAAAATGCATTTCAAAAAAATATATAGAAATGTATGTGACCAGTTTTAAAAAACATATGAATTATCAGAATCATTTTAACACCATTTTGTACCACATAATAAATTATCACCTGCTGTCGTGAAAGCAATAGCATTATGCTATATGTTTTGTATGTTCAAAACTGGAAAATCGTATGAACCATTAAAAGAACTATGATGTATCTTTTTTATTATGTTACAAAACAAAAATTATATTAATTGCATATAAGATTTAGAATATCAGTGGATTTTTTAAAATGTGTAAATAAATTAGACTTTATTATTAAATACATTTAAGGTGCTTATGAACTGAGCCCACTTTTATCTGAAACAGATGCCTTATTTTAATCCTTGGAAAGTAATAATATGTGATTTGAATTATTATTGTCACCTTTTTCAATGTTCTCACCACACTTAGTGATGTGTAATTTACTTCATGAATATTAAGATTTTCACATTTTCTATGTTTGTGTATGTATACACACACATCCAGTGTTCACAGAATTTTTTTAATAATAATTAAAAAAAAATAAAAATAAAAATATTATATATATATATTAGCTCCTCTTCTTCAGCGGCAAGTATTATTGCTAAATAAATCAAGTTACTGAAGAATCTGCTTTTTTATTTTTACTATACATACTCTATATAATGGATGGATCTTGTCACCATGGTAGATGAAACAGTTCTGATTAGAGTACTATTCCCTTTTATTTTTATATATAAAAATTGGCTCTAAATTAGAGTGCCATGACACCAAAACGTGACCCCACTTTCCCCGACATTCGCTACCAGCTGCACCTTAAATTTAGCTTGAAGATGCTGGATGCTTGCTAGGCCTCAACACTGTGAAATAAAAATACAACTTTTACTGTGTTTTTATATAATGTATGTGTATATGTACAGGGAGTGCAGAATTATTAGGCAAATTAGTATTTTGACCACATCATCCTCTTTATGCATGTCGTCTTACTCCAAGCTGTATAGGCTCGAAAGCCTACTACCAATTAAGCATATTAGGTGATGTGCATCTCTGTAATGAGAAGGGGTGTGGTCTAATGACATCAACACCCTATATCAGGTGTGCATAATTATTAGGCAACTTCCTTTCCTTTGGCAAAATGGGTCAAAAGAAGGACTTGACAGGCTCAGAAAAGTCAAAAATAGTGAGATATCTTGCAGAGGGATGCAGCACTCTTAAAATTGCAAAGCTTCTGAAGCGTGATCATCGAACAATCAAGCGTTTCATTCAAAATAGTCAAGAGGGTCGCAAGAAGCGTGTGGAAAAACCAAGGCGCAAAATAACTGCCCATGAACTGAGAAAAGTCAAGCGTGCAGCTGCCAAGATGCCACTTGCCACCAGTTTGGCCATATTTCAGAGCTGCAACATCACTGGAGTGCCCAAAAGCACAAGGTGTGCAATACTCAGAGACATGGCCAAGGTAAGAAAGGCTGAAAGACGACCACCACTGAACAAGACACACAAGCTGAAACGTCAAGACTGGGCCAAGAAATATCTCAAGACTGATTTTTCTAAGGTTTTATGGACTGATGAAATGAGAGTGAGTCTTGATGGGCCAGATGGATGGGCCCGTGGCTGGATTGGTAAAGGGCAGAGAGCTCCAGTCCGACTCAGACGCCAGCAAGGTGGAGGGTGAGTACTGGTTTGGGCTGGTATCATCAAAGATGAGCTTGTGGGGCCTTTTCGGGTTGAGGATGGAGTCAAGCTCAACTCTCAGTCCTACTGCCAGTTTCTGGAAGACACCTTCTTCAAGCAGTGGTACAGGAAGAAGTCTGCATCCTTCAAGAAAAACATGATTTTCATGCAGGACAATGCTCCATCACACGCGTCCAAGTACTCCACAGCGTGGCTGGCAAGAAAGGGTATAAAAGAAGAAAATCTAATGACATGGCCTCCTTGTTCACCTGATCTGAACCCCATTGAGAACCTGTGGTCCATCATCAAATGTGAGATTTACAAGGAGGGAAAACAGTACACCTCTCTGAACAGTGTCTGGGAGGCTGTGGTTGCTGCTGCACGCAATGTTGATGGTGAACAGATCAAAACACTGACAGAATCCATGGATGGCAGGCTTTTGAGTGTCCTTGCAAAGAAAGGTGGCTATATTGGTCACTGATTTGTTTTTGTTTTGTTTTTGAATGTCAGAAATGTATATTTGTGAATGTTGAGATGTTATATTGGTTTCACTGGTAAAAATAAATAATTGAAATGGGTATATATTTGTTTTTTGTTAAGTTGCCTAATAATTATGCACAGTAATAGTCACCTGCACACACAGATATCCCCCTAAAATAGCTAAAACTAAAAACAAACTATAAACTACTTCCAAAAATATTCAGCTTTGATATTAATGAGTTTTTTGGGTTCATTGAGAACATGGTTGTTGTTCAATAATAAAATTAATCCTCAAAAATACAACTTGCCTAATAATTCTGCACTCCCTGTATATGTGTGTGCGTATGTATGCATCCGAAAACAAGTAAGATTCCTGGACTAGCCAAAAAAACAACAAGATTTCTGAGCGCTCCAAATATTTGGTAGTAAAGGACTAATCCCAATACATGAAATATCCAAATATATTATTGCACTCCTGCACAAATAAACTTGCAGCTAATTCTAAAGAGAAAGAGATACTCCTCGGATATCTCTTTTAACAGTAATATAGCAAACAAGGGTATAGAAAGCGCTGGTTGTTACAATGTGCTAATACTGCATAAAAATGATAAGCATAATAATGTATGTGTTTAAATATTTGTGAGACCCTTATTTAGATATAAAATTAATTTACAGTCTCCCTGGTCCCAATCAAAATTGATTATCCCAAAAAATCAGTTCTCATTTAACCAGATGTGTGCAGATCCTCTTGGTTATTCCCCTTTTAGGTGTCTAGTTACTTTATATTACCTCAATCAGTATGAGGTAGGTTTTAGACATATCTGATATATCCGCCTTGTATTTGATCTTGGCAGGGACTTGTTTAAATAATGATGTCTCTTGTCAGTGGTAGAAACTTACAGTCCTTTTACTTCTCAGGCTGGTCACTGTGTGATCTCGCCATTCATTGGCTGACATGAAAGCTTTAGATTAGTTACTAGTGCAGTAACTTCCTCTTCTTCCCGATTATGCGCTATTACTTCTACAACGTTATACTCATCTTTGGCACTTTCACCTAGGCTGATAGTGTTCATGGACAGATTATCTATACAATCATCCTCTTCATCCACTTGGAAAGTGTAAAATTTGTTTTTTGATGTCAATTCACACCGTGTAGTACACAAGTTTCAAGTGTAGAGAACCGGCAGAAAAGGAGGAGTCTGAGGAGGGGGTGTAAGCCCCGAAACGTTGCTCTACCTGTACTGCTGCCTATGAAGTAAAGTACTTTTGGGCATTTATCATTTTGAGTGTCTGCCTGTTTTTCTTTATATATATGTATGTTTATATATATGTATGTATGTAGAGAATTCCCTCTAAGAAACAAGTTGCGAGATATCTCCCATAGTAATGAAGTTCACTGAAACAGGAAGCTTTGCTGGGACTTAATATGTCCTGAAGAAGGCTCGTAAAGGAGCCGAAACATTCACTATGCTTTTTTTTAATGTAAGAATAAAGTCATTGAAAGAGAATCTACAAATCCTGAGAGTGACCTTCTTGATATATCTCTACATAGCTACACTTTGAGGATTGCACCCAGGTCTACTACACACCACCTTGGTTGGAGTGCTGGGCCACAGGCTAGTTGTCACAATATATATATATATATATATATATATATATATATATATATATATATATATATATATATATATATATATACACACACACACATAATTCTTGCTTTTATATTATGTGCTTTTATATTATCTATCTATATTTATATATACTGTATATATACAGCGCTACTGTATTTTTTGGCATTATGCAAATACATGTTATTAATATATATATAGTCATATGTTACAAAAAGAGTAATTAATAAATATCATCAAATTATATATATATATATATATATATATATATATATATATATATATATATATATATATATATATATTAGTGCTGCAAAATCTGTTGGCACTCTACAAATAACCAATAATAATAATAATATATGTATATATATGTGTGTGTGTTTTAAATTCTTCTACTTCCCAAGGACACACATGTTCATGTACAGTAATATAGCAATAAATTCCTTTAGTTAAAATAGTGTAGTTAAAAAGTCCATTTCAGGAACATAATTAATAGCCCAACTGGTGTTCTTTTAAGCAGCTGTACAACAGTCAGACATAGCATACAGAAATAGATAAATTGCTGAGATACAAATTACTTTAGAAACAATAATATACATTCAGCTATTATGATGAACCAATCACACTTTTAGCCAACCCAAAATGATACCAAGCATCCACCATTATCCATTTTGGGAAGTATTAGCCGAAGAGGCCTATCATTATAGGTATATAAGATGTAGGGATAATAGGAGGAGTTAAAAGAGAGGAGAAGAGAAGGAAGGAGAGGTTACAAGCAATAGAGTACCAGAAGTAAAGACAGACTTCTTACTGGGGCCCCAGAGGTAATCATATTATGCACTTACTTACTTTATAGCTATAAGGTTGTTTTCATGTCTGTTTGGATTTGATGTAAGAAATTGTATGCAGTTATGTCAATGTGTTTTATGTAATGTATTTAATGTAACTCATATTAATTGTACCATATAAAGAAGCATAGACTATTATATTGTGTGATCAAAGATTTTGGGTTCTGTGACTAAATAAAGTTGTTATATTGAGCTGAATTTCTCACAAGCAAATTCTTTATTATTATCATTCCAATTATAATAAATATTGTATTCCAAAAACTAATTATTAATCTTCAATAAATGGCGACCACTCGGTTTATAGAACTTGTCGTCTCCATTAAGATATGAGCTCTGGCATGTATGTTTTCCAATATATGATGAAGCTATTATATGTGTTAGGCTGTTTCAGTCACCGCCAGTAACAGAATCATAGCATATTCTGCGTATTGTTCTAATAGTAAGTTATATCATTTTGGAACGATTACTTCTATTTAAAGAATCCTCATAGATTAAATTTGGGTATAATATTTATTTTAATATTTATTTGGGTTTAAATATACATTTATATATGTTTATGCAATAGTCACACATTTGTGTGGAATAAAATTCTAGTCATTTTACTTGTAAGCTGCACATGTTAATTTGATATAGAAATATCTAGTACCATTCTATAGAAATTTTCTATTATTATTATTGGTTATTTGTAGAGCGCCAACAGATTCCGCAGCCCCTCTGATTTAAACCATAAGCCAGAATTTATATAGTTATATCATGCATGGTCATGTACTGTAAGTATATGCATCTGGATTAATTAGTATTGGACTGTTAGTTTTTCCAATGAGCTAGAGGAATCTATGTAAATAAATAGTTAAAATCTTGTGGACATAGCTAACTTGCCACCTTGAAATAAAACAATTACTATTGCATTAATATATGTATGTAGTTATATAAATCTATATATAAGGTAACTAGATAAGAAGAATTATCACTTTAAGTTAAACCCAAAAAAGAAATATTCGTTCATTGACCATAATTGCTAGCTATAGTTTTTACCATAGAAGATTATTAGAAGGATTTAGGTTGTTTCAGCCATTCAACAGGGAAAAAAACACAATTATTCAATACTGAAATATAGGCTGATTTATACACCTAAAGTATTGTATATTGTGTGATTTGCTGTTTTTGCAACTGGTCTAATAACTAATTGTGTCTGTGAGAAATTCAGTATAATTTTTAACAACATCTAACTCTGGCAAGGAAGAAAATCTAACAGAGATAGGATATTAGGTGATGGAAAGGATTTAAAACCGTAACAGTGTGTAAGTATGTGCAAGAATTAATAACACCAATAGCTACTTACTATTTTAATGGGATGTATGAGGTTAATGGGATGAACACAGTTTCTGAATATTTGGTGGAATATTAGATAAAGACACTCACATTTCATCATCAAGCATTTTTAACCTTCCACTTCCTATCCATATATCAAGAGCAGGAGTAGCAATGCACTACTGGGAGTTAGCTGCAGAAAAAAAAACACTTTGACTTCTGACTTCAGCTCAGCGTTTAAGCTGCCGCCCTCAGAGCTCTGTGAGTTGCACTGACTACTGCCCGCACTGCAAACACACTGCTATCCTACTCACTGACTACACATGCAGTCACAAGCCGATTGAGGAGACTGCACGTGCAGTGGAGAGCCAATGTGTCACCAATGGGAATAGTTTAAGTTCCCACTGAGCTGCGCCAATAGGTTAAGATGACCACTAGGTATCAATCACGAGTCAACCATGTGATATGCGCAGCAAGCAGGCGGAAAGTCGGAGACCAAAAAAAAAATTAAACAGTTTTTAAAAAAAAGTTTTTAAATTAAAACAACTTTGTGCTGAAGCAGGGACACACCTACACACTGCTGCCGACACACTAATGTGTCATGACACACAGTTTAGAAAGCACTGCAGTAAGGAGTGGTGGGGAATACATTTCATCTAGCCAATTCAGCTATGATTTACCTCTTGCCACAAGTAAAGCTAAGATCAAACTCACAGGGGACTGTTCCATTATTATGGATCCAGTATATAGTGGCAATGGAGAATTTAATAACAAAAACAAATTCCCTGCGGTTGTAATATCTGTGTGTCCTTCTACTGAAGGTAAGAATACACAATTAGAAAATATAAGTGTGAGAAAACTAACAACATGCCTGACTAATTTTCAAACCTGTGACACACAAACCCCAAAAACACTCATGGTTGTGGGTAATTCAGTGGAATCTATTCATATTCCTAGTGCTAACATCTCAAAACCAGCCACTGTTCTGGGAGCCAAATTCACATACAATCAGGAGCAAGGATCAAACTAACCCTAAATTCTGCAAATTTCAAAAATGCAAATGGTCCACCAGAAAAATGCCCAGACATGTAAAATCCTCTAGAGCTAAATGCTTTAAAAATGATTTACAGAGCAACAAATGGGTAACCATAATGGATACAGTTAATGGTTTTACACTGATGCTGTGTTCACACAATCCACAGTATGAAGGTGTTTTTCCACATTCTTTGGATAAACAAAATTACACTTGGAGCTTGGCTGTATCACACGGCCACCCAGACTTAAATGCAGAATATAAGATCATTTTGACTAAACTGTCTTCCCTAGAAAGTGTGTTTCAGGCTCCACAGGGAAAACACTTAGGAAATGGAATGAAACAGCAGCAGAGGCACCACAAACACTCATCTATGGACATAAAGGAAATAGGAAGTATGCCTTCTACTACATATAATAATATACCATTTGGTCCCAAGTACATGTGGCTATCCCTATTTCTTTAAAGAAAATAGTTTTAAGCAACAATCGTGCCCAAGGGGGGGAGAGGGTCACTTGCTTGAAACAGAGTGTCCCCATATGGGCACTCTTATTTGCTAACAAAATGTTAAGAACAAAATAGTCTGTACCTGAATTGAGTATTGTAAAACTTAGGCCATTCAAACACCATTTTATTTCGTAAGACAGATTCAGGACAGACCAAATCCCAAGTTAGTTTTAATGTATATATTATATGTAGATTTACATTTTATATATATATATATATATTTTTTTTTTAACAGGTATCACAAAAAGGAATGACTGATACCAAAAGCAGAAAGCAGAGCCATGACTGACATCAAATACCAGAGGCACAATGGCTTTCAGAGAATCTCCATATTAAACATAACTAATGTTGATTGCTATAGTTTAGTTTGTAACATAACCATATAAAAGTTACTAACAAAAAAACTCTCACATATCTATGATTATTAAACTACTGTTCCTATATGTAAATGTATATTTTTACACAATGTATATGGTACCATAGTATACTCCAATATTGGTTTACATTGTTCTTTATACTATTCCATGTAAAACCACAGTAGGAACTAACAGGACTCAAGCAGAATTATATAATCCATAATTTAATAGTCTAAATTTGCGGTTGATTATTTTATCTTTAGAATGTCTTGGTCTTAAGATAAAATAATGAAACAATATATAGTTTTAACATTGGTAGTTATTTCTTGCTTATTTAATTCAAGAGGGGTATCCTTTTAAATCACCAATGCTACAGTCCTGTTAAATATTATGTTAAGCTATTTATCTGGTTTTTATTTCTCAGTGACTTCTGAATATATATGGAAATCATTCATATGTAATGGAAATCAGTCAGTGTTATAGATGCAATAATTCACACTTTAGAAAAATAAGGTATATGTAGATGTAGGGATATTAGAGTAGGTATTAAATAGCCTTTATTGTAGCTATTAACTGGTGTCTATTTGGGTACAGGATATATGTATGAATGTATGTGATGGAGTTATACAGTTTCTGTAGAGTACCAAATGGTTTTCTGTTCAATCCTAAATTAGGAATGAGGTGAATGTGACTAGGAAATTCTCAGGAGATAAATGTAACTTGTTTCTACCCTAACATTGGCCACATAGACACTGTAACACCACATTCAAATATAATCCTTAATCTTTTGCTGACAAAGAAAAATATTTCTCACAAGTTTTCCACTATTATGACAGTAGATGATCATCCATCAGCCTTCACAATGGTGACAAGAAGAAACCCTCAGTCCAGCTCCAGATCAGAGAGTAGTGTACTGCCAGCAGTGACAACAAGAAACCCACAGTCCAGCTCCAGATCAGAGAGAAGTGTACTGCCAGCAGTGACAACAAGAAACCCACAGTCCAGCTCCAGATCAGAGAGAAGTGTACTGCCAGCAGTCACAACAAGAAACCCACAGTCCAGCTCCAGATCAGAGAGTAGTGTACTGCCAGCAGTGACAACAAGAAACCCACAGACCAGAGAGAAGTCTACTGACAGTAACAAGTAATAAGCTACTCCTAAAAGATGACTGCAATACCAAAAGTAAGAGAATATTTCAAAAGGATGCTGCCTGCAAATCAAGTCCTCACCATATGCACAAGAGGGAAGTACATTAGCTGGGAAAAGACTTAGAAGAAAGCCCAGAACAACTGTAGGTGAGAGAAGTCTCCAATATAATTGCTGCATCAACAAGAGCCTATTTGACACTACAAAAGTCATCAAGGAGAAAAGCTTTCTGAAAAGTAAAAGGACATTCCCACTTTCCAGGTGTCATGCTTTATGAATTGTAAGAAGGTTTACAGAAGTTTAGTTGTTGCTGCCAACAGTGAGAAAGAGCCTCTGTGACATGGCTGACTACAGATATCATCAAGAAGGAAAGCCTTGCATAAGGAAAAGAAAGACATTACCATTTTCCAGGTGCCATGGTCCATGACCTATGAGAAGTATTACAGAAACTAAAGTTTTGGTTTTTTTGCCAAACATGAGAAAGAGGCCTATATGGGTCTGTCTTGTCCAGTTTCTATGCTAAATTATGCTTCACCTCACATGAACACATTACCATTGGTTTTATATATATAAAATAGACCATTGTTAGTTTTGTAATTTTCTTTTAATAATTTAGATAGCAAAATAAATAAATAAATAAATAAATAATAATTTAGAATGTTTACAGATAATATACAAGCAATTACTCTCATAAGGTGTGGCCAATCCAAAAAATTTCTCATGGCCACAAGGCAGCGACTGTTACAAAATGAGTAAATATCATCAAATTATATTTATGTATTTGTGTGTGTGTGTATGTATGTATATATATATATATATATATATATATATATATATATATATACACACAAAACACAGGTGGGGTCAGCACTCTCAGGCCGGACCGGGTACACATCCTATGACCCTGTAACATGCACAGCCCTGGGTGCAAAACAGCACTCTCAGGAAGCTGCACTGTCACCAGAGTCACGGGCAGTTAACCCCAGACAGGCCTGGGTGCAAGGTCCAAACAGGGAAAATAACAAAAAATAATACATTAATATAGCACACAGAGAAAGTCCAGCACTCACTCACAAGCTCTACACTAAGATAAAAAGCAGCAATGGAAGAGTTAGTTACCGCATCTGGCCAAATGGGAAAAGCCCAGGTACCTCATCAAGGTCTCTTCCAAAAACCTGGGTCCCTAAACAGCCGCACAATGCAGGCTCACATTCAAACAACTGTGAAAAATGGAGGGTGCACAGGCTTATGTAATCTCCCCAAACATATACAAAACAAGGGTGGGGTCAACACTCTTAGGCCGGACCGGATACACATCCTATGACCTTGTAACATGCACAGCCCTGGGTGCAAAACAGCACTCTCAGGGAGCTGCACTGTCACCAGAGTCACAGGCAGTTAACCCCAGACTGGCCTGGGTGCAAGGCCCAAACAGGGAAAATTACAAAAAAGAATACATTTATATAGCACACAGAGAAAGTCCAGCACTCACTCACAAGCTCTCAACTAAGATAAAAAGCAGCAATGGAAGAGTTAGTTACCGCATCTGACCAAATGGAAAAAGCCCTGTTTAAGCCTTGCACCAAGGCCTGTCTGGGGTTAACTGCCTGTAACTGTGCTGGACTTTCTCTGTGTGCTATATATATATATATATATATATATATATATATATATGTGTGTGTGTGTGTGATATATATATATGTGTGTGTTTTAAATTCTACTACTTCCCAAGGACACACCTGCTCATGTACAGGAATATAGCAATAAATTCCTTTAGTTGAAATAGTTTAGTTAAAAAGTCCATGTCAGGAACATAACTAATAGCCTAACTGGTGTTCTTTTAAGCAGCTGTACAACAGTCAGAAATAGCATACAGAAATAGGTAAAGTGCTGAGATACAAATTACTTTAGAAACAATAATATACATTCAGCTATTATGATGAACCAATCACACTTTTAGCCAACCCAAAATGATACCAAGCATCCACCATTATCCATTTTGGGAAGTATTAGCCGAAGAGGCCTATCATTTAAAGGTATATAAGATGTAGTTAGAAGAGAGGAGAAGAGAAGGAAGGGGAGGTTACAAGCAATAGAGTACCAGAAGTAAAGACAGACTTCTTACTGGAGCCCCAGAGGTAATTATATTATGCACTTACTTACTTTATAGCTATAAGGTTGTTTTCATGTCTGTTTGGATTTGATGTAAGACTATGGCCTCTAGTTATCAAGCCGTCTACTTACCTGCCTTCGCCGGCCCCAATACGCTCGCCTAAGCTCGCCTCACATCGCCGCCGCGAACCTGAATACGCTCGCCAAAGTTATCAATAAATCTGTCAAAAAGCCGTGCACCAAGTATGGGGCGATGAGCAGCGGACTGTGATAGTTATCAATCATCAATCTCGCTGCTCTTCAGCTTTTTTACAGCTTTATTGATACCCCTGTCACCAAGCACTCACACTATAC
Source organism: Bombina bombina (assembly GCF_027579735.1). Lineage (NCBI taxonomy): Eukaryota > Metazoa > Chordata > Amphibia > Anura > Bombinatoridae > Bombina > Bombina bombina. The sequence continues at coordinate 741,370,374 of NC_069503.1, read as the reverse complement.
TATACTGTTCTACCCCCTATACCGGCGCCCCCGGACCCCGCTGCCTAATAAATATGTTAACCCCTAAACCGCCGCTCCTAGACCCCACCGCAACTATAATAAATATGTTAACCCCCAAACCGCCGCTCCCGGACCCCGCTGCCACCTACATAATACCTATTAACCCCTATCCTGCCCCCCCTATACCGCCGCCACCTATAATAAATTTATTAACCCCTATCCTGCCCCCCCTACACCGCCGCCACTATAATAAAATTATTAACCCCTAAACCCCTAAACCTAAGTCTAACACTAACCCGAACACCCCCTAACTTAAATATTAATTAAATAAATCTAAATAATATTACTCTTTTTAACTAAATTATTCCTATTTAAAACTAAATACTTACCTATAAAATAAACCCTAATATAGCTACAATATAACTACTAGTTACATTGTAACTATTTTAGGATTTATTTTTATTTTACAGGCAAGTTTGTATATATTTTAACTAGGTACAATAGCTATTAAATAGTTAATAATAACTATTTAACTAGCTAAAATAAATACAAAATTACCTGTAAAATAAAAACTAACCTAAGTTACAATTACACCTAACACTACACTATCATTAAATAAATTATTCCAATTTAAAACTAAATACTTACCTGTAAAATAAACCCTAAAATAGCTACAATGTAATTAATAATTACATTGTAGCTATCTTAGGATTTATATTTATTTTACAGGCAACTTTGTATTTATTTTAACCATGTACAATAGTTATTAAATAGTTATTAACTATTTAATAACTACCTAGCTAAAAGAAATACAAAATTACCTGTAAAATAAATCCTAACCTAAGTTACAATTAAACCTAACACTACACTATCATTAAATTAATTAAATAAATTAGCTACCAATACCTACAATTAAATACAATTAAATAAACTAAACTAAATTACAAAAAAAACACTAAATTACAGAAAATAAAAAAATATTACAAGAATTTTAAACTAATTACACCTAATCTAAGCCCCCAATAAAATAAATAAAAAAAAAAAATAATAAAAGTCCCTACCCTATTCTACATTACCAAGTAACCAGCTCTTTTACCAGTCCTTAAAAGGGCTTTTTGCGGGGCATTGCCCCAAAGTAATCAGTTCTTTTGCCTGCAAAAAAAAATACAACCTCCCCCAACATTAAAACCCACCACCCACATACCCCTACTCTAACCCACCCAATCCCTCCTTAAATAAAGTCTTCATCCAATGGGGCAGAAGAGGACATCCAGACCGGCAGAAGTCTTCATCCTATCCGGGCAGAAGAGGACATCCGGACCGGCAGACATCTTCATCCAAGCGGCATCTTCTGTCTTCATCCATCTGACGAGGAGCGGCTCCATCTTCAAGACATCTGGCGCGTAACATCCTTCCTGCACGACAACTACCCGATTAATGGCTGGTCCTTTAAATGACGTCATCCACGATGGCGTCCATTGAATTCCGATTGGCTGATAGGATTCTATCAGCCAATCGGAATTAAGGTAGGAAAAATCTGATTGGCTGATGCTATCAGCCAATCAGATTGAAGTTCAATCCGATTGGCTGATCCAATGAGCCAATCGGATTGAACTTCAATCTGATTGGCTGATAGCATCAGCCAATCAGATTTTTCCTACCTTAATTCCGATTGGCTGATAGAATCCTATCAGCCAATCGGAATTCGATGGACGCCATCTTGGATGACGTCATTTAAAGGACCAGCCATTCGTCGGGTAGTCGTCATGCAGGAAGGATGTTCCGTGCCGGAGGTCTTGAAGATGGAGCCGCTCCTCGTCGGATGGATGAAGATAGAAGATGCAGCTTGGATGAAGATGTCTGCCGGTCCGGATGTCCTCTTCTGCCCGGATAGGATGAAGACTTCTGCCGGTCTGGATGTCCTCTTCTGCCCCATCGGATGAAGACTTCGGCCCGGCTGGGTGAAGACGACTCAAGGTAGGGAGATCTTCAGGGGGTAGTGTTAGGTTTATTTAAGGGGGGTTTGGGAGGGTTAGAGTAGGGGTATGTGGGGGTGGGTTTTAATGTTGGGGGGGTTGTATTTTTTTTTACAGGCAAAAGAGCTGATTATTTTGGGGCAATGCCCTGCAAAAAGCCCTTTTAAGGGCTGGTAAAAGATCTGGTTACTTGGTAATGTAGAATAGGGTAGGGACTTTTATTATTTTTTTATTTTATTAGGCTGCTTAGATTAGTGGAATTATTTTTAAATTCTTGTAATATTTTTTTATTTTTTGTAATTTAGTGTTTGTTTGTTTTTGTAATTTAGTTTAGTTTATTTAATTGTATTTAATTGTAGGTATTGGTAGCTAATTTATTTAAATAATTTAATGATAGTGTAGTGTTAGGTTTAATTGTAACTTAGGTTAGGATTTATTTTACAGGTAATTTTGTATTTCTTTTAGCTAGGTAGTTATTAAATAGTTAATAACTATTTAATAACTATTGTACCTAGTTAAAATAAATACAAAGTTGCCTGTAAAATAAATATAAATCCTAAGATAGCTACAATGTAATTATTAATTACATTATACCTATCTTAGGGTTTATTTTACAGGTAAGTATTTAGTTTTAAATTGGAATCATTTATTTAATGATAGTGTAGTGTTAGGTGTAATTGTAACTTAGGTTAGTTTTTACTTTACAGGTAATTTTGTATTTATTTTAGCTAGGTAGCTGTTAAATAGTTATTAACTATTTAATAGCTATTGTACCTAGTTAAAATATATACAAACTTGCCTGTAAAATAAAAATAAATCCTAAAATAGTTACAATGTAACTGTTAGTTATATTGTAGCTATATTAGGGTTTATTTTATAGGTAAGTATTTAGTTTTAAATAGGAATTATTTAGTTAATAAGAGTAATATTATTTAGATTTATTTAATTAATATTTAAGTTAGGGGGGTGTTAGGGTTAGTGTTAGACTTAGGTTTAGGGGTTAATAATTTTATTATAGGTGGCGGCGGTATAGGGGGGGGCAGGATAGGGGTTAATAGGTATTATGTAGGTGGCAGCGGGGTCCGGGAGCGGCGGTTTAGGGGTTAACATATTTATTATAGTTGCGGCGGGGTCCATGAGCAGCGGTTTAGGGGGGAATAACTTTATTTAGTTGCGACAGTGTAGGGGGCGGAAGATTAGGGGTTAATATGTATAATGTAGGTTGCGGCGGGGTCCGAGAGCGGCGGTTTAGGGGGTAATAAATGTATTTAGTTGCAGCGGTGTAGGGGGGCAGATTAGGGGTGTTTAGACTTGGGGTACATGTTAGGGTGTTAGGTGCAGACGTTTCCCATAGGAATCAATGGGATATCGGGCAGCAGCGAACATGAGCTTTCGCTATGGTCAGACTCCCATTGATTCCTATGGGATCTGCCTCCTCCAGGGCGCCGGATTGAAATCCAGGTACGCTGGCCCGGAATAGTGGCGAGCGTACCTGCTAGTAGTTTGATAACTACCAAAAGTAGTCAGATTGTGCCGAACTTGCTTTCGGAACATCTGGAGTGACGTAAGCATCGATCTGTGTCGGACTGAGTCCGGCGGATCGAAGCTTACGTCACTAGATTCTACTTTTGCCGGGCAGTAGGGCTTCATAACTAAGGCGAATCAGCCACAAATATGCTGCGGAATTCCAGCGTATTTGCGGTTGACGGCTTGATAACTAGAGGCCATTGTATGCAGTTATGTCAATGTGTTTTATGTAATGTATTTAATGTAACTCATATTAATTGTACCATATAAAGAAGCATAGACTATTATATTGTGTGATCAAAGATTTTGGATGCTGTGACTAAATAAAGTTGTTATATTGAGCAGAATTTCTCACAAGCGAATTCTTTATTATTATCATTCCAATTAATCTAAATATTGTATTCCAAAAACTAATTATTAATCTTCAATAATTGGCGACCACTCGGGTTATAGAACTTGTCGTCTCCATTAAGATATAAGATCCGGCATGTATGTTTTCCAATATATGATGAGGCTATTAGATGTGTTAGGCTGTTTCAGTCACCGCCAATAACAAAATAAATTCTGCTTATTGTTCTAATAGTAAGTTATATCATTTTGGAACGATTACTTCTATTTAAAGAATCCTCATAGATTAAATTTGGGTACAATATTTATTTTATAATATTTATTTGGGTTTAAATATACATTTATATATGTTTATGCAATAGTTACACATACAGAGAGGGACAAGTACATTTTACTCATATTCAGAATCTTGCACCAAATAACATCTCACATTCATCCAAAATGTTTTGGGGACAACAGGTTCACGTCCATTTTTAAGGTAAGATTTTTTCCCTGTAACCATAACCTGCATTGTTTTTACCGCTCCCATCTTATTCTTCAGATATCCTCCTCCCATTCCAGTTTTGTTCCCTCCCTTGTATGATCTTTCATTGTTACTCATCCCTTGTGTCTCAAATCCCTGCTATTTCTCCCCATGTCTCAGACATCCTACTCTCCTGTTCCTTATTCTCTATGTCTCATCCCTGGTATCAGTCCTGCTCCCCTGATTTATGTAGTTACCATATCATATTATTTAGTAGAACTCAGCATGCTCATTCCTAACATAATCTATGAGATTTTACATACTCAGAATACACTATAAAAATGTATCTGACAGAGATATACAGGTTTCAAAGCCATGACAAGCTGTTACAAAATGAGATAGATCTTGGGGACCAGGCTCAGCAGAGCAACACTTGCTGAGACAGGTAAAACTATATAACTAAACCTCACTGGGCCCCAAGGCAAAGGTTATGGTGGGCTCCCTATTTCATGAGTGTCCTTTCAGGACTTTTGAAGCTGCATATGTGGAAGAGGAGTATGGAAGCCAAAATTAAACTTTTATGATCCAGGTAGAATGTGTAATTTAAAAAAAAATCCAATTAACTTCTGTTGTCAAATTGTCTTCTTGGTATTCTTTCTTGAAAATGTAGCTCTATTTCATAACAACATTCCGAGGCAGTATCAGGAGCGTGCATGTAACTAACGCTTAAAGGGCCAGTAAACATAGAAAATAATGTTATATAATACTGCACATAGCCTGTGAACTTTTATTAAAAAATAGTGTTTTCCAGACCCGCTCTCTGTGCTCTACTGAGCGGGTCTGCTCAATGATTAAGGGAAACATATTGGTACTTTGCCCAGAGTACTGTGTTTATGTAGTACCCATGCTGCGGTCGCTGCTCTCAGTTTAGACAGTTTAGATGATCGTGTTGACCAGTTGGGTGGGTTAGAGAGCTGCTTTGGAGGGATAAAGGGTGGAAGGTGCCAGGTGGAAGGGTAATATCTACACTAGAGCAAATATTAACCTTATAAGCTGATTAACCCCTTCCCTGCCAGGAATTTCACAAGTGTGGTGCAAAACTGCAATTAGCAGCCTTTTAATTGCCAACCATGCATGTCTGCTAAATGTGAAAAAAGGGGATACCAGAGAAGCTTTTACAACTCTTTATCTTATAACTTCAGTAGTTATGTGTAAATAATTTCAGTGAGAAACCCAAAGTTTGCGAAAAAGTTAACAATTTTTATTAATAGTGGCATACCATAATAGGCCTAGATCACTGGTTTTCAAACCCGTCCCCAGGCCTCCCCAACAGTTCAGGTTTTCTGGATTACCTTGGATGAGATCAGGTAAAATAACCACGTTTACTAATCATCTGATTGTTTCACCTGAGTTCTAGTTCAGATATCCTCAAAATGTGGCCTGTTAGAGAGGCCTGAGGACAGGTTTGAAAACCAGCGGACTAGATTAATACCCTGAGTTGTCTGTTTTAAACATATATATAGTTTTAATAAATAAATTAAAAAAAAAATACAACAAAGGCTCTATTTCTTTTTAAACAGAGTGATAGCAAAAATGCTTATAAATGTTCAGTACTTTTGGTGTTTTTTTCTGAAATTCCCAGTAGCGAAGGGGTTAAAGAAGAGGGAGAAGTAGAGAAGGCGTAGAAAAGTAAAATAAAAGTAGAATAATGTAAAACAGTGTGCAAGTAAAATAAAAGTAGAATAATGTAAAACAGTGTGCAAGTAAAATAAAAGTAGAATAATGTAAAACAGTACATAGATAAAATAAAAGTAGAATAATGTAAAACATTACACAAGAAAATAAAGGTAGAATAATGTAAAACAGTACACAAGTAAAATAAAGGTAGAATATTGTAAAACAGTACACAAGTAAAATAAAGGTAGAATAATGTAAAACAGTACATGAGTAAAATATAGGTAGAATAAAGTAAAACAGTACACAAGTAAAATAAAGGTAGAATAATGTAAAACAGTACATGAGTAAAATATAGGTAGAATAATGTAAAACAGTACACAAGTAAAATATAGGTAGAATAATGTAAAACAGTACACAAATAAAATATTGTGAAACAGTATACAAGTAAAATAAAGGTAAAATAATGTAAAACAGTACATAAGTAAAGTAAAGGTAGAATAATGTAAAACAGTACATAAGTAAACTAAAGGTAGAATAATGTAAAACATTACACAAGAAAATAAAGGTAGAATAATGTAAAACAGTACACAAGTAAAATAAAGGTAGAATAATGTAAAACAGTACATGAGTAAAATATAGGTAGAATAAAGTAAAACAGTACACAAGTAAAATATAGGTAGAATAATGTAAAACAGTGTGCAAGTAAAATAAAAGTAGAATAATGTAAAACAGTACATAGATAAAATAAAAGTAGAATAATGTAAAACATTACACAAGAAAATAAAGGTAGAATAATGTAAAACAGTACACAAGTAAAATAAAGGTAGAATAATGTAAAACAGTACATGAGTAAAATATAGGTAGAATAAAGTAAAACAGTACACAAGTAAAATATAGGTAGAATAATGTAAAACAGTACATAAGTAAAGTAAAGGTAGAATAATGTAAAACAGTGCACAAGTAAAATAAAGTAGAATAATAAAAACAGCACAAAGGTAAACTTAAAGGGACGCTGAACCCAAAAAATTTATTTCGTGATTCAGACAGAGCTGGCAATTTTAAGCAACTTTCTAATTTACTCCTATTATCACATTTTCTTCATTCTCTTGGTATGTTTATTTGAAAAGCAAGAATGTAAGTTTAGATGCCGGCCCATTTTTGGTGAACAACCTGGGTTGTCCTTGCTGATTTGACAGCACCAATAAACAAGTGCTGTCCATGGTTCTTAAAAAACAGTTTGCTGGCTCCTTAGCTTAGATGCCTTCTTTTTCAAATAAAGATAGCAAGAGAACAAAGAAAAAATAATAAAAGAAGTAAATTAGAAAGTTGCTTAAAATTGCATGCTCTATCTGAATCCTGAAAGAAATAATTGGGTTCAGTATCCCTTTAAGGTAGAATATTGTAAAACATCACACAAGTAAAATAATGTAAAACAGTACATAAGTAAAATTAAGGTAGAATAATGTAAAACAGTACATAAGTAAAATTAAGGTAGAATAATGTAAAACAGTACACAAGTAAAATAAAGGTAGAATACTGTAAAACAGTACACAAGTAAAATAAAGGTAGAATATTGTAAAACAGTACACAAGTAAAATATAGGTAGAATAATGTAAAACAGTACACATGTAAAATAAAGGTAGAATATTATAAAACAGTACACAAGTAAAATATAGGTAGAATAATGTAAAACAGTATACAAGTAAAATAAAGGTAGAATATTGCAAAACAGCACACAAGTAAAATAAAGGTGGAATAATGTAAAACAGTTCACACGTAAAATAAAGGTAGAATAATGTAAAACAGTACACAGGTAAAATAAAGGTAGAATAATGTAAAACAGTACACAGGTAAAATAAAGGTAGAATATTGTAAAACAGTACACAGGTAAAATAAAGGTAGAATAATGTAAAACAGTACACAAGTAAAATAAAGGTAGAATATTGCAAAACAGCACACAAGTAAAATAAAGGTAGAATAATGTAAAACAGTACACAAGTAAAATAAAGGTAGAATAATGTAAAACAGTACACAAGTAAAATATAGGTAGAATAATGTAAAACAGTACACAGGTAAAATAAAGGTAGAATATTGTAAAACAGTACACAAGTAAAATATAGGTAGAATAATGTAAAACAGTACACAAGTAAAATAAAGGTCGGATATTGCAAAACAGCACACAAGTAAAATAAAGGTAGAATAATGTAAAACAGTACACAAGTAAAATAAAGGTAGAATAATGTAAAACAGTACACAGGTAAAATAAAGGTAGAATATTGTAAAACAGTACACAGGTAAAATAAAGGTAGAATAATGTAAAACAGTACACAAGTAAAATAAAGGTAGAATATTGTAAAACAGTACACAGGTAAAATATAGGTAGAATAATGTAAAACAGTACACAAGTAAAATAAATATAGAATAATGTAAAACAGTACACAAGTAAAATAAAGGTAGAATAATGTAAAACAGTACACAAGTAAAATAAAGGTAGAATAATGTAAAACAGTTCTCAAGTAAAATAAAGGTAGAATAATGTAAAACAGTACACAAGTAAAATAATGGTAGAATATTGTAAAACAGTATACAAGTAAAATAAAGGTAGAATATTGTAAAACAGTACACAAGTAAAATAAAGGTAGAATAATGTAGAAGAGTACACAAGTAAAATAAAGGTAAAATAATGTAAAACAGTACACAACTAAAATAAAGGTAGATTAGTGTAAAATAGTACACAAGTAAAATAAAGGTAGAATAATGTAAAACAGTATACAAGTAAAATAAAGGTAGAATAATGTAAAACAGTACACAAGTAAAATAAAGGTAGAATAATGTAGAAGAGTACACAAGTAAAAGAAAGGTAAAATAATGTAAAACAGTACACAACTTAAATAAAGGTAGATTAGTGTAAAATAGTACAAGAGTAAAATAAAGGTAAAATCATGTGCATTCTGTGGGTAAAAATATACAATCTTACCTCTAGAGGAGGGGATGTAGACTGTAGGGGAATCCTACTTAGATCACAACTTGCCTAAATTATATGATAAATATTCTACCTAACCTATTAACCACTATCATGGCAAACCATATGGGCAGGAATAACATAACACCCAATATCAGGAGCAGAAATATACAAGTATGCAATAATGTTGCCAGCTAGATCTCCTCCATTTAAATAAATACCCATTTATTAAGTGAGAACAAATTCAACAGTGAAGGGACCACTAATAATTGCCAATACCAAATATTTACAAAATATAAAGCCTCTGTCTCTATCGAATTTTCCATGTGGCAGTTTTAGGGGGGGTAGGTAACCCCTATGCATTACTGTAGAATCCCCAAAAAAGCCCCAGGTGCCCTGAATTTTCATAGTAGTGTAATTTGACATGCCCAGCAATCGATTCAGCGATAAGTAAAGAATGGACAAGTATCTTTAAGATAAAGTAATGTAGCGATAGGCAGTAAAAGATGAGGTTCCTTAAAAATACCCAATGCACCAGGATATTCAGCTTCCAAGACAACTTTTACACCCCACTAAAGTTTATAGTCTAGTTCCCCCATAGTTGACAGCAGTACCTGATTTCCAGTAGCAGTCCCTGGATATTGTTACATGACCCTGTACTCCAGATTTGGAGAGCTGCAGCTGAGCTGGGGCATGTGTGACACTAGTTAATGGGGAGGAGCTGCCAGTGAGGCTGTGTTTGCAGGAAGTTCTCTGCTTGATCACTTAGATCAGGTTTAGACAGGGACACCTTGCTGCACCTTGTCACGCCGCTCTGTCTATATGGCGGTCGACACTCTCCTCCCATGGCCGTTGTCATGGTTGCGGCGGATGTTGTGCATGCAGCAATGATGTCATCCCCGCACGCCGGGTCTTTCCCCTGATGTTGCTCACCTGTCTGTTATCCTTGGCGCGAACCTGCGTCTATGTAAGTACCTCCTCACTTCCTATACGTTGCCCAAGTATAGATTGTCATGTGCTCCCTGGGTGCTTTGTTCTATTGCTCTGTTTGAACTGATGTTTGCCTTACTGTTGTTGAACTCTGCCTGTCTGTGACCACTCTACTGATTAACCCCTGAACTGCTGATTGCCTTACTGTTGCTTAACTCTGTCTGTCTGTGACCACTCTAATGATTATCCCCTGAACTGCTGGATTGCCTTATTGTTGACAAACTCTGCTTGTCTCTAACCACTCTCCTGTTTTAACCTCTGATCTGCTGATCCCTTGGATTTCCTGCCTGTTGCCGAACTTTGCTTTATTTACCACTCTCTGCATTACCCATTGGTTCCCTGAAATATTGGACTGTCTTTCTCGTGACTTCCTTGCCCTGTCTGGGACCATTTGCCTGTTTTCTCATCTCTACTCTGAGTATTGGATTGCATCCTCATTTATTTATTTCTTCTTTGTTCTGGGATATTTCTTTATCTTGCCACTTGATGCCAGGATAAGAAGACTACTAGCCAAGTTTTGTCTAATAGGGAAATATCCCACAAGCATTACACACCTTCTCCGAGTGATCTATGTTTAAACTGCCAAAAACCAGAAGAAAAAACACAAACAGCTCCTTCACACTAGGTAAGGACCTGTGCTGATTTGTTGTTAAAGAGGAGGGATTACTTGGCTACTACTGTAGAAAGTCTTAAAGTAATCTTCATATTTTAGCACTCTACAGCTTACTGATTTTAGCATGAGTTTTAAACATACACCACTTTCCTGCACACAGTGTAAAAATATGAAAATTGATGTCAGACTAAATTGCCCCCAATAGCTCACCCAGTCCTGTGCATAATCACATTGTTAGATCAGCTGCACTGAGTGTTTGCTGTGTCTCTCCTCCTGTTTATAGTAATTTGACAAACGGCAGCCTAGCTCTCCCCTGCCCTAATATGTATAAATATATAATGTACCAAAAAACATCCAATATATGTAGAAATATTTATTTATTAATAAATAGAACATATTCTGTTATGTGAAAAACGTTGGAATATGAAATATTCATATTTTCATGATGGGTTAGTACACATGAGAATGTGCGATCACGAGAGAGTGGGGTGTTTTTTCCCCTTTTTTTCTCTATTGACTATACAAAGAAATATGTGAACGTGCATGCAATATTCTTTTTGTGACCGTCGGGTTAGCACACAAGCGAAAAACATATACTTTCAACTCATAATACAAGCGCAACACAATCAGCGCAAAAAGATTACTTTTAGTGTAATTAAAGGACCAGTCAATACAGTAGATTTGCATAATCAACAAATGCATGATAAAAAGACAATGCAATAGCACTTAGTCTGAACTTCAAATGAGTAGTAGTTTTTTTAAAAATAAATTGCAAAGTTATGTCTATTTCCACTCCCCCTGTATCATGTGACAGCCATCAGTCAATCACAAATGCATATACGTATATGCTATGAACTTTTGCACATGCTCAGTAGGAGCTGGTGACTCAAAAAGTTTAAATACATAAAGACTGTGCACATTTTGTTAATGGAAGTAAATTGGAATGTTCTTTAAAATGGCATGCTCTATCCAAATAATGAAAGTTTAATTTTGATTGAGTGTCCCTTTAACGCTCAAATTGGAGCGTTAATTAGCTTTCCACTTGTAATCTGGCCCATAGTGCATTATTTAAATATAATTAACTCCTACTGGATTATTGTGATTATTATTTAATGGGTTCACATATTATTTGTCTGCCTAATTTTGATGCTGTGTTGTAACAATAACCATATGCCCAGAATGTGTTCAAGAGACTGGTATTGTCAATATTATGGGGTAGGTGTAAGAGCTTGGTGCTGTAATCTGTATAATAAGCAATGGATAAGTCTAAATTATACTATTACTATCAAATGGGTGTGTTTTGATTGTAGAACTGATTGGGCAGAGCAGGTGAACAGTAGGTCGTCAATACTCAGGTAACCTGCTTGCTTGCTCTGCTGCAAAGTGTTTGTGGAATTTTTTTTGGAATGTTGACAACTATACTTCCCCAAAGACAAAACCACTCATAGCATTTGCCCAGTGCAGGACTTTAGAAAGGAGGAAGCCAGAGGACATATATTATAGTTTTTAATTTAATTAAATGTAAGGGAATTGCAAATAAAATATGTGTGCATCTAAACCCATACAGTTTAAATGCTAGAAAAGCTATAGCAAAACACCAGAGGACAGTTTAATCACAAGTAAATATTAATGCCCACATACATAATTTTAATGCAGCTATAGAATGTAAAAAGGGAAAACAACTTAATACTAAAATGTAAATTTAAAAAATAATGATGCACAATGGTATGTAGAATTCTCCATAGATACAACACAAGTTGAAATTTTGATAGCCAATTTTGACATTTTTAGCAAGCCTTTTTAACAGACCAAACTGCACGTCTTTCTGGCCTTATCCTTGGCAAGATTATGAAATCAATGGAATATAAATCCTTCCAAGCTAAAGCAAAACACATTAAATATTATAACTGCAGAATGTTACACTCTTGAGTCCTTATTATTTTTGGTTAAAAAAATGTATTTTTTTTCTATCAAGTAAAAAGCGGTAAATTTGCCTTTAAAAGCAAATGGATTCATACAATGTAATTTTAACATTACACTTAAAATTAAGTATGTTTATATATTCAAAATGAAAAGGTAAATTTAAATTATTTTTTTTTCTTTGAAAACATTTACATCTTTTTGTTCATAAACATCAAAATGGATTTTTTGAGATGTGAATTACTGTATATTTCAGGTTTATACAATTGAAGTCTTATTTAAAAACCATTTGCCATACCATGTAGAATAAAGGAAAAGTTTATGTTGCATTTCACATAAAGATAATACAATCTCTTCAACAATATTAAATTGCCTCAGATGTGTCAAATATGAACAAATCTCACAAAATTGAAGGCATAATAAGGAAACAATTTACAAGAATAAAGCTGTAGTCATTAGCGATTCCTCTTCAGCTTTACAAACAAGCATAAAAACCCTTAGATAATATTTGTATAAAGGACTGATGTTGTTTTAGCTTTTTTAATGGGTAATGACATTATAACTGACCATAAACCACAAGTCCAGCCCAGCTTTCAGAGCCTTTGTGTAGATCTGGGATGGTTAATTGGTGGCCTATGGGCTACATGCGGCCTTCTGCACTAGTTTTTGTGGCCCTTGGGATAAAGCAGAACTAAGAATGTGTGTCATGGGTTTTGTGGCCCCACAGAAAGGCATATGCTTCTGGGGCTTCTGGTAGGGTTTGTAAACAAGGGAATCTGTTGGCACTCTACAAATAACCAATAATAATAATAATAAAGGTGACCAAAACTAAAAAAAGTCTTCTTGAAATAAGTACATCAACGATGCCTAAATCTGGTCCTTTGTCACTGGACAGTTTAAGGAAATATATTGTTTGTGCCTTTAGATAACTGGGGCCACTGCACTACAGAAGTTTATGGGAGAATAAGTTTACATCATTGCGATATTGCAACTTCAGCTTTTTGCGCGCATGCAGTTTTTACTTTCAACAAGTAACATGCACAGTATCCGAGTCACACAAAAAGCCAAAGTTGAGCGCACTTAGCGCTTGAGTGGGAGCAATAAATAGCGTCAAAATCTCGCCCAAAGTAAATGGAACACCCATTTTCTTCTGCTAGATAAGGCCTTCATTTACCACAGTGGGTCAGGGCAAGGTTCTCGGAAAGGGAATTTGTCTGCACACATTCATGGCCTCCAGTGCAACATTACCTGCCATAATTTAACATTTCGCACTTGCGCAGCCCAGGGCCCTGCTCCTACCAATTGACAGTTATTACAGGCTTGGCAGTTGTTATGGGCAAATTAATCTGGGTTATTTGAAATCCACACTCTCTGCATGTTAAAAAGCAGTAGTCATAAGACTGCTGCTTCCTAACTTCCGTTTGCAAGATTGCTTGATCTTGCACCAAAAAATACCTAAGCTGCTTTCACAGCTTCATAACTAGGGGGCCGATATATTTACCATAAACCTGTTTGTATAGTTCCTGAATATTATGATGCCTTTTTCACTATAGCCAGCTGCAATATTTTATTGTGTTTATAAGTTCTTATAATATTTTTTTCATGAGGCTGGGTAGATTGACAAAGAAATTTAAAGGGACACTGAACCCAAATTTTTTATTTTGTGATTCAGATAAAGCATGCAATTTTAAATAACTTTCTAATTTACTCCTATTATCAAATTTTCTTCATTCTCTTGGTATGTTTATTTGAAAAGCAAGAATGTAAGTTTTAGATGCCGGCCCATTTTTGGTGAACCAACTGGGTTGTCCTTGCTGATTGGACAGCACCAATATACTAGTGCTGTCTATGGTTCTGAACAAACAATTTGCTGGCTCCTTAGCTTAGATGCCTTCTTTTTCAAATAAAGATAGCAAGAGAACAAAGAAAAATTGATAATAGGAGTAAATAAGAAAATTGCTTAAAATTGCATTCTCTATCTGAATCATGAAGGAAAAAATTGGGTTCAGTGTACCTTTAATAGGTTTTGAAGCTGAACATATTTGTAAAATACATCAATTAGCAAAACAATTGCATCTAGTAAAAGTAAGCACAGGTTTCTTACTGTGCAAGTGACTGGCAGAGCATACAGCAGTAGATTGTTTGCATAGACTTTCTCTTTCTGTGCATGTTCTAAGCTCCATCAGTTAGGGTATTGCACGTGTACAAGGCCGACATTCATGTTCAGTCCGTCACATGCATAGTACAAGTTTTTTTTTACAAAAATACATTTTTATCAGAAGTATTTTTGCTAATTGATACCTATTTTGCATCTCAAAATGTATGTTCCTGTAAAGTGCTGGGACTAACTAGTGAAATTGATTATTGCTTGGGTTTAGTCACCCTTGCCAGCTATCCCCCCTTCACAAACATCAATTTTATTAATGATACTGACCGGGTGGTCTGCTACTTTCTAAGTGCCACTGTGGGAATTAACTGCATAGGTAAAGTAACGTGCACCTATATAATACATGTGAAAACATCAAAATAGGCAATTACCTTAATTAAAATCTGACCTTGTTAATTCTCACCTTCAGTAGAGTGTCTGGCTTAGAATGATATTAACTGGTTTATATTTTTTTTATATCTGCTATAAATTTTCTCTATGTTTAAGATATCAATAAATGAAAACAATGCTTTACCTGCAACAGTGCAGGGGTTGTGAGTGACCTTCAGACATAAACAAACTGACAAATTATATAACCTCAAGAACTTTATTTCAAACAATCAGACTGAAAGATCTTTTGCATACAGAACCTAGAATAAGAAAAGATCAGATGGTACTGTATATTTTTATTATCTATTCGGCCCTTAATTTCCATAAGCAACATTACTTCTCTACTCTTATCTCTAATCTTTCTTCAAACCCAAAATGTTTGTTCTCCACTTTCAATACCCTTCTCCGCCCTCCCCCACCTCCTAATACAACTTCTCTATCAGCTCAAGACTTTGCCAACCACTTCAATAACAAAATCGACTCCATCAGAAATGAAATCAGCTCTCAACATAATTCCTTTCTCTCACCCCCTTAAATGCTCTCAATCAACCACAACCCACATAACCTTAAACTTAGCTCATTCTCCCCTGTCTCTGAGGAAGAAGTTTCGGCACTTATACTGCGCTCTCACCTCACTACCTGTCCCCTTGACCCTATCCCTTTACAGCTACTCCCCTCCCTCTCTGCTACCCTCACCCCTATACTCACACACACTTTCAACCTTTCCTTCAGCACCGGGATATTTCCCTCATCGCTGAAACATGCACTGGTCACACCTATCCTCAAAAAACCTTCCCTTGATCCTACCTCCGCATACAACTACCGCCCTATTTCCCTCCTCCCTCTTGCATCAAAGCTTCTCAAAAAACTAGTTTATGCACGCCTATCACATTTCCTTACAATAAACTCCCTCCTTGACCCACTGCAATCTGGATTTCGTCCCCATCACTATACAGAGACAGCAATTGTTAAGGTTACCAACGACCTACTTACAGCAAAATCAAAAGGCCACTTCTCTCTGCTTATCCTCCTTGATCTGTCCGCAGACTTTGACACTGTTGACCACCCTCTTTTGCTCTAAACCCACCAATCCTTCGGCATCTGTGCCACAGCCCTCTCGTGGCTCTCCTCCTACCTGTCAAACCGTACCTTTAGTGTAGCCTTCTCTGCCCCGTCACCACTTTCTGTCGGAGTACTGCAAGGCTCTGTCCTCGGTCCCCTAATCTTCTCAATCTACACGTCATCACTAGGTTCCCTAATAAAGTCCCACGGTTTACAATATCATTTGTATGCCGACGACACCCAAATCTACTTCTCTGCACCAGACCTATCTCCTTCCTTGCTAACCCGTGTCACTAACTGTTTTTCTCACATCTCTAACTGGATGTCCTCTCACTACCTCAAGCTAAATCTCTCTCTCTATAACTGTCGACAACTCCATAATTACCCCTACCCCGCACGCCCGATGTCTCGGGGTCACATTTGACTCAGATCTTTCTTTCACTCCTCACATTCAGTCCTTGGCTAAAGCCTGCCGCTTCCACCTTAAAAACATCTCGAAAATTAGACACTTCCTTACCCAAGACACAACTAAGATTTTAATCCACTCTCTCATTCTTTCCCGCCTTGATTACTGCAACTCTGTTCTCTCTGGTCTCCCCACCTGCCGCCTAGCTCCTTTACAATCCATAATGAATGCCTCTGCCAGACTCATCTTTCTTACACGTCGCTCTTCATCTGCTGCACCTCTCTGCCAATCCCTTCACTGGCTTCCTCTTGCCTCTAGGATCAAACACAAAATTCTCATTCTGACATACAAAGCCCTCAACTACACTGCTCCCCCCTATATCTCAGAGCTTGTCTCCAGATACTCTCCCTCCCATCCCCTTTGCTCTGTTCATGACCTCCTACTCTCCTCCTCTCCTGTCACCTCATCACACTCCCGTTTACAGGACTTCTCCAGACTGGCTCCCATCTTGTGGAACTCTCTGCCTCGCTCCAGAAGACTCTCTTCTAGTTTTAAAAGCTTCAAGTGCTCCCTAAAGACTCTTCTGTTCAGGGATGCATACAACCTACACTAACCTTTCCTAATACCAGTTCCTCTCCTCCATTGCTATCCCCTGAACCCCCTTAGCATGTAAGCCTAAGAGTCCAGCTGTTTGTAGATCACCTTCTTAAGAGCTGACTACAACAGTGCAACTCTTGGCAGGGCCCTCTACCCATTTGATCCCTAAATTGTTTTGTTGTACTCCCCCTTTGTTTATAGCGCTGCGGAATCTGTTGGCGCTCTACAAATAACCGATAATAATAATAATAATAATAATAATGTAGCAAACATGCAACTTCTTTTTTTAAGGGTGTCATACTCAACAGAACATTGATCAGAAATTTCTTGAAATATAAAAGGAATTAAAATACACGTCAAACAGGCAGCGAACTTAATGTATATAGAAGGTGCCCTGATATTACACAAACACAAATATTTTCATTCATGACTCAGGTAGAACATAAAATATCAAACAACTTTCCATTGTAATTCTATTTGCTAATTTGCTCTCTTGGTATCCTTGAAATTTGTTGAAAAGGATACCTATGTATAATCAGGAGCTGGAAGCTAGCTCCTGATTGGTGGCTGCACATACATTCCCTCTACTCATTGGTATATTAGTGTGTTCAGCTAGTTCCCAGTAGTGCATTGCTGCACCATTAATAAAGGATTCCAAGAGAATGAAGCAAAATTAATCATAGAAAAAAAAGTGGAATTAAATTTTTATTGAACACATAAGGGGTTAATGTTTAGCCCTAGATTTTGAGGCTGACTCAGGCTGGATGTTTCAGGTGAATGCTTATGCCTGACTGTATATCTGTTTTATTTGACAGAATTGGTTACGACATGTGGGTGACTTGTGAACTGAATGGGATTCAGTTACTTAAAAGATTTAACACTTTTAAGCTTGGATTGTGCCCTTTGAATCCTGGGTGCAGTTATAGAGAAACCCCAGCTTAGTATGGAGGACCACCTTATAAGCATGAAAAATAAGGTAAGGGGAATCACACTGCAAAGACAATAGTAATTTAATATCAACAGAATGCTCAAACTGAGTCTACTGCAAAACTTTAAGAACAAGATTAAGACTCTAAGGAGGAGCAACCGGTTTAAACACAGGTCTGATTCTGACCAAGGCCAGACATTTGTGCAAAAGAATAGACAGTGCAGAAATCTGACCCTTCAGAGTACTGACTGACAATCCTTTCTCCAGGCCCTGCTGAAGAAAAGCCAACATTTGAGGAACCCTTACTCTGTTCCAAGAGAAACCCTTTGAATCACACCAATAAAGGTATTTACGCTACACCTTATGGTAAATTTTGAGAGTAACAGGCTTACAAGCCTGAAGCATGGTATCTATGACTTTCTCAGTGAAGCCACGTCTAGCCAAAACTAGGCGTTCAAGCTCCAAGCAGTAAGCTTCAGAGAATCTAGATTTGGATGAAGGAAGGGACCTTGAAGTAGAAGGCCCTTCCTCAGAGGAAACCTCCAAGGGGGAAGAGATTACATATTCACCAGATCCGCAAACCAGATATTGTGAGACACGCTCTCTCCTGCTTGATACGAGCAATTATACGTGGAAGGAGAGCAAACGGAGGAAACAGGTATGATAGATTGAAGTTCCATGGAACCACCAGAGCATCTATCAGAACGGCTTGAGGATCTCTTGACCTTGAACCGTACTTTGGAAGCTTGGTGTTTTGACGAGACACCATCAGATCCAACTCCGGAACCGCCCACCTGAGGGTTATCATTGTTAAAACCTCTGGGTGGAGAGCTCACTCTGCGGGATGAAAGGACTGACTGCTCAGAAAATCCACTTCCCAGTTGTCCACCCCTGGGATGTGGATAGCAGAGAGATGGCAATCGTGAGACTCCACCCACTGGAGAATGTGAGTCACCTCCTTCATTACTAAGGAGCTCCGAGTTCCTCCCTGGTGGTTGATGTAAGCCACCGAGGCAATGTAGTCCGACTGGAATCTGATAAACCGGACCAAGGTTAGTTGAGGCCAAGCTGTCAAGGCATTGAAGATCGCTCTCAACTATAAGATGTAGATAGGAAGAGAGTAAACTGCTCCTGAGTCCACAGCCCCTGTGCTTTTAAGGAGCCCCAAACAGACTGGCATCTGTGGTCACAATCCAGTAATGTCTAAGGAAACATGTGCCACGAGACAGATGGTCCTGTGAACTCCACCACAAGAAGGAGTCTCTTTTTAAGGGATCCAGATCTATCCTTTGTGAGAGATCCAAGAGGTCTCCGTTCCATTGACTGAGCATGTATAACTGCAGAGGTCTCAGATGGAACCAAGCAAAAGGAATGATGTCCATGTAGGCAACCATCAGACTAATTACCTCCATGCATTGAGCCACTGATGGACGAATAGCAGTCTGGAGAGAAAGGCACGAAGCAAGAAGTTTGGATTTTCTGACGTCCGTCAGAAAAATCTTCATGGACAGGGAATATGTAATAGTTCTTAAAAACACACCCTTGTATCTGGTACAAGGGAACTCTTTCCCAGATTCACTTTCCACCCATGTGAATGTAGAATAGTGATGTTGCGAACCTAAAATTTTGCGTTCGCGAACTTCCGTAAAAGTTTGCGAACCGGCAAACCCGGTGAACCGCCATAGACTTCAATAGGCAGGCGAATTTTAAAACCCACAGGGACTCTTTCTGGCCACAAAAGTGATGGAAAAGTTGTTTCAAGGGGACTAACACCTGGACTGTGGTATGCCTGAGGGGGATCCATGGCAAAACTCCCATGGAAAATTACATAGTTGATGCAGAGTCTGGTTTTAATACATAAAGGGCATAAATCACCTAACATTCCTAAATTGTTTGGAATAACGTGCTTTAAAACATCAGATATGATGTTGTATCGTTCAGGTAGTGTAAGGTTTTTTTTTTTTTTAAATGCACACTACTGTTTTAGCAGATATGACTTGCACTGGTGTGACACTGTGCCCTGGCAGGACCTGGAACGCACACATGTGAGGAAAACTGACTGCTATTATTTCACAGTAAAAAAAGGTTGTTGTTTTTTAAATGTATGTACACTACTGTTTTAGTAGATATGACTTGCACTGGTGTGACACTGTGCCCTGGCAGGACCTGGAGCGCACACGTGTGAGGGAAACTGACTGCTATTATTTAACAATAAAAAAGTTTTTTTTTTTTGTTAAATGTATGTACACTACTGTTTTAGCAGATTTGACTTGCACTGGTGTGACACTGTGCCCTGGAGGGACCTGGAACGCACACGTGTGAGGGAAACTGACTGCTATTATTTCACAGTAAAAAAAGGTTGTTGTTTTTTAAATGTATGTACACTACTGTTTTAGTAGATATGACTTGCACTGGTGTGACACTGTGCCCTGGCAGGACCTGGAGCGCACACGTGTGAGGGAAACTGACTGCTATTATTTCACAATAAAAAAGGTAATTTTTTTTAAATGTATGTACACTACTGTTTTA
Source organism: Bombina bombina (assembly GCF_027579735.1). Taxonomy (NCBI): domain Eukaryota; kingdom Metazoa; phylum Chordata; class Amphibia; order Anura; family Bombinatoridae; genus Bombina; species Bombina bombina. Next base: position 741,349,840 of record NC_069503.1, on the reverse strand, counting down.
GCAGATATGACTTGCACTGGTGTGACACTGTGCCCTGGCAGGACCTGGAATGCACACGTGTGAAAGAAACTGACTGCTATTATTTCACAGTAAAAAAAGGTTGCTTTTTTTTTTTAAATGTACACTACTGTTTTAGCAGATATGACTTGCACTGGTGTCACACTGTGCCCTGGCAGGACCTGAAACGCACACGTGTGAAGTAAACTGACTGCTATTATTTCAAATTAAAAAAAGGTTGTTGTTTTTTTTAAATGTACACTACTGTTTTAGCAGATATGACTTGCACTGGTGTCACACTGTGCCCTGGCAGGACCTCAAACGCACACGTGTGAAGGAAAATGACTGCTATTATTTCAAATTAAAAAAAGTTTGTGTTTTTTTTTAAATGTACACTACTGTTACACCAGATATGAGTGGTGGCACTGGGCAAGTGGGCACAGTATACGCTGTGAGCCTGAGCTGGCAGGCAGGCTGCAATTAGATTACACAGGGGAAAAAAAAAAAAAAAAAAAAAAAAAGCAGACTGATGTTCTAGCCCTAAAAAGGGCTTTTTGGGGTGCTGTCCTTACAGCAGAGATCAGATGAGTCCTTCAGGACTGTAGTGGGCACTGAATACACTAGCCTAGCTATCGATTTCCCTATTAAATAAGCAGCAGCTACACTGTCCCTCCTCTCACTAAGAATGCAGGCTCCGAATGAATCTAAAATGGATCCTGTCCAGGAGGTGGGAGGGTCTGGGAGGGAGTGTCTGCTGCTGATTGGCTGGAATGTGTCTTGTGACTGTGAGCTACAGGGTCAAAGTTTACTCAATGATGATGAATAGGGGGCGAATCGAACATCGCATATGTTTGCCGTCCGCTGCGAACGTGAACATGCTATGTTCGCTGCGAACTATTCGCGGCAGAACTGTTCGCGACATCACTAATGTAGAATAGACAACAACATCTCTGTATGATATCTTGCTAGATGAAAAGATGGCACTTGAAGCAAGATGGTAAGGCACCACAGCTATGCCCTGAGACCTGACCACTGCCAGAAGAGCCCTCAGAACCTTTGTGAAAATTCTGGGAGCTGTAGCAAGGAGAAAAGGAAGGGCAACAAACTGGAAATGTTTGTCCAGAAAGGCAAACCTCAGATACTGGTAATGATCCTGGTGAATGGGAACATGAAGATACACGTCTTCAGATCTATAGTCGTCATGAACCAAAGGAAGAATGTAAAGAATGGTCTCCATTTGGAAGGACAGACCTCTGAGGAATTGGTTGAGACACTTTAGGTCCAGGATGGGACGGAAAGTGCCTTCCTTTTTGGGAACTACAAATAGATTTGAATAAAATCCTAGATCCTGTTCCTATAGGGGAACTGGAACAATCACTCCCAGGGAAGATAGGTCCTTTACACAGTTTAAAAAGGCCTCTCTCTCTTTATCTGGTCCGCAGATAACCCTGACAGGTGTAATCTGCCCCTGTGAGAGCAAGACTTGAATCTTATTCTGTAACCGCGGGACACTATGTCTACGGCCCAAGGATCCGGAACATGTGTATCCAAGCCTGCCGAAAAAAAAGAGCCTGCCCCCCCACTTGATCCAATACAGGATCTGGGCGGTCCCTTCATGCTGATTTTGATTCAGCGGAAGGCTTCTTGGCATGCTTTCCTTTATTCCAAGGCTGTCTGGACCTCCAAGAAGACTTGGATTGTTCCGACTTGGATGAGGAGGAGGAAGAATTTTGTCCCTTAAAGTTATGAAAGGAACGACAATTAGAATCTATTCTTTTTATCCTGAGCTAGGAAAGAGCCCTTCCCACCTGTAATTTCGGAAATTATTTAAGCCAGACTTGGACTTGGACCAAAAAAGGTTTTGCACTTATAAGGCAAAGACAAAAGCTTGGACTTGGATGTGACATCTGCAAACCAAGATTTTAACCACAGAGCTCTGCGAGCTAAAACAGTGAAAACAGAAATTTTAGCTCCCAGTCTAAGAAATTGCATATTGGCATCACAAATAAAAGTATTGGCCAGCTTGAGAGCCTTGATACTGTCTTGGATCTCCTCTATAGTAGTCTCTTCTGAGATTAGATTAGATAAGTAATCGCACCAATAAGATGCTGTCCCTGCAACTGTAGCAATACTGTAGCAATACTAGCAACAGGCTGCCACTGTATGCAATAATGAATGTACATTTTCTTCAAAACAGCCTCAAGATGATTATTCATGGGATCCTTGAAAAAACAACTATCTTTAATAGGAATAGTAGTTCTCTTGGCAAGAGTAGATATAGCTCCCTCTACCTTGGGCACTGTGCACCATGAGTTACGTATAGAATCATCAACAGGAAACATCTTTTAAAAAACAGGGGACAGGGAAAAAGGAATCCCTGGTTTATCCCATTCCTGAGCTATGATATCTGCCATACGGTCTTGAACTGGAAACACTTCTACAGATGAGGGTACATCATATACCCTGTTAAGTTTACTAGACCTCTTTGGATTCTCCACGACAGACGAGTCCGATTCTTCCAAAGTAGCAAGAACCTCCTTTAAAAGTACTAGGAGGTGTTCTAACGTAAATTAATCTCCTTTGAATCTGCAGAATTTATCACTACATTATCAGAATCTGATAACTCGCCCTCAGAAGCCACTGAGGTATCATCCTCATCAGACAACTGAGAAATACTGACTAACGCAGCCTTAGCAGAGTCTCAGAACCCTTAGTAACATGAATATTTTGGGATTTCCTCTTGCGCTTACTAGCAACCGGGAAGGCTGATAAGGCTGCTGAAACAGCAGATGTTATGTGCGCAGCAAAATCCCCATGTAAAAAACACCCCCAGGAGGAAGTTGAGAGGAACCACTGGGCACTTCATGTGAAAAAGTATGGGACGTTTGAGGAAAAAGATGAGGCATGGCATGGACAACATTATCCTGAGAGACAGACTCAGGAAGGGAAATTTTGTCTTTAAACTGTAAATTTTTATCCAAACATGTGGAACAAAATTACACAGGAGGCACTATCTGAGCCTCCAAAGTAAACATTTTACAAAATTAGCTGTTCTGAGTCCATTGTAGCAAGAGTATTGAATGTGATAATTCCCACAGAATTTGACAAACTATAAATATTGTGCAGCACTATTAGATCAGATGAAAAACGCTACCTCTATATCCTCAGACTGACTGAGGCAACTCACCACACCAGAACCAGGAACTCCCACTAGTAACCGTATTCAGATCAAAGGAAAGGCTGAGAGACGAGTTTATCCGTCTGCCACCCTATCACTCTTAGAAGCAGCTCCCAAAAGCATGACACTCTGCTCTTCAAGCCACTATGAAAATGAAAGAGTAAGAGCGGAGAGTCACGTGAGCGCAAAAGAAAATACAACTGTGCCACAGGATTCAAAGCGTGCGATCCAAGCTTAAAGGGGTTAAATCTTTTAAGTAACTGAATTCCATTATGTTCACAAGTCCCCTTACATGTCATAATCAATTCTGTCAAATAAAACAGATATACAATCAGGTATAGGAATTCATCTGAAACGTCCAGCCCGAGTCAGCCTACAAATCTATGGCTAAACATTAACCCCTTATGTGTTCAATAAAAATTTAATTCCACATTTAAAGTGCCTAAAAATGCTGCCCAAAACTTAAATTTCCATACACAGAAAATCAAGTGGGTCTCATATGAAAGATCCACAGATGATTAAACCCTAGAATGCTGACCTCAGAACCTAGAAGGCAAGAGCACTTACCTGTGGATCCGGCTGTAGGGCAGGAACAGCTTCTTAGGTGTGACTGACACACCAACATCTGTCAGGAACCTGTTAGAAAAAGAAAAAACAGAGTAACCAACCCTGGGTTTTCAAGGGGTATCATAATGTTCAAGGGGTAGCATAATGTTAGATATAAAGCAAGGACCACCTCGCTGCCTTCTAACTGCTAAAAGCCACTATTACTTTTTCTAAAGATATTTACATGGAGACAGCATAGCCCCAATCATTGCTTGCAGGGAAAAGTACCCATAAAAGGATTAAAATCTTCAGACACCTTCTTCGCCATCCTCCCGTGATCAAGGCAAAGAGAATGACTGGGGGTTATGGGTAAGGGAAGTGACACTTAACAGCTCTGCTGGGGTGCTCTTTGCCTCCTCCTGCTGGCCAGTAGTGAATATACTAGTAATTGGAATGAATCATGGACTCTCCATGCCATAGGAAAGAAATAACATTTTCTGGATTTCCTCTGTTTGAGTGCACATTTAAAAAACATTTGCCTGAACATTTTGTCATGATTTATTTGTGTTAAATTATTATTATCCAACATTCTATTAACTTAATTAACCACATAGACCAAAATGTTGTATATATACATCATGTGGTACTTTGCCTATCGTATCGCATTACCTATTTATACGTCCGAGATGCAGAGAGCTCCAGCAGTCTCGGCTGTAAAGTTAAATCCAAGAGCTGGAGTTCCTGAGCTCCAGGCATCTGCCTGCATATGGAACCGAAACACAATCAATGCTCTGGTTCCATATGAAGGCAGATCCTGGATCGTTACAAAAGGCGACACTGTGTGTGTCACCGTCTGGAACGATCATCTTCTGGTGCCGGCAGGAGGTGTGGGAGGGAAACCGGGAAGTGGGTGGGCGGTGCAGCAGAGGAAGGGGGAGGGAGTGGCCCTACACTACAGAAAAAAAAGGGAGTGGGCAGGATAAAGAGCTACAGAAAAAAAGGAAGGGTGGGGGGGCCCTAGACAATGATCATCAGAGGGGGGCCACTACTAATTAAAAAATAAACAATTATTTTATAAGTACTGGCAGACAGCTGCCAGTACTAAAGATGGCTACAAGTAGTGAGAGGGGAGGGTTAGAGAGCTATTTTGGGGGATCACGGAGGTGAGAGGGTTGAGGAGGATCACCACACTGCAAAAAAAATTTATATATATATATATATATATATATATATATATATATATATATATATATATATATATATATATATATATATATATATAAATAAAAAAAATAAAATGCACACTGGCAGACTGTCTGCAAAGAGAGCTGTTTGGGAAGGATCAGGGAGGGATCAGGGGTGGGAGGTGTCAGGCTGGAGGGTAATCTCTACACTAAAGCTAAAATTAACCTTACAAGCTACCTGGTTAACCTCTTAACTGCCAGAAATCATAGAAGTGTGGTGTGCAGCTACAATTAGCGGCATTCAGCAATGGCAAATCCATGTATTTCTGCTATTTCTGAACAGAAAAGCTTTAACACTCATTTTTGCCAGGATTACACAAGCGGTATGTAAATAATTTCAGTGAGAAACCCAAAGTTTGTGAAAAAGTTAATGATTTTATTATTATATGATCGCATTTAGCAGTGAAATTGTGACATGAAATATACAAAAATGGGCCTAGATTAATACCTTAGGTTGTCTACTTAAAAAAATATATATAGTTTTGATAGGTAAATTTAAAAAAAAAAACGAAAAACAAGGATCTCTTTCTGTTTAAAATGAGTAATAGCAAAAATGCTAAAAATTCTCCCATATTTTGGGCAACTTCTTCTCTGAAAGTCCTGGTAGCAAAGGGGTTAAAATATGAGAAATCTAAAATAACATGGGATTTTAAGAGATCTGTCTCAAAGGAGAGATGTCTTAACATTTATTAAATATATAGAGCACAATAGGTTGTCAAAAGCGTTTAGAAAAAGATATATTAAGCTGCCAAGAAATGTCAACAATAATACCAGAATATCTACATTTCTTATATTTTGTCTGGGTAAACATGCAAATAACTAATCTGTAGCAGATATTTTCTCAAACTTTTCGCAGACCAACATGGAAGAGAAAAATATGCAGCCAATAGGAACATATGTTCTATTTGCCTCATAACAGGTGTGCAACCAGCTCATTAAAACAGGAAATGATCATGCATAGGTGAGATTGGCAACTAAACAAAAGGTTCTGTAAAAAGTCTAGATGTGTCAAGCTGCAACCATCATATCCTAATTGTTTAAACCCTTCACCAGTCCTATTCAGATCTACCAGAAAACACTTTTCCAATATTTTTGCAGTTTTCCTAAGAATATTTTTCAATACCCTTACATTGTTGCAGAGGTTTATTTGAAACTATTTGAAAACAATTAGAAAACCTGTTTGCTTTGAATTTGACAGAGATAAAACAAATATGATTTTTATTTTGCAACAGTAGTTTTCAACATGCAATATATAATTATTTTCCTTTCATTTTTCTATAATTTGTATATAGTATTGTTTTTCATTTGTATACCAGTTTTGTAATTATTCACTAAAATAATGCTGCAGTAATTACTTCCAATGATGCAAGATATTTTAATTACTCATGAGACATTAAAAATGACTTATATGAGTGCAAATTGTTGCCAGTGATTTAGAGTGCTTTATTAAACAAAAACAACATAAATTATAAGGCCATTTTACTTTTCTAGTTAAAGAGAATTATCAGTTATATTTTAGACATAAATTAACTCCTTTGTGAAAGTCAAAAGTGGGTTAAAACAAGCTGTACCCTGTATAACAATTAAAGATATGGCTATTCCTTGCTGAATAGTTCTCTCTTCTTCCTTTGCATGTGTCCAGATAAACGAATAATCAAATGATGTGCACAAACAAGCGGGGCTAATAAACATGTGCAACCTGAAGGCTCCACAGCCTCCCTTTCTTTTCGTAGCGAGACAAGAAGTCTTTGCATAGGAGAGACAGATGGACAGGTAGATGATAGATATATGTATAGACAGAAAGACTGATAGGTAGATGATAGATATATGGATAGATAGACAGACAGATGATATATAGATATATAGAGGGATATTTATCAAGCCATCAACCGCAAATACGCAGGAATTCCGCAGCGTAATTGTGGAGAGCTTGTATCCACCCATTTATCAAAGCCTGGAGACCGGCAAAAGTTGAAATTTGTGACGTAACATATGACCCGCCGGTCTCAATCCGACACAGATCGATGCTTACGTCATTACAGATTTTCTGAATACAATTTTTTTCAGCCAATAGGATTGAGCTTGCATTCTATTGGCTATTCCAATCAGCCAATAGAATGTGAGCTCAATCCTATTGGCTGATTTGATCAGCCAATAGGTTGAAAGCTCAATCCTATTGGCTGATTGCAACAGCCAATAGGATTTTTTCCACCTTAATTCCTATTGGCTGATAGAATTCTATCAGCCAATAGGAATGTAAGGGACGCCATCTTGGATGCCGTCATTTAAAGGGAAACTTCATTCTGCAAGAGACGTTAGAAGAAGAGGATGCTCCGCGCTGGATGTCTTAAAGATGGAGCCGCTCCGCGCCAGATGGATGAAGATAGAAGATGCCGTCTGGATGAAGACTTCTGCCCGCTTTGAGGAAGACTTCGGCTCGCTTGGATGAAGACTTCTGCTGGCTTCGCTGAGGACTTCTGCCGCTTGGATGAGGATGGATGTCTGGTCTTCGAAAACTGTAAATGGATCTTCGGGGGTTAGTGTTAGGTTTTTTTAAGAGTTTATTGGGTGGGTTTTAATTTTAGGTTAGGGACTTTGGGCTAAAAAAGAGCTAAATGCCCTTTTAAGGGCAATGCCCATACAAATGCCCTTTTCAGGGCAATGGGGAGCTTAGGTTTTTTAGATTTAGGTTTTTATTTGGGGGGTTGGTTGTGTGGGTGGTGGGTTTTACTGTTGGGGGGTGTTTGTATTTTTTTATTACATGTAAAAGAGCTGATTTCATTGGGCTAATGCCCCGCAAAAGGCCCTTTTAAGGGACATTGGTAGTTTATTGTAGGCTAGGGTTTTTTTTAATTGGTGGGGGGGGGCTTTTTTATTTTGATAGGGCTATTAGATTAGGTGTAATTAGTTAAATATTTGATAATTTATTTTTTATTTTGTGTAACTTAGTGTATTTTATTTTGTGTAACTTAGTGTTTTTTATTTTGTGTAACTTAGTTGTTATTTTTTGTAACTTAGTAATTCTTTATAGTAGATTTAAATAACTTGAGTAGGGTTAAATTTTTAAATATGTAATATAGTTAATTTAATTTTTAGTTTAATGTAATTTTAGTATAATAGTTAGGGTAGGTTAATTAATAGTTTAATATAGTTTAATGTAATTGTAGGATAATAGTTAAGGTAGGTTAATTAGTAGTTTAATATAGTTTATTTTAATTCTAAAGGTAAGTTTAAATTTATTATAAGATAGGGATGAGTTAATATTTAATGTAAAGTTAGCGGGTTGTTAGGTTTATGGTTTAATAGCTTAATTTAGTGTATGGCGATGTGGGGGCGGGCGGTCTAGGGGTTAATAGGTTTAGTAAGTGGTAGTGATGGGGGAGGCCAAGGGTTTAGGGGTTAATACATTTATTTAGTTGCAGAGGGGTCAGGGAGCAGGGGGTTAGGGGTTAATAACTTTATTAGAGTTGCGGTGGGCTCCGGGAGTGGAGGGATAGGGGTTAATAACTTTATTAGAGTAGCGGTGGGCTCCGGGAGTGGAGGGATAGGGGTTAATAACTTTATTTAATTTGCGGCGGGGTCCGGGAGTGGCGGGATAGGGGTTAAACATTTTAGTATAGTGGCAGTGTTTAGTGACAGGGTATAAATAAATTTGGGAAAAAGCCGAATAGCAGCGAGATCGATGACTGTTAGTTAACAAAAGTCCGCTGCTCATCGCCCCCTATTTGGTGCGCTGCTTTTTGACAGCTTTTTTATAATTAAGGAGAGCGTATTCAGGTCCGTGGCCGCAATGTTAGGCGATGTTAGGCGAGCGTATTGGTGCCGTCGAATGCAGCACAGTTGACGGCTTGATAGATAGGCCTCATAGCCTTTTTTTAGTTACTTTCATCATCTTTAATGTGAGTAGTCCTTTCTCCTCTAGAGGGTATACAGAGACACTGTACTGTGAGACACGTGAAATAGTTCTAATGTTTATTAGTTTTCTATATATTAGTTTTTATAGATATTAATTCAATCCGGAAAGAAAATACACTTTGAACTATACATTTGTTCTATGTTTGGGGGTTTTGAAAAAATATGTTAATATTTTTATTAAAGAGAAATAAATGCCCCAACATAAACAATTGATATAGCAGGTTCTGTTTTGACTGTCCATTCCTTTTGGCTATGGTTATGTGAAAATTGTACACAAATAATTTGCATTATGAAGTAAATACTAAAAGGACATGGGCAAATCAGCAATTAATGGTTGCTAACTAATTGCACAGCATTTGATGTAAAAGAATAAAGAGAATGCCATTTGTTCTATGTATATAAGTAAATTATCTTCCGGACACAGTAGTGTACTGAACGTTATTCCTTCAATCATCTAAAACAACAGCACCCTAAAGGGCCAAGGTACAAAAAATAAACTGATGTAAACTTATCAATTGGTATATTTCCTGATAAGATAAAAACCTTAATAAAAGTATTATCAGTAAAAAGTTACATTTAAAATGCAATATAAAGTAAATTTTTCCTTTCCCTCCACTTATGCATATGACCTTATGAAAAGAGACCAATTATTAGCAAACCGACGTGCACAGGTATATGGTCAGACAATAATTAGCTGATTCGATGGTATATACTGTATATATATATATATATATATATATATATATATATATATATATATATATATATATATATATATATATGAGTGTATTCATGTTGCAGCAAAGGGCAGGAAAAGGTACATATTATAATGCACTTTAAAGGGACATAGAACCTAAAAATGTTCTTTCACAATTCACTTCTATTATCTTATTTGCTTTATTCTCTTGATATCCTTTGTAGGAAAGTTCAATGTAGTATACCCCAATGGTGCATTAGTTGACCTTAAGTTTCATTAAGCGGAACGTGTTGCCTAGTACTAGGACATATAATTGTTTTTAATATTTTGTTGTTATGTACATGCATGTTTATTACAATGGTTTGTGATAGGCTCAGGAGCAGCAATGCACTACTGAGAACTAGCTGCTGATTGGTAGCTACACTTATATCATAGTTGCCAACAGTCCAGGGATTCTGCTTTTTGTTTTGAATATTTACTATCCTGGGAATTGTCCCAGAGATTCGGGCTGTGTGACCGCCCCACTCCTGCTGATGCTTCTCATCTTTCTTTGACATGATGAGCAGAAGACCTGCAGCATTGCAGGGATGGGCAGAGCTGGCTCTCCGAAGTTTACAACACTTTTCCAGCAACCCCTCTACTTCCCTTCCCCTTCCTCCACCCCTTCCACTCCCAGGGTTCTAGTTTTTCTTCCGCAACCTGAAGCAGTCAGGTGGTCTGCACTCTATCAGCTCAGCAACAGGTAGCTTTTGGCTAACCATGCCCTGCTTGTGGCGCTCTTTTTCTCCCGTGTTGACTCCAGACCACTCTTCTGGTCACTCCTCACTGTGGTAAGGTGCTTGTTTAGCACAATGCAATGACCCACGGTACTCTGACTGTCCCTGCCTCATGGTGACTTGAGTGAACATCACTCCGCACTGTGGCAGTGCACACAGCAAAGAAGAAGGAATATAGGGGTCCCCAGTATGAGATTGTGGTTATGTGTATAAACCCATAGGGTCATTTGCCCCCTCTCACAACCGCCCCCCCCCCACCTTTGCATGCTCATGCCTCCATAGCTTGTTTCTGACAGAAACCCTGAAGTGTCCAGATGGGGAGAATTGCAGCCTTGGAGGCCCGAGGTCAGCAGAGCTGTTCTAATGGGAAACACATTTCAAATGCAGGTACAGAGTATTATGACTGTGAACAATTAGAAATCAGTCTGAAAGGTGACTGGGTGTTTGTTCAGAGGAATTGATCCCAGTTAACTCTTTAGCACAAAATTATGTCAGCATGCATTTCTTTATATTCTTTTTACTGCTTAGTTAAAAAATGTTATGCAGATGTGGTTCCTGGCTAAGGCATGTCTATATTTATAGGTAGGTATATATTTATAGGCAGGTATATATTTATAGGCATGTATATATTTATAGGTAGGTATTTATAGGTAGGTATTTATAGGTAGGTATATATTTATAGGTAGGTATATATTTATAGGCAGGTATATATTTATAAGAATGGATATATTTATAGGTAGGTATATATTTATAGGCAGGTATATATTTATAGACATGTATATATTTATAGGTAGGTATATATTTATAGGTAGGTATATATTTATAGGCAGGTATATATTTATAGGCAGGTATATATTTATAGGCATGTATATATTTATAGGTAGGTATATATTTACAGGTAGGTATTTATAGGTAGGTATTTATAGGTAGGTATATATTTATAGGTAGGTATATATTTATAGGTAGGCATATATTTATAGGTAGGTATATATTTATAGGTAGGTATATATTTATAGGCATGTATATATTTATAGGTAGGCATATATTTATAGGCAGGTATATATTTATAGGTAGGTATATATTTATAGGTAGGTATATATTTATAGGTATTTATAGGTAGGTATATATTTATAGGTAGGTATTTATATGTAGGTATTTATAGGTAGGTATATATTTATAGGTAGGTATATATTTATAGGTAGGCATATATTTATAGGTAGGTATATATTTATAGGTAGGTATATATTTATAGGTATGTATTTATAGGTAGGTATTTATAGGTAGGTATATATTTATAGGTAGGTATATATTTATAGGTAGGCATATATTTATAGGTAGGTATTTATAGGTAGGTATATATTTATAGGTAGGTATTTATATGTAGATATTTATAGGTAGGTATATATTTATAGGTAGGCATATGTTTATAGGTAGGTATATATGCCTACAAAGACAAATTTGACTGTATCACAGGTTAAGAATTATTTTTGTATCGCTTTATCATTTTTCCATGTGTCCCATCAATCTTTGTTCATGACTCTCTCTTCGCCCTCCATCTGTTTTCCACTATCCTGGTCTTTCTCTCTTCTCTCTCACTCTCTTCTTAACTGCTCTATCTGACACTTTTCCTGTTTCCCACTTTGTCATCTTTAGACCTCGCTCTATTTCCCTCACCTGCATCTGCCTGATGTATCTGTTTTATGGTTACCCAATTTATCTGCTTCCAGGTTAACTATGTGTTTCTTTATATCAAGAACTTTCAGAAAAACTTTTAGAAAACCTGATGCTTTGATGTCTTTGTATGATGGGAGTTTACAAACAGTGAGGCCCTGTGCATGGCCATGTAAGATGTGTATGTGAGTGTGTGTGTGTGAGTGTGTAAGTCAGTGTGTGTGTGTATGAGTGTGTATGTGAGTGTGTGTATATGTCAGTGTGTGTGAGTATATGTGAGTGTGTGTGTGAGTATGTGTATGTATGCATGTCAGTGTAAGTGTGAGTATGCGAGTGAGTGTGTGTGTGAGTATGTGTTTGTGTGCATGTGAGTGTTTGTATATGTGTAATTCAGTGTGTATGTGTGTTTGTGTACATCACTGTGTGTGTGTATGCCAGTATGTGTGAGTATTTGAGTGTGAGTGTGTGTGTGAGTATGTGTTTGTGTGCATGTGAGTGTGTTTGTATATGTGTAATTTAGTGTGTATGTGTGTTTGTGTACGTCACTGTGTGTGTGTGTATGCCAGTGTGTGTGAGTATTTGAGTGTGTGTGTGAGTATGTGAGTTTGTGTACATGTGAGTATGTTTGTGTATGTGAGTTTGTGTGCATGTTAGTGTGTTTGTGTATGTCAGTGTGTATGTCACTGTGTGTGTGTATGCCAGTGTGTGTGTGTGTGTGTGAGTATGTGTGTATGTGAGTGTGTGTGTGAGTATGTGAGTTTGTGTGAATGCTAGTGTGCTTGTGTATGTATGTCAGTGTGTGTGAGTATGTGAGTGTGTATGTGTTATGTTTCTTTAAAGTGCATTGTCTTACTAATAAAAAAATAGTATAACATTTACCAGAAAAAAAAATTACAATTGCTTTATTGTATATTATTTTATGATTTTCAAATGTTTCTCCTTAGCTGGGAAAGGGTTAAAAAGGTAAGACAGAATATGCTTGACATCTATATTTATATCATACAACATTGTACCTAATCCCTTCCTTGAAAGAGTTAACTTGTTCTAGGTATGATGTAATATTCTTTCTACAGTTATGTGATCACTCAGATCACATGACCCTAGAGCTCTCATACATCAGCACAAATGAAACTAGAAATGCTCAGTTTCCATTGTGATCCATTTGTGATTCGCAGGAGACCAGCACTGAATCAGATGGGCTAAAACCACAGAGTGTCCAGAGAATACCACAAGGGAGAGCATTTATGATGTACTGTGAAAGGCACTGAACCAGTTATGTTATTCTTGTTCACTGTGCAGGAGGGGGTTATTTATCCCAAAGCAGCAACAACCCAGTAAAGTACAGCAACATCTTACCAAATAAATCAAATATATCACATATGATCCTCTTTATTCTTTTTCAAACCAAACACATATTTTGCAGCAGAAGTGCTATATATCTGCAGACAGGAGACGGTTATGATGACATTAGTTACATATGTTTTTACCAAAATAGCTACCATTCCGAATTTTATAGCACATTTTGCAACAAAAAATAAATGGATTCTGTGATATGTATGTATAATACAGACTAGCAAAAAAGATAAGAACAAATAAAACTACATTAAAGGGACTTCTTTAACAATAAAAACACTAATCTTCCTTGTATTCCATTTGTAAATGTATCATATTTTAGTAACAAGAAAAAATGGTCATAGATGTCAAAGGAGATGTTTAATATATTTTGTTAACATTTCAGCTACAAAATAGAATATACATTTTATAATAATGTATCATACCTCATTTTTGGTTCAGCACCTGGGTAGCGCTTGCTAATTGGTGGCTACATTTATTTACAGGTATAGATATATACAGTTATAATATATAACATTTTCTACTATGTAAAGAATATTGGAATGTAAAATATTTAAAGTAAATACACAGTAAAACACACAATATTAAAATTGATTTAATTTTTTTTTTACGTTTTAAGGTATTTTAGTTGAAAGGGCTCAAAAGTATATATTTAGATATGTGTTGACATGTGTGTATATGTGTTTATATGTGTATAGTAGGCGATAAGCCTGCCCAGCGGGCAGTCTATTTATTTTTTAAGCTACAGATGTAGCAATACAGTCGGCTAGATTACGAGTTTTGCGTTATGAGTAAAAAAGCAGCATTAAGCCTCATAACGCTGCTTTTTTACTACCGCTGCTATTACGAGTCTTGTAGGTACAGCTGTCCCGCACACTTTTTTGGCCTTACTGCAAATCAACTTACGCAATTTGCGTAAAGTCTTTTTTCAATGGGACTTCCATAGCGCCGGTATTACAAGATTTTTTTTTTAGGCCACAAAGTGAGCGGTACAGCCTATCCCGCAAGATTCGTAACGCATTCTAAAGTCAGCAGTTATGAGTTTTACAATACAGAGCTGTAGCATAAAACTCATAACTAAAATGCTAAAAAGTACACTAACACCCATAAACTACCTATTAACCCCTAAACCGAGGCCCTCCCGCATCGCAAACACTAAAATAAAAATATTAACCCCTAACCTGCCGCTCCCGACATCACCGCCACTATAATCAACATATTAACCCCTAAACCGCTGCACTCCCGCATCGTAAACACTAGTTAAATATTATTAACCCCTAATCTGCTGTCCCTAACATCGCCGCCACCTACCTACATTTATTAACCCCTAATCTGCCGCCCCTAACGTCGCCACCACTATACTATATTTATTAACCCCTAAACCTAAGTCTAACCCTAACACCCTCTAACTTAAATATAATTAAAATAAATCTAAATAAAACCTACTAATAACTAAATAATTCCTATTTAAAACTAAATACTTACCTGTAAAATAAACCCTAAGCTAGCTACAATATAACTAATAGTTACATTGTAGCTAGCTTAGGTTTTATTTTTATTTCACAGGCAAGTTTGTATTTATTTTAAATAGGTAGAACAGTTACTAAATACATAGTAACATAGTAACATAGTAGATAAGGTTGAAAAAAGACTGAAGTCCAACGAGTTCAACCTATACAAATCTAAAATACTTACAAAAAGCTCCAGTTAAGCTTAAATAACCCCATTAAAATGTGACCCATTTAATACTAGCAATCATATCCATGAATTTTGTTTATATACAGAAATTTATCCAGACTGTTTTTAAATGTATCTATGGTATTGGCATTCACTACCTCCTTTGGTAATGAGTTCCACAATTTTATTGCTCTTACAGTGAAAAAACGTTTCCGTTGCAGGAGATTAAATCTCCTTTCCTCCAACCTTAAATTATGACCTCTTGTCAGAACCAATTTTCTTGGAATAAAAAGAGCTTCTGCCATCTCTGTATATGGGCCTTGAATATATTTATATAAAGTAATCATGTCACCTCTCAAGCGCCTTTTTTCTAAAGAGAACAGACCCAGTTTGGCTAGCCTCTCCTCATAGGTTAATTTCTCCAATCCCCTTATTAGCTTTGTGGCCCTTCTCTGAACTTTTTCTAGTTCTGCAATATCTTTTTTAGCAATCGGTCCCCAGAACTGCACTCCAAACTCAAGGTGAGGTCTTACCAGGGCTTTATATAATGACAGAATTATGCTTTCCTCCCTTGAATCAATGCCTCTTTTAATACATGCTAGTATCTTATTAGCCTTTGAAGCCGCTGCTCTGCATTGTGCACTCATCTTTAGCTTGTTATCTATTACTACTCCCAAATCCCTTTCCTCCTGTGTTTGGCTAAGTCTTGTCCCATTTAAAAAATACATAGCCTGCTTATTTTTACTTCCAAAATGTAGAACCTTACATTTTTCCGTATTAAATCTCATTTTCCATTCACTTGCCCATAGTTCTAATTTTAGCAAATCCCTTTGCAAAGAGAGTTCATCCTGCTCTGACCTAATGACCTTACTTAACTTAGTATCATCTGCAAAAATAGAGATGTCGCTATTTAATCCTTGCTCCAAGTCATTTATAAAAATATTAAAAAGAACAGGGCCCAGTACTGATCCCTGGGGGACACCACTGATTACCTTTGTCCAATCTGAGTATGATCCATTTACTGCTACTCGTTGCTCCCTATCTTTTATCCAGTTATTTATCCATGAGCTAACATTTTCAGCTATTCCCAGTCCCTTAATTTTGTGCATTAATCTCTCATGTGGCACTGTATCAAATGCCTTTGCAAAATCTAAGTATATCACATCAACTGATTCCCCTTTATCTATATTTTTACTTACTTCCTCGTAGAATCTAATTAGATTAGTTTGACATGATCTATTTCTCCTAAAGCCATGCTGATTAGAACTCATAATCTTGTTTACACGAATATGCTCATCAATATAATCCCTTATAATCCCTTCAAATATCTTCCCCACTATTGATGTCAGACTAACTGGTCTATAGCTTCCTGGATCATCCCTGCTTCCCTTTTTGAAGAGTGGCACCACATCAGCTTTACGCCAATCCTGGGGTACCATGCCTGAGGATAATGAGTCTTGAAAAATTAAGAGTAGAGGTTTGTCTATAACAGTGCTAAGTTCACTTAACACCCTTGGGTGTATTCCATCTGGGCCTGGAGTTTTATTTACCTTAATATTTTTTAGTTTTTTCCTGATATCCTCTAAACAAAACCCAGTTAGTGGTATGGACTGGCATGTTCTATTCTGTTCCAAAGTATCATTCAATGGTTCCTCTCTTGTGTATACTGAAGAAAAAAACTGGTTTAGTACCTCAGCCTTTTCCCTGTCATTATTTATCATGCTACCCTCCACACATTTTAATGTACCTATATTATCCTTCTTAGATTTTTTGCTATTTATGTACTTAAAGAACCTTTTAGGGTTAGACTTAGAATCCTTGGCAATTAATTTTTCATTTTCAATTTTGGCTAATTTGATTGCTTTTTTGCATGCTTTGTTACATTCCTTATAAATATTGTATGCTGAGTCTGTACTATTTTCTTTTAATAATTTAAATGCCCTACGTTTTTTCCTAATTTCTTTTAACACATTTTTATTTAGCCATAACGGCTTATTTTTTTTATTTTTATTTTTATAACCATATGGTATGTATTGATATGTATATTTATTTAACAAATTTTTAAATATTATCCATTTATCCTCTGTATTTTTATTAGAAAATACATTGTCCCAATTTATATTATTTAATGATTTCCTTAAATCGTTGAATTTTGCTTTCTTGAAATTAAAAGTCTTAGTTAAGCCTTTAAAACACTGCATATGAAAAGAAATTTCAAATGTGACCATGTTATGATCACTGTTACCCAAATGTTCTTTAACTTCTATGTTTGATATTATATCTGTATTGTTTGATAGCACTAAATCCAATATAGCTTTACTCCTAGTTGGCTCCTCTATTAATTGTGACAAGAAGTTATCCCTGAGAACATTTAAAAATCTATCCCCCTTAGCTGAATTACTAGTTTCATTGGCCCAGTTTATATCAGGGTAGTTAAAATCTCCCATAATTACAGCACTGTTATTAGCAGCCTTACCTATTTGGATAAGTAGTTGAGTTTCCTCCGGGTCACTAATGTTGGGAGGCTTGTAGCATGTTCCTAGTAATATTTTTTTAGTATTTTTCCCCCCACTCTTTATTTCAACCCACAGGGTCTCTACATTGTCACTTGTATCATAAATATCTTCCCTTATTGTAGGTTTAAGGTCAGGTTTAATATACATGCAGATTCCTCCACCCCTTTTATTATTCCTGTCCCTCCTAAATAATGTATACCCCTCTAAGTTAACTGCCCAGTCATGTGAATCATCCCACCAAGTTTCAGTTATACTGATAACATCATAGTCCTCTTCTGCAACTAAGAGCATCAGCTCCCCCATTTTACCTGTCATGCTTCTTGCATTTGTTGTCATACATTTAATTTTCATGTGCTTTCTGCTGCTACTTGGTGTACTTTCCTCTATACTTTCTAATGTGACATTTCTTAAGTCATCCCTTCCTTGAGATATTAATGGAGTGACATATTCAGACACTGATCTCTCTGTTCTATTTTGTTCAAATTGACCCTCCCCCCCTTTGCCTAGTTTAAAAGGTTCTCTAAACGTGCTACCATCCTTTCCCCCAACACACCTGCACCCATGTCATTCAGGTGCAATCCATCCTTACTGTACAATTTGTACCCTAGTGAAAAATCAGCCCAGTGTTCTAAAAAGTCAAACCCCTCATTTTTACACCATGTTTTTAGCCATGAATTAACAGACCTTAGCTCCTTCTGCCTTACTGAGTTAACACACGGCACTGGTAATATCTCAGAAAATATTACTTTGGATGTCCTTGCTTTAAGCTTGCTACCTAACTCCCTGAAGTCATTTTTTAGGACTCTCCATCTCCCACTGATTTCTTCATTAGTACCAATATGCACCATGACTGCAGGATCAGACCCGCATCCCTCTAACAATCTATCAATACGCTCCACAATATGCCTAACACGAGCCCCTGGAAGACAGCAAACTGTTCTATGTAAAGGGTCTGGATGACAAATTACCCTATCAACCTTCCTTATAATAGAGTCTCCTACCACCAACATCTGCCTCTGGCCCTGACTTGTATGCCCCTCTTCCATGACTGAAGGACTGCCCACCATAGTATGCTCCTCTTCCACAGCTAAAGGACTGTTCACTATACTAGGCAACACGGCCCTCTCTGACACTGCCACCCCTGAACTGATATCCCCAACATCTTCACTTAATCTTGCAAATCTATTGGGGTGTACCAGCTCAGAACTGGCCTGTCTCTTCCGCTTACTTCGCCCTCTAACTGTGACCCAGCTACATCCTGGAGTCTCCTCATCTGAATCCTCCCCATTCCCACTGCTGGAACCATTAACAACCAGCTCAGTCCTATCCATTTCCCTTTCAAGTGTCTGAATTTCATGTAGTGTTGCAATTCGTTCCTCCAGATCCCCAATACGAGTTTCTAAAGAGACAATATGCTCGCACTTGCCACAAACATATAATCCCAGAAGCGGCTGCTCCAGTGATGCAAACATGTTGCAAGCTGTACACTGAATGAGATTCTCACACATTCTTAATAAAAGGTTTAACTTAAAAGTATAAAATAAATATATTTCCCCTTGGTTACCCCAAAACCTTGTTTGCCTAACTACCTTGGTTAGCTAACTATTATACTTAAACAGACAATGTTACTTTAACAGAGAATCAATACAGCAAGCCTAAAAGAGCAAGCTCACAGAGTAAATGTGCTAAATTTATAGGCTTCCAAGGCCCAAACAGGTGAAAATAATCCCACCCCTAATTACCCACACAGACAGAAAAAAAAAAAAAAAATGGAATGCTAGAAATAAAGTTATTTAGTTATTTCCTTTTTTTAAAATAAAAATGCAACCCTTGCAAAGCAAATAATTTAGAAAATAGCTTGGTTAGCTATTATACTTAAACAGACAATGTTACTTTAACAGAGAATCAATACAGCAAGCCTAAAAGAGCAAGCTCACAGAGTAAATGTGCTAAATTTATAGGCTTCCAAGGCCCAAACAGGTGAAAATAATCCCACCCCTAATTACCCACACAGACAGAAAAACAAAAAAAAAAATGGAATGCTAGAAATAAAGTTATTTAGTTATTTCCTTTTTTTAAAATAAAAATGCAACCCTTGCAAAGCAAATAATTTAGAAAATAGCTTGGTTAGCTATTATACTTAAACAGACAATGTTACTTTAACAGAGAATCAATACAGCAAGCCTAAAAGAGCAAGCTCACAATATAGTTATTAACTATTTAATAACTACCTAGCTAAAATAAATACAAATTTACCTGTAAAATAAAACCTAACCTAAGTTACACTAACAGCCAATAGAATGCGAGTTCAATCCTATTGGCTGATTGGATCAGCCAATAGGATTGAAGTTCAATCCTATTGGCTAATTGCATCAGCCAATAGGATTTTTTCAACCTTAATTCTGATTGGCTGATAGAATTCTATCAGCCAATCTGAATCTAAGGGACGCCATCTTGGATAACGTCACTTAATGAAACATTCATTCGGGAAGAAGACTTCGTTGGAAGAGGATGCTCCGCACCG
This sequence comes from Bombina bombina, assembly GCF_027579735.1. NCBI lineage: Eukaryota > Metazoa > Chordata > Amphibia > Anura > Bombinatoridae > Bombina > Bombina bombina. The sequence goes on along the minus strand of NC_069503.1, from coordinate 741,329,746 downwards.
GATGTCTTGAAGATGAAGCCGCTCCGCGCCTGATGGATGAAGATAGAAGATGCCGTCTGGATGAAGATTTCTGCCCGTCTGGAGGACCACTTCTCCCGGCTTGGATGAAGACTTCTCCCGGCTTCGTTGAGGACTTCTTGTCGCTTCGATGAGGACTTCTCCCGGCTTCGTTGAGGATGGATGTCGGAACTTCAAAACTGTAAGTGGATCTTCAGGGGTTAGTGTTAGTTTTTTTTAAGGGTTTATTGGGTGGGTTTTATTTTTAGGTTAGGGCTTTGGGCTGCAATAGAGTTAAATGCCCTTTTAAGGGCAATGCCCATCCAAATGCCCTTTTCAGGGCAACGGGGAGCTTAGGTTTTTTTGTTAGGGTTTTATTTGGGGGGTTTGGTTGTGTGGGTGGTGGGTTTTACTGTTGGGGGGTTTTGCTTGTATTTTTTTTAACAGGTTAAAGAGCTGATTTCTTTGGGGCAATGCCACACAAAAGGCCCTTTTAAGGGCTATTGGTAGTTTAGGCTTGGGTTTTTCTTTTTATTTTGGGGGGGCTTTTTTATTTTGATAGGGCTATTTGATTAGGTGTAATTAGTTTAAATATCTTGTAATTTGTTTTTTATTTTGTGTAATTTAGTGGGTTTTTTTTTGTAATTTAGGTAATTGTATTTAATTTATTTAATTGTATTTAATTTAGGTAATTTATTTAATTGTAGTGTAGTGTTAGGTGTTAGTGTAACTTAGGTTAGGTTTTATTTTACAGTTAAATTTGTATTTAGTTTAGCTAGGTAGTTAGTAAATAGTTAATAACTATTTAGTAACTATTCTACCTAGTTAAAATAAATACAAACTTGCCTGTAAAATAAAAATAAACCCTAAGCTAGATACAATGTAACTATTAGTTACATTGTAGCTAGCTTAGGATTTATTTTACAGGTAAGTATTTAGTTTTAAATAGGAATCATTTAGTTATTAATAGTAAGTTTGATTTAGATTTAATTATATTTAAGTTAGGGGGTGTTAGGGTTAGACTTTGATTTAGGGGTTAATAAATTTAGTATAGTGGCGGCGACGTTGGGGGCGGCAGATTAGGGGTTAATAAATGTAGGTAGGTGGCGGCGAAGTTAGGGGTGGCAAATTAGGGGTTAATACTATTTTAACTAGTGTTTGCGATGCGGGAGTGCGGTGGTTTAGGGGTTAATATGTTTATTATAGTGGAGCGGCAGATTAGGGGTTAATCAGTATAATGTAGGTGTCAGCGATGTCGGGGGCGGCAGATTAGGGGTTAATAAGTGTAAGATTAGGGTTGTTTAGACTCGGGTTCATGTTAGAGTGTTAGGTGTAAACATAAATTTTGTTTCCCCATAGGAATCAATGGGGCTGCGTTACGGAGCTTTACGCTGCTTTATTGCAGGTGTTAGGCTTTTTTTCAGCCGGCTCTCTCCATTGATGTCTATGGGGAAATCCTGCACAAGCACGTACTACCAGCTCACCGCTGACTTAAGCAGCGCTGGTATTGGAGTGCGGTATGGAGCACAATTTTGCTCTATGCTCACTTCTTGACTTTTAACGCAGGGTTTAAAAAAACCTGTAATACCAGTGCTGTAGGTAAGTGAGTGGTGACAATAACGTACAAGTTAGTACTGCACCCCTCTTACCGCAAAACTCGTAATCTGGCCGTATATTCGGTTAGTCAGCTTTTATATAAATATTTAAGCTACAGGTGTAGCAACACCATATTTTTACGGACTTCTGTCCTAAATATATGAAACATATTTTATATATATAATAAGCTACAGGTATAGCAAAATCCTATTTGGTCACGCTTATTTTATATATATATATATATATATATATATATATATATATATATATATTTAAGCTACAGGTGTAGTGACACCGTATTTGGACGGACTGCTGTCCTAAATATATCCAAAATTGCTGCTCTTCTAATTATGTCTACTTTGAATATATTTCTTTGTAGACAACATTTTTAGTAAAGCAGGCATCACTTCCTGTTAATAAGTAGCCTTGTTCTCGTCCATCTTTGACTTTAACTTTTACATCAGCAGAGCTTTTTATTCATATAGCTGACCATGGCTGAAAACAGGTTCAGGCAAATAGATACCAACTTTATCTAAAGATTGACCTTGAAACTTGTTAATAGTCATAGCGAAAGCCAATTTAACTGGAAATTGTCTTCTTCGTAATACAAAAGAAAGTTTTGTATTACTTGGGGCTAAGTCTATTCGCGGGAATAAAGACATTTTGACCTTCAGCCGTACCTGTTAATACTTGAGCAATAATTAAGTTTTGACGCAAAGCTTTGGCAACCAATCTGGTGCCATTACAGAGACCTCTCTTAGTATTAAGGTTACACAAAAGCATAATAATACTACCAATTTTAAGATTGAGTTTATGAACTGGCATTCCAGAAGGAGTCGATTTATTTAAAAATTCTACTGGGTAATTATCCCTGTCTTCCTGTAATTCATCATCAATGGAATCAGTGCTTAAATAAGTAGAAGTTTCACCTTCTAACAAACTAAGAACTTCTTCATTGATCTTGTCAATATCACTGATCTACTTCCATGTGCAACAACAGGAAGAGTTTGTCTGAAATCACCTCAGAGCAGAATTGTTTTTCCTCCAAAAGGTTTGTTGTTATTCATCAGCTCTTGAAGGAGTTTGTTGATTCATCTGAGTGCATCACTGGAAGACATGGTAGATTCATCCCAAATAATAATCTTTATGTACGAATCATTTGCGCATCATTTGCCTCATTGAAGAGGTTGAAGTATCCAACAAAGGAACTGGCAAATTAAACTGTGAGTGGTATGTTCATCTACCTTCAAGCAAATTTGCCGCATTACCTGTTAAAGCAACAGGTAAGGCTGCCTCACGGTTTCCTCTAAATGTCCTCAACAAAGTCATGTATAATTAGGTTTTACCACTACCACCAGGAAATAACACCTTTGTGGTAAAGTGTCATTTTCTGATGCAGCTATGATTTCTTCAAAACCTTTTCTTTGAAGGTCATTAAAAGAGGCCTTCATTTGGACTCCAGTATAACTTTCAAAAGAAGCATCAAAGAGGTCTCTGGGATTTTCTGGTAAATTGTTTGACGGGTTTAGTAAACCAAAATCCTGACAATTTTTGCCATTAACAATCAAGATATCAAAATATCACTAAGTGCATAATTTAAACAACTTTGACACTCTGGTGTGAGACCAGAGTGTCTTGAAAAGTCTTCAAAGAGTTTTTCTTTGAACTTTTCAAAAAGCTCTTTAGCATTTGGTGGAGATGCTAAAGCACAAATATGAGCAAAAAGCTCTCTAAGCAGTCGAGGCATCATTTCACTTGCAGCTTCATGAAGAGTTAAGTCCCATGATTGATCATCTTCAAAAAGACAACGTTTTTTTGAGCTGCTTCTTTAAATGTGTAAAATTGAATACTATCAACTGTTCGGATATCTTCAAAAGAAGTTGCTCCTTTAACATGAAGTAAAAGCAATCGTAAATAAAACCTCTTAACATCTGAAGTTAAATTTACAGCGTACATGTGACCAATAGTGTTATTTGCTTGATCTTGTACTCTTTTTTTCCATTTTGTTGTCTTTTGATGAAAAACAAAATGCTTTCAGTGTAAAGATATGCATGAGCTGACAAATCTTCTTGGTTTAACTTAAACTAAGCAGTCAAAGTTGTATCTCTAAATTATGTTCTTTCTACAGCAGTTTCAATATTATCTTCAGTAAAATATATTGACTCTTCTCCAGGAAGGTGAACTTGTAATCTCACAATGGTATGCGATTGATGGTGCATATGGAAACCATGAGTTTCATGTTCTTTAATTGCAATATTAGCGCAGTCATGCCCTTTATAAATATATTTGAATATGTACTTTACACTTTTTATGGAAGCACAGCTTTCTATATTAATATGGCAGTTGTATTATAATGTCAAGTATGGGTTGTATGGTACAACCCAAGAGTTATCAATTTTTTTACCATTTATTTCAATAGAAACAGTTTTTTTTGGTTCTCTTGTAACGTGGATAACCATCTACATTCATCAAAGTTTCTTCCTGGAAGGATTTCGGAAATTGCTTAGAGCAAACCCCATCAACCATACATGGAGATCTTAGATTATGCTCCCCACAGAGCCCATGTATCATGTGCTTGGCAAATTTTGCATGTAACCGGGGATTGACTTGAATATCAGGTATTTCTGCAGAAATAAAGCTATCAAATATATAAAAATATATAAAAATAAGCAAAATGTGTGCATGAGGTAATCCACGTTTCTGAAATTCAATAACATGAACTTTGGCAGCTGGTTTACCCAAAAAATGTTTCTTTGTGATATAATCAAGAAGTTCTTGAAGTTTTAAATGAAAAACTCTTGCCACTAAATCAGGATGAAATTCAACTGCTCGACCATCTTTCAGATTAACAATTTCAGACCATTATGGGCTACATGTCATGGTTATAAAAAAATAAGGCTTCCCATACTTTCTAACAATAGCCATGACATCTTGGTAATTCTGTACCATGTTTCTTGGACTACCTTGGAATGTATATGGAAGTATAACTGCTTTGCCTGGAAGTAAGTCCTGGCCTGCAGCTACACTTTGAAGATGGTCCATGAGACCTGTATACTTTTCAACCCTCAATTTTGACTGATTTTGTCTAACATAGTTTAAACTATTAGCTTCTGTCTTAACATATGCATCTACAAAGTACTGCTGAATCAATTTGCCAGCACTCAGAAATGGGTTAAACTCATCTCAGATGGAAAGTATGTACCCATAAAATTGCATTTGTGTGACCCTTTCTCTTGGCTTTGCTAAGGATTGAGTTCTTATATTTCTAACAGTAGTAGGGTTGTAATTAAGTTTCATTTTAGGTGACCAACTTTGGTCCCCAAAAGGGAAAAGAAGTGGATACAACATTGACTCCAAATTTGGATCTAAAATACTTTTCCTTTCTGGGTTTGTTTCATTGTTAGGACTTCGACAATGAATAATAAGATCTCGCTCAAGAGGAGGTTCACCATCTGCATTTTGAAAAAATAATAGCTACCTCATTACAGCGAGAAGCATTATATCTACGTTGATCGTTTTTACGATCTTGTACAATTGCCATTGTCACAATTGCAGGTGTAACACCATTTCGAGATGTATCTTCTAAGCATTCCTGTTCTACATCATACAACATTTTGCATGCTTCAGCAAAAGGATTGTTTAAAGCTATAAAAGAACTCAACTCCGTCATTAATTCAGGGTTGCAATTTGCATTTTCATTAATCATAAGGCGCTGTTGTGCAGCCTCATCAGGATCAAGAATATATAGTTGTGCAACCTTTCTATTATCCTCATTGAAAGGATGAAGTGATCCAGTTCTGTGATAAATTTGTCCATTAATTCTAGAACAGTAAGGGTCATAACCGGAAGGAGGAGCCATATTCGCCACCACTGAAGCAAATGCTAAAGAATTATTAAAAGATCTAATATTTTTGTAATTTTTTTTTAATGTTTATGATTTCCTGTCATTAGGCTTTTTATTAAAGGAGCAACTTTAATAGGTTTAATAATTACTTTTCCTTTGCTTCACCATTGACTGAAAAGTTTGTCTGTTGGCTGCTCTTTTGGAAATTGTACAACATCACAGTTGGTGCATATAATATTTAACTCTCCACAGTTATAATAATCAAATGAATCATCATATTTCACAATTGCTGCAATGTGTTGAGTATGTTTTGCAAAATATGTACGATGACGTTGAACACGACTTGCACTAAGTTTGCTTTTACGTTACCTTTCTGTATTGCTTATGCTAAGCTGGTTTTTTGTTTGAGATTGTTCATTTTCTGAAAGTGCATTTCTATGAGAAAAAAACATTTTGTTGTTGTTCTTTATGTCTCTGATTTTCTGTCATATTTGCTCTCTTTTCTTTTCTGAACTGCTTTTGCTTCTCTTAAATGGGCCCTTTCTTCATCAGTTTTCTAATTTTATTTATCTCTCTCATTTCGTCTCTTTTTTGCATCAGATTGTTCTTCTAAAGATAACTTTCTTTTATGGGGCATGTTTTCTTAAAAAAATATTAATAATTATTTGATATATATATTGAAGCTACAGCAGTAGCAAAACCATATTTGATCAGACATATTATATATATATATATATATTTAAGCTAGGTGTAGTGACACCCAATTTAGTCAGACTTATTTAAAATATATATATTTTTAACTGACAGGTATAGTGACAACCTTATTTGGATGGATTGGCGTCCTAAATATATCCAAAATATATTATATATAATAAAGCTACAGGTGGAGCAAAAATATTTATTTATATAATAAAGCTACAGAAGTAGCAACACTGTATTTAGCAAAACTGCTTTTATCTATATATTACAGATGTAGTCACACCATATTTGGATGATCTCCTATCCTATATATAATTAATCTTTAGGTGTAGCAACACCTTATTTGTACAGATTTGTAATATATATATACAGTATATATATATATATATATATATATATATATATATATATATATATATATATATATATATATATATATCCTACAGGTGTAGCGGCAGCCTTATTTGAATGGACTGCTGTCCTAAATATATCCAAAATATGTCATATATAATAAAGCGACAGATGTAGCAACAATATTTTATTTATATAATTAAGCAACAACAGTAGCAACACTGTATTTGAAAAAAATGCTTTTATATATATTTAACTTAAGCTACAGATATAGTAAAATCTTATTTGAATGATCTACTATTCTATATATATATATATATATTTAATATACAGGAGTAGCAACAACTTATTTGGCCCGAATTGTATATATATATAACGTACAGGAGTAATGACACCCTTATTTGAATGGATTGCTGTATTAAATATATTTGAAATATGTTATATATAATAAAAGCTACAGGTATATATACAATATTGTATTTATATAATTAAGCTACAAAAGTAGCCACACTGTATTTGAAAAAACTGCTTTTAGAAATATTTAAATTAAGCTACAGGTATTGTAAAACCCTATTTGGATGATCTACTATCCTATATATATATAATTAATAAACAGGTGTACAAACACCCTATTTGGTCAGACTTATTTAATATATATATATATATATATATATATATATATATATATATATATATATATATATATATATATATATATATATATATATATATATATATATATATATATAAAACCAACAGGTGTAACAACACCCTTATTTGAATTTTTAAACAATATTTTATTTAAATAATTAAGCTACAAAAGTAGTAACACTGTATTCGAACAAACTGTTTTTATATATATTTAAATTAAAGGGAAAATTAAACCCAATTTTTTTCTTTGATGATTTAGACAGAGCATGCCATTTTAAACAACTTTCTAATGTACTTCTATTATCTAATTTGCTTCATTCTCTTGATATACTTTGCTGAAAAGCATATCTAGATAGGCTCAGTAGCTGCTGATTGGTTGCAGCACATAGATGCGTCGTGTGATTGGTTCACCCATATGCATTGCAATTTCTTAAACAAAAGATATCTAAAGAATGAAGCAAATTAGATAATAGAAGTAAATTGGAATGTTGTTTATAATTGTATTATCTACTTGAATCATGAAAGAACATTTTTGGGTTCAGTGTCCCTTTAAGCTACAGGTATAGTAAAACCCTATTTCTGTGACCTACTATACTATTTATATAATTAATATACAGGTGTACAAACACCCTATTTATATACACCCTATATATATATATATATAACCTACAGGTGAAATGACACCCTTATTTGAATGGACTGCTGTAAAAAAAATATATTGAAAATATGTTATTTCTAATAAAGCTACAGGATATATAATAAAGCTAACAAAGTAGCAAAAATGGATTTTGAAAACTGCTTTTATCTATATATAAATAATTCTACAGGTGTAGTGACAGCCTATTTTTATGTTCTACTGTCCCATATATATATATATATATATATATATATATATATATATATATATATATATATATATATATATATATATATATATATATATATATATATATATAGGACAGTATATATAATAAAAATATCGGTGTAACAACACCCTTTTTGCCAAACTTATTTAAAATATATATATATTTAACCGACAGGTATAGTGACAATCTGATCTGGATGGACTGTTGTCCTAAATATATAATAAGGCTACAGTTGTAGCAACAATATTTATTTATATAATAAAGGTACAGATGTAGCAACACTGTATTTAGCAACGCTGCTTTTATCTATATATAATTTATATTTAATTTATATAAATTAAGCTACAGGTGTAGAAACACCTTATTTTGATGAACTGATTTCCTAAATATATTTAATAAATATATATGTAATCTAAAGTTATATTTGGAGACTACTGTCCTTAATATATTATATATTTTTAAATAATTATATAAATCTCTATATAATATAAATAAGCTACAGATTTTTTTTGTTTTTTTTTTAACAAAAATAACAGTATACCTTATAAAAAAAGAGTATACTTTATATATATATATATATATAAATTATTATAATATATTTTATTTAACTGAGCTACTTATGTAGCAAAAGACTATTTTGATTTTTTTTAAAGTACTATAGCAAAAATCTTTATAAAATTAATTTGCTTCCTGTTCTTTAACATTCAAAAAAGCTTTTGAAGTGAAATGTCCAATCGTTTTTTTATCACAACTAAAGCTTTGAAAAAAGCTGTTAAAAATAAAAAACAACAGGCTTCTCTATAGCTTTTATAAAGGCTTTTAGAATGGAATAGCTAATAATGCTAAAAAATTAAACAAAAGACGATGTTCCGCTATTAAACAATGTGATCTCTATCTACAGCAACTCTCCTCACAGACTGCTTTTTCCTAACTGCGTCAGGTAATCTAAAAACGTTATAAATGAACTGACTAAACGGCGCAAGCAAGGAGCATGGTTAGTCGCGAGTAACACATGCGATTTGCCGTGAGCGAGAGGCGTGACTTTCCACAAACGTGCAGTGTTTGATTGACACTGACGTATATGTAAATTCCTATGCCCGTAAAATATTTTCAGAAGTTGCGATCGGCAATTTTGTAACTCCACCCACACTTTATTTATACAGTAACAATGCATAGTGACTGTATAAATAATGTACACACTGAAATAATAAGCAGTTATATAAATCATGTACAAACTGACATATACATACACTTCTTTTCGATACATACGGCTAAATTATTTAAAGTGCTTATAATTGTAGTGTCAGTGTCTACATTATTTATACAGTCACTATGCAATGTGACTGTATAAATAATGTGTAGACTGAGCCGCATCCCAATAATAAACCTGACACTTCTTTACCAATATTTCCGCCATCCCCAAAAAATCACAAGTAAAAATAAAATTAATAACCCCTAATCCAAGAACCCACACATCGCAAGCTACGTATTTTTTTTTATTAAGCACTAAACCGCAAAGACACCCATACTACCGCCATACCCCTAAAACCGCAAATAATAATAAAATTAATTACCCCTAATCTGACAACCACCCACATCGCAATTTACATAATACACTTATTAACCACCAAACCACCAAACACAAAGATCGTAATGTAATTTATAAATTAAATCCTAATCCGCCATTTAAATAAAACGCAAATAAACTAATTAACATATTAAAAATTAAACCACAAAAACCCACAACGCAAAATTCTAATTTAAACAATTAACCTTTTAGCCGGCAACCCACACCCAGAACGCAAAGTACTGTTTCTAACAACTATCCCCCCGAACACCCCATAAATGAACCTTAATTAAATTACAATTTTTAAATAATTAAAAACCTAACGGCTAGATTACGAGTTTTGCGGTATGAGTGAAAAAGCAGCGTTAAGGCTCTTTTTCACTACCGCTGGTATTACAAGTCTTGCAGGTTTATCTGTACCGCACACTTTTTTGGCCGTAACGCAACAATGGGACTTCCTTTCCGCCGGTATTACGAGTCTGCCTGGGAGGCCAAAAAGTGAGCGGTACAGCCTAAAACTACAAGATCCATACCGTAAACTGAAAGTCAGTAGTTATGAGTTTTATGCTACAAAGTTGTAACATAAAATTCATAACTAAAGTGCTAAAAAGTACACTAACAGCCATAAACTACCTATTAACCCCTAAACCGAGACCCTCCCGCATAGCAAACACTAAAATAAAATGATTAACCCCTAATCTGCCGCTCCGGACATCGCCACCACTATAATAAACATATTAACCCCTAAACTGCTCCACTCCCGCATCGCAAACACTAATTAACTATTATTAACCCTTAATCTGCCCCCCTAACATCGCTGCCACCTACCTACATTTATTAACCCCTAATCTTCCGCCCCCAACGTCGCTGCCACTATACTAAAGTTATTAACCCCTAAACCTAACCCTAAGTCTAACCCTAGCAAAAAAAGGGGGTTAAATAAACTAGCGCTTAAGAGTTAATATCCCTTGCCCTATTCTCCTACTATCTACTTCCCAGATAGAAAGGTGTATAAAGTGAAAAAGTTATGGAGATTAGGCGCTTAATCTGCAAAAGGGATAAAGGTGTGTATGGAGGTCGTTAGCTAAATATGTAGAAAAAACTGGACCTTGGACAGAATAAGTGAAAAATTCTTCTACAATTTATTTTCAAAATAAAAACATGATAATACCAAGATAAAATAAATCACAATCCCTAAGTGTTGCAACACTATATCGATCAATTCATAAAATTTCTAAAATTCAGATATACATTTGTTTCATACACAAATAAAAGGATTTATCTGCTCTTTTGTATCCTTTGTTCAAAGATTTTAGATAGAATGTATTCTTTTATTTCAACACAATTAATAATATTTGTCTCTATTTGATATTTTATATCTATATTTCATCAACTTTAAAATTACAAATATGTAGCAAAAACTAACAATTAGTTAAAACAATTTAAATGCAAGATTATAAATGGTGTCCCCACAATGGCTGTTTACTTATATTGGTTGTAATTTTGTGTATCTAAAAAGTTCATCAAAGCATTTGTAAGTAATTGGAGATAAATTACTGAGGGCTGTGTTCTTTATCCTTATATTTATGTTGTGATATATTAAGGTTTCACAGTTACCTCTTTGTATCCTCAGTGAGCTTAATTTGTAGAAAAGGAATGTTCCAAACAGTGTTTAGGGGTGATTTTCTTACCCTCTCTTGTGAGCTGTTACTACTCACGGCTTCCCAGCGGTTCCTATGTGTCCTCAGTTTGACTCTCAGACAAGGGGTTCCGGTAGGTAATTTTCTTTGTGTTACCTTGTCACTGGTCTTTGTAGAAGTGCTCTGATTACAGCACCAAACTGTAGACAATCCTTTTGTTTCTGTAACTTGCGCAAGTTAGCTTTTGTGTTTGTAGTTCCTCAATCTCCTGCACTTAAGTACTTCTGTACGCAGGAAAAAAACAGGCTTTTTCTTTCTTGGTGTTCACACAGATATCAACATGTTTCGCCAGCAACCCTGGCTTTATCAAGATAAAGTGTGATCACACCTTACACCTTTATATAGCACTGACTTGATTTCCATTGGTCCATTCACTGTTTCTGTTTCTCTTTTCCACTGGGTCCTAGAGTCCTTTTGTTCAAATATCCTATTTTGTTTTCTAACTTTTTATTTTTTATTCAGGTCATATCAGAGTGGTTAACCGATTTCTTTTTTCATTATTCCTAACAGCCTTTCTCCATTACTTCACATATGCCAAGGGGTTCAACCATTTATATTTTAACAGTTTATTTAATTTTCACATTCATTTTCTATTACACCAATTAACATTTTAAACTTTTGACAAATCTTTAGAATAAATTAGTTTAGAAATCCATTTATTTTAAAATAATAATCCCAATTAATTTTTTTTTTTTTTTTATATAAATATATTATTTTTCCAAGTGTCTTAGGTGAAGAATTTTCAAGTGGCTCCATGATATAGGTACTATTACAAAAGTGAAAGGGGAGAAAAACAAATAATGTGGACAAACATATCACCACATTATTTGTTTTTCTCCCCTTTCACTTTTGTAATAGTACCTATATCATGGAGCCACTTGAAAATTCTTCACCTAAGACACTTGGAAAAATAATATATTTATATAAAAAATTAATTGGGATTATTATTTTAAAATAAATGGATTTCTAAACTAATTTATTCTAAAGATTTGTCAAAAGTTTAAAATGTTAATTGGTGTAATAGAAAATGAATGTGAAAATTAAATAAACTGTTAAAATATAAATGGTTGAACCCCTTGGCATATGTGAAGTAATGGAGAAAGGCTGTTAGGAATAATGAAAAAAGAAATCGGTTAACCACTCTGATATGACCTGAATAAAAAATAAAAAGTTAGAAAACAAAATAGGATATTTGAACAAAAGGACTCTAGGACCCAGTGGAAAAGAGAAACAGAAACAGTGAATGGACCAATGGAAATCAAGTCAGTGCTATATAAAGGTGTAAGGTGTGATCACACTTTATCTTGATAAAGCCAGGGTTGCTGGCGAAACATGTTGATATCTGTGTGAACACCAAGAAAGAAAAAGCCTGTTTTTTTCCTGCGTACAGAAGTACTTAAGTGCAGGAGATTGAGGAACTACAAACACAAAAGCTAACTTGCGCAAGTTACAGAAACAAAAGGATTGTCTACAGTTTGGTGCTGTAATCAGAGCACTTCTACAAAGACCAGTGACAAGGTAACACAAAGAAAATTACCTACCGGAACCCCTTGTCTGAGAGTCAAACTGAGGACACATAGGAACCGCTGGGAAGCCGTGAGTAGTAACAGCTCACAAGAGAGGGTAAGAAAATCACCCCTAAACACTGTTTGGAACATTCCTTTTCTACAAATTAAGCTCACTGAGGATACAAAGAGGTAACTGTGAAACCTTAATATATCACAACATAAATATAAGGATAAAGAACACAGCCCTCAGTAATTTATCTCCAATTACTTACAAATGCTTTGATGAACTTTTTAGATACACAAAATTACAACCAATATAAGTAAACAGCCATTGTGGGGACACCATTTATAATCTTGCATTTAAATTGTTTTAACTAATTGTTAGTTTTTGCTACATATTTGTAATTTTAAAGTTGATGAAATATAGATATAAAATATCAAATAGAGACAAATATTATTAATTGTGTTGAAATAAAAGAATACATTCTATCTAAAATCTTTGAACAAAGGATACAAAAGAGCAGATAAATCCTTTTATTTGTGTATGAAACAAATGTATATCTGAATTTTAGAAATTTTATGAATTGATCGATATAGTGTTGCAACACTTAGGGATTGTGATTTATTTTATCTTGGTATTATCATGTTTTTATTTTGAAAATAAATTGTAGAAGAATTTTTCACTTATTCTGTCCAAGGTCCAGTTTTTTCTACATATTTAGCTAACGACCTCCATACACACCTTTATCCCTTTTGCAGATTAAGCGCCTAATCTCCATAACTTTTTCACCTAAGTCTAACCCTAACACGCACTAACTTTAATGTAATTAAAATAAATCTAAATAAAACCTACTATTAATAACTAAATAATTTCTATTTAAAACTAAATACTCACCTATAAAATAAACCCTAAGCTAGCTACAATATAACTAATAGTTACATTGCATCTTTATTAGGTTTTATCGCAGACAAGTTTGTATTTATTTTAACTAGGTAGACTACTTAGTAAATAGTTATTAACTACTTACTAACTACATAGCTAAAATAAATACAAATTTACCTGTAAAATAAAACCTAACCTGTCTTACACTAACATCTAACTTTACACTACAATTAAATACATTACATAAATTAAAAACAATTAACTAAATTACAAAAACAAACAAACACTAAATTACACAAAATAAAAAAGAAATTATCAGATATTTAAACTAATTACACCTAATCTAATAGCCCTATCAAAATAAAAAAAGCCCCCCCCAAAATAAAAAAAAAACCCTAGCCTAAACTAAACTACCAATAGCCTTTAAAAGGGCCTTTTGCAGGGCATTGCCCCAAATAAATCAGCTTTTACTTGTAAAAAAAAATACAAACAACCCCCCAACAGTAAAACCCACCACCCACACAACCAACCCCCCAAATAAAATCCTAACTAAAAAACCTAAGCTCCCCATTGCCCTGAAAAGTGCATTTGGATGGGCATTGCCCTTAAAAGGGCATTTAGCTCTTTTTCCGCCCAAACCCTAATCTAAAAATAAAACCCACCCAATAAACCCTTAAAAAAGCCTAACACTAACCCCCAAAGATCCACTTACAGTTTTTTGAAGACCCGACATCCATCCTCAACGAAGCCGGCAGAAGTCCTCAACGAAGCGGTAGAAGTCTTCATCCAACCGGGCAGAAGTCTATATATATATATATATATATATATATATATATATATATATATATATACATTATATTATATATATTTGCATTTCTTTCCACACACACAATGTGTGTGTGTATATATATATATATATATATATATATATATATATATATATATATATATATATATATATATAGGTAGCCCTCAGTTTACACCGGGGTAAGGTTCCAGGAGAAATAGTTGTAAATCGAAACTGTTGTAAATTGAAACCCAGTTTATAATGTAAGTCAATGGGAAGTGAGGGAGTTAAGTTCCAGGCCCCTCTCAAAATTGTCATAAGTAACACCTAATACATTATTTTTAAAGCTTTGAAATGAAGATTTTAAATGCTAAACAGCATTACAAACCCAATAATATAGATTGTATCATCATCAAACTAAGTTTAATGAACAAAAACATTTGCTAACAGCACCTAATAAAATAATCACACAACAGACTGCATCATCATCCAACTAAGCTTAATGAACAAAAACGTTTTTTTACTTGCATTTTTCTGCAATCAGTTCTCTGCATTGTTAGCATGTTAGATAATATTGGGTCTGCACCTATTCTATGCATTTCAATCTGGAATGATTAATAGGCAGTTAGGCACCCTCACCTCAAGCTGCTGGACAGGAAGATAATAGGGAACTGGCTGCTAAATCTTGTTGCTCGATAGCTAATGTCTGCTCTGTGTACACAGATTAAAGGGACAGTCTAGTCAAAATTAAACTTTCATGATTCAGATAGGGCATGAAATTTTAAAAAACTTTCCAGTTGACTTTTATCATTACATTTGCTTTGTTCCCTTGGTGGTATTTTTGAAAAGCTAAACCTAGGTAGGCTCAAACTGATTTCTAAACTGTTGAAAACCGCCTCTTAGCTCAGAGCATTTTGAAAGTTTTTCACAGTTAGACCGTACTAGTTCATGTGTGTCATATTAGATAACATTGTGCTCACTCCCTTGGAGTTATTTAGGAGTCTACACTGATAGGCTAAACTGCATGTCTGTCAAAAGCACTGAGATAAGGGGGCAGTCTGCAGAGGCTTAGATACAAGGTAATCACAGAGGTAAAACATATATTAATATAACTGTGTTGGTTATGCAAAACTGGGGTATGGGTATTAAAAGGAATTATCTATCTTTTTAAACAATAACAATTCTGGTGTAGACTGTCCCTTTATTTTCAGTCTGTTACGTTGCATAACTTTGCTGCAAAACAAGCGGACAGCGCCACCTACTGGCTATTTTAATTAGTGCACTGCTTTCCATAGCTTTTCAATAGCAGTCACATGACTGAAAAAAAGGTTGTTATTCTGAAATGGCGCAAATTGAACCGGCATAAACCGAGGGCCACCTGTATATATATTATATATACATATATATATATATGTGTGTGTGTGTAAAGAAATGCAAAAGTCCAGCACTCACTTTGTATTCCATAAGCTGGGGTGCAGCGTGGGGGGGGGGGGGTCGGGGGGTGGCATGGGAGGGATCGGGGGGACGGCGTTGAGGCTTCGTCATTTTGATATCGGGACCCAGGCAGCACAATGTCTTGAGCCAGCCCTGACTAGGGGGTAGATTTATTAAGAAGCGGATGCTGCAATCTACCCCTGTAGTTTCTGTCTCGACGGAAACAGAAGTTAAGAAGCAGTGGTTTTAAGACCGCTGCTCCTTAACGGGACATTATACACTCATTTTTTCTTTGCATAAATGTTTTGTAGATGATCTATTTATATAACCCATAAAAAAAAAAAAAATTCTAAATGTATAGTTTTGCTTATTTTTAAATAACAGCTCTGATTTTTAGACTCTTAACCAAGCCCCATAGTTTTAGGAGAATACTGACAGATACCTACTTCAGCAATCTTCTGTTTGTGTAAAGGGTCTTTTCATATGCAAAGGAGGGGGAGGGGAGAATGTCTTATTTCCCAGGTGCAGTGGGCTTTATAGCTACCTTTTCAACAGAGCTAAACTGAGAGCTTCTAAGTAAGTTTTTAAACGGTTTTATACTGGATTTTTATATCAGTATCTGTTCATATTATTCTTTATAGAAGTGTCTATTACATGCAGTTATATGAAAATTGGTGTATACTGTCCCTTTAACTTCTCCGCCACCTCATATGGCAGCAGTTTTAGTTTTACAAGAATGTTTCCTGTCCTGTAGTGCTCCAGAAATGTGTACACTACCTATCTAGATATGTCTTCAACAAAGAATAACATGATAATGAAGCAAATTTCATAATAAAAGTAAATTGGAATCTTTTTTTAAACTGTTTTCTCTATCTGAATCTGAAATTAAAAAAAAATATGTTTCATGTCCTTTAAAAAAAAAAAAAAAAAAAAAAAAAAGAACACCTACACTGCAGAGCTCCAGGAAGCTGGGGACTAAGGGCCTGGTGATCAAAAACTCGCTGACATGGAGAGAAATCACATAAAATAGTTGGGGCTTTTTTTTCTACATTATATTGTATGTGTCTCTTATTCACATTCAGAACCATGCATAGCTAGATAAACAGTTCTCAAGCTAAAATGTGTCTTTTTAAAATTATTTAAGGCACAGTACTGATAAGAATTGTTAGATAATCTTTCCAGAGCAGACAGCTTTAGATCATTAGACACTAAGTCTTGGAAACTTGTGGGTGGAGTCATGTGTGTCTCATGGATGGAGTCATGGAGGCAAGGCTAGGAGTGAAGAGACAGCTGTACCAAGGAGAATTTGTCACCCTTCTTTTCAACCCAATGGGGTGCTTTGCATGCTGTACACCCCAGAGAACCACCACAAGTTGGTCTAGAAGCACTGTCAGAGTAGGATAACTTATATGTAGACGTAGCATTACTATATGTGCTAGAGCAAGTAAAAAATGAAGTTTTTCTTACAATGTTGAGATTATGTCATGATTTTGAAATGTTTATTTCTCCACAATAAATCTTTACACTAAAGTGCATCGAGATTAGCCGGTTATTTGTACTCTGATTTCATACCTCTTCATACCTACGTTAAAATATATTTCTTAAGTAGAAACTCTGTATAGTATAGAGTAAGTATACAATTACTGTATTAAAGTGAATGTAAATTCTAACTGTTTGGACACTATATTTATATAGATAATCATTATAATAACCAAACCACCTCTTTCATTTGTTAAAAAAATTGGAAATATATTTTTAATTTACAAATCAAAATATCGTCGATTGACTGTACCTGCTCCTCCCACTCTCAACTTCCTTATTATCCTCAATATTACGTATTCAGCGGTCCCACCCGCTGTTTACGTATCAGCAATGCACGCTCCTGTCTCAGTTAATAACTGCGCATGCGTTAAACACTGTTTCCGCTGTCAATCAACGTAGTATTCATTGAATCTTTACATTCGATGTATACTATCGTGAATCGAGCAAATCAAAGGATCTCCTACCCAAGCCCGTAATACTGGGAAATAATGAAATAATAATGGAATGAAATAAAGTGTATTTTTGTTATATATATAGAGATTAACTTGTTGTGCCAATCATAAAATTCATTTGATGAAATATAAATATGAACATTCGTTTTTTTATAAAGTAAGCCAATTGTATTTTACTACTCAGAGCCCTTTGACAACTGAACTTACCGAGCGTAATATTACTTCAGCAATGAACGGAGTCCATAAAGTGATCGATTGCGCATGCGCGAAATGTGAACGCGCTTTTGCGAATAGTATGAGAAGAGGGGTCTAACACAAGCGCAAGAAGTACTAGTGACGACATCCAAAGGGGTTGGGTCCCCCTGTGGTTAGAGCCGTTATTGGATCGCACGATCGTGAATTTTAATTACAACGAGTGAGCGCAAATGACAGGTGGAGGATTACAATGACGGCTACAGACAAAAAAAATAAAAAAACAAGGTATTTACTGACATATAAAAAATTTGATGAATGAAACTCATGTTTTTTAACACCCAACGCCGGACTTTAGACAGGAAGCAGACTTTACATTCACTTTAAGAATATTTCCAGAGCAATAACTATTTTATTTTTATATTAATGATGGAAGGTTGTATAAAGAAACTTTTATTCCAGTTCACCAACTGCCATGGCCTTCAACAAAATATCTGTACAAAATTATATATATACATAGCTATATATATATATATATATATATATATATATATATATATATATATATATATATACATATATATATACAGACACACACACTAGATAGCTCCTTCTTCCTGGAGGAAAAAAGAAAAACAACAAAATCTTCTCCAGGGATTGAAAGTAAATAAGGGCCTGAATCCCTTCAGTGCCAGCGATGTAACAGAATAACCAACAATCTTCTGTGAAAAGGAGGAAACTGCATATGGCTCTTTTATGAAGAATACTGACTTACTTTCTAAGTGTAGAACTATTTTTTTTGTCCAAATATTCAGTTAGTTTCTTTTTATTAGGGACATAAGTTAATTTCCATTCAGATTTTACAAGTCTAAACGATGCATGAATAAGATGCTTGCATGTGTTGTGTAACAGACTGGGAATCACCTATTTAACATAATGATGAAGTAGATGAAAGTCTATTCTTTCTTAAGCAATACTGTCCCCTCAGGTTAGCTATGAAATACTACCTGAGCTGCCTTAAAGCTACATCCTGTGATCACCAGTACAAAAAAGAAACTGGAATAAACAATGAGTGAACTGTACAGGTCTATACTGAGGGAGTTGTATTATATTCCTAATGCAAAGCAGCCATCCCATTGGCACAGGGAGTAAATCCCCATTTAAACCAATGAGCATTATTTTGCCAGATACTGTTGTTCCGTCAATAGGAAATAACATTACATTATTGTTACTTCATACTGCTTTTAAAATTCTAATAAAATGAACAAAGTATATGTTTATATAGCGAATACAGGTTTTGACACTTTATTTTCTGATACAAGAGAGCTGCAGTGTGTTGGGAACAGCTTTGTTCTTGGTCACATTTGCATGGTTAATAATTGCATTCACTTCCAGAATCTCCAAATAACATGAAGGAACAATTTGGAAGCAGCACTTTCTAGGCAAAACCTCTGCCTCAGCAAATCCTTGTGTTGAATACAGTCTATTGAGGCCAAACGCTTTGGTCCGTCCAATGAACTAATCAGCTAAATCAAGCTTCAAAAATCCCTAATATATTTACATACATATAGCAATGTAAATATATATTTTCTATTCTTGTTCTCTCACCAAATATTTTAATACATAACATCAAGAAGATATATGTCAACAATTTATCTCAAATAAGATCACTCACAATTTTGCAACAATGTAAAAAAAGAAAAAAAAAATTTAGTTATTTATATACATTGCATTTTTCTGTTTTATCAAACTCCGGAAAACTTTTTAATGAACACAAAGATCAGTGGTTGGTATTCTACAGAACTGTGTCTTTTCTTCTAAATTTAAATTCAATGGAGCCACATATGTTTATCCAATATTTTGCTCCAACCATGACCAAACAAGTATGAACACACCGGCATCACTCAGAATATTACTCTAGTAATGAATTACTTTTAAAATGAAATAATGAGATATTTTTTAAGAAACAGAAATATATGTCAATAAATTTAAATATAACAGATCTTTGTTTATACGTAAGGACACCCAAAATTATATTAATATTGATATACAGAAAATAAAAATAATATAAAAAAAAGTACACTCAGACCCTACAGAATTATGCAGTATATAGTAAGATCAGTGGAACTTCAGAGTTTAAATGTGTCCATGGTTTACTTAAAATATAGATCACTTCATTCCAGAATAGCTTTACAGCAATTGTGGGAAAATACAGTTAAATAAGCAGCCAGATCTAGGCCTGCCATGAATAATATGAACAACGTCAAAGCAATCAGGCTAGAAAAGCAGAAATCACAGCGGTATACACAGCAATGTGTTGCGTAGGGTAAACACCTCCAGTAAATGAAGCATTCATTAAATGTGCCACACTTTGTGTATGGCGAGGTGTTATAGGGATATTTGGATGTTTTAGTATAACAGAAGTCATAACTCATATTCAATTTTGTATTACATAAACATATTCATAAATAGTATGTTAAAAAAAATCCTGAATCACCAAAGAGATTAAGAAATGAAAGTGGGTCAGTGTGACTTGGCAGCTAGACATTCAGTAATCCCATCTGCATCACATTTTCAGTGAACTGGAAAAAAAAAGATACAACAGGCGTTGCTACTGAATTTCATCAGCATATTACAAAATGTTATCAAACATCTCCAGCATGCACTGACACTGCAACCAAGTCAAATAATAATACATCTTTAAATTAGTGGGTATGTGGCTTACTAAAGCCAGTATTACGGGAATAAGCAATGTATTATCTGTAGAACGACAGGAGGATTTGCAAACAAGCGTGAAAATTATTCAAGGAGCGCTATAAGGTCCTGCATATCTACTCTTGTCATTAGGTGCCCCCGAGGACCGCAGAAATATGCACATAATTTCCTTGGGTCTCTTTGCAAGTGGAAAGTGTTTTGTCATTATCACAGTACTGTTCTGGTACAGATTTTTATCCTTGACTCCCTTATTTTCCTCTTTTATGGTATGCACATATTCATTTGATCCCTTAAAAAGTATTCTGAGCACACGAACCTGCTTCAATAATACAAAAACACCATTATTAAAGAAAAATAATCCTTATAAAAATATTCTTTGCACACCACCCTTTGCATCTACACTATAACACGACCCTATTACAGAAAAGTATCTAATAACAAGCCCAAGGCTAATACTTTCATCTGGTCGTCTACAGAAAGAGAAAGATAAACCTCTAAACAATTCCCTTTGTGTTAAAACCAGGAGGGGAAAAAAGTGAAAATTATCATTTTTTTTTCTTTTAAAAACATAAAGAATTATGTTTATGAAATGTCTGCATATGCCCTGACATGTCACAACAAAAAATGTAGGTCAGCTGATTTGCACTTCCTGACTAATACATTCATTTTTGCCAAAAATGTCACTTACTAGCTAAAACAATTGAAATTTACAGCTTTAATCTATTTCCTCTATCTCACTTGAACTCTGTTTTTAAGAAAATGGTATAGTTGCCAACATTTGAATTCATTTCCAGCGACACTTCGATCGAACGCATTTTATTGACCACACCCATTGATGGCTTCCACCCCAAAACATCTAAAGTAAAATGCACACAATATACACAAAATAGTAAATATTGTATCATTCAATATAACCTATAAACTGCAGGGGATCACCAAAATAGATATATTATTTTATTATTATTCTGTAAATTGCAGGAGACTGAAAAACCACAATATGCAAACAAATATATACATAATACCAACAAACACTTCATGTCTGATCCCCACAGACTGGAATCCATGCTAAAACCACACTTTAGGTCAGATATTTACAGTGTAATTATGCACAAGAAAGGTTTCTTTAATCTGCACAAAGCTACATAAAATGTTATGTCCTTCACTGTGCATGAATGCAGATTTTTTAACGTAACCATAATATTAATTTATAAGATTTTTTAACTGTCTAAACACACTTGATTTCAATGAACATTCATGTAAATGTGTGATTTGAGCTTTTTTTAATGTTTTATTAAACCAGGAAATTATTGGTGTTAACTGGTTAAAGGGATACTAAACCCAATTTTTTTCTTTAAGGATTTAGATAGAGCATGCCATTTTAAGCAACTTTCTAATTAACTCCTATTATCAATTTATATTCGTTCTCTTGCTATCTTTATTTAAAAAGCAGGAATATAAAGCTTAAGAGCCAGCCCATTTTTGGTTCAGAACCTGGGTTATGTTTGCTTATTGGTGGTTAAACGTAGCCAGCAATAAGCAAGCACTATCCAGGGTGCTGAACCTAAAATGGTCCGACTCCTAAGCTTAACCTTCCGTTTTTTTAAATAAAGATAGCAAGAGAACGAAGATAAATTTATAATAGTAGTAAAATAGAAAGTTGCTTAAAATTGCATGCTCTATCTGAATCATTAAAGAAGAAATTTGGGTTTAGTATCCCTTTAATTAATTGTATCCATGGCTCATTTGACTGTGCAGTTTAATAACAAGTTCCTTGCCTCCTTTTAGGTCCATGTCACCATCGTTCTTTACCGCATTGTGTGTAGGAATGGGTAAATGTTTCGCAACATTGGAAAAATTAAACACATTTGTTTGTTTTGAATGTTTGTACAAAGTTCTAACATTCGTTTAGTGTAATAGTATTTCTACTGCTTTCTTTAAATGTAATATTCAATTTTAATTTTTCCAATAATTCGATTCCAATTATGCAATATTCAAATTCGAAAAATTTGAATTTACATATTTGTAATAGTATTTCTAATGCTTTCTTTAAATGTAATATTCGAATTATGCAATATTTGAAATAGAAACATTCAAATTGATATATTTGTATCTATTATGTATCAATTTACTAAATTCCCTACCACATGAACTATTGAACTTCTGAATAGTATTTGTTAAATCGAATCTTACATTCAAAATTTTGAATGTGGATATTCAATCTAATTATGATCATTCAAAATCGAAAGTAACATTCGACAACTGTATATAGCATTCGATCATAGAATTTTTAAGAATATTCGTTCTTATCAACATTTGATTATGTAAATCAAATTTCTACAATAACATTCATTCTAACATTCGAATATAAACACATTAGCCCATCCCTACTTGTGTACCACTTCCACCACCACAGCTCCTGGAGCCAGTTATTGAGACAGTAACATTATACCATACATTTATAGCTAAAGGAAAGTGTTGATCTACAAATATAGAACATGCACAAAAGGTTCAATATTTAAAAAAACTCTTCTAATATTTTTTTTAAGTTGCAAGTGACCATTCAAATGACATCATCAATCACTTAATAACTGTTTATTTAAAGGAATCTCTCCCATTGTAATTCCCTACATTATCAATGGCACTGCACATTTACATGATATTTTCAATGTCATAAATGCTGATATCACAAATGCTAACTATTGATTCAAAGAATCAGTTTAACTGCTAACATGGTCATACTGTTAATATTATTTGTTAGTTAGGTAAGATTATTTTGACTTCAAACTATATTGGTCTTGGCACATTATTTAAAAAACATTCAGAACACATATTAAAACAATTCTTCTTCTTCTGTGAGTGCCAATAGCCTCAGACTCTTACTCCTGAGTGGAACACAGCAATTTTCCACTGTGAACGATTTTTCTCATCTGATCTTGCCTGTCCTGCTGGCACTGCAAAACAAAAATCCGTATGCGTTTCATCAGTGGAGCATCAGTGGAGGACAGCAACAGTGGAAAATAACTGTGTTCTGAACCAGCACTGCACATTATTACCCAGAATGGTCAGTAAACTGTTGCATATCAATAATGCCAACATTATTAATGTAAGACTAGAAGCTGAAATAAACACAACTTTAGTATACTCACCTAATAACTTTACCACATCAGGGATGGTCAGCTGTGCTTTCATAACAGCTCAAAATGATTCAGTAGTACTTTCTGAGCATGTGGAGAATCAAAACTTGGAAAATATACTTAGCATTCAGGACCTGATTACTATTTATCTTATAACATGATCTTTCCTATAAATTATTCTTATAGTAGATCCCCATACACAGTCTATGGGGTAGATTTCACATATGTCGAGTGGACATGATTCACTGTAGCGTATCATGTACGTCCAACATTGCTAAATGCCGACAGCATACGCATATATTTAACATTGCACAAGCATTTCTCGTGAAATGCTTGTGCAATGCCGCCCCCTGCACATTCACGGTCAATCGGCCGCTGCTTCTTAACTTAACTTAATCAGACTTGAAACATTGGGCGTAGCAAGCAGAATCCGCTGCTTAATAAATCTACCCTTATCACTTTAGCTCATTTTAGTAAAGATCAGTGCAGCCTACTATTTCTCTGGAGAGTTGTTATATGATAATGTTGTCTCCCCGGACAGAACAAAATGTGTCTCCAGGGTCTGGCCATGGGTATTCAAAGGAGTTCTAGAGGTGCAGTCACAATTTTTTACCCACTCCTCCACAAATTCATAAAGACTCTATTGCCCCTGTACTTTATCTCACATCAGGTCTGTGTTGTTTTTTTTATTTATCTTTGTTTTCAGGAACCAAACTCAACCCACCAATAGCCTTATTTGTAGGAGCAAGTCAGGACTTGTTACTTGGGTAGACAAGGTTAGCCATGGCCATTATGTTAGTAAAAATAGCAGTTTGGTATCTGCTCAGGCTAATACAGGGTTAAACATGTGAGGAATGCTTTGTGCATTTCCAGTTCTGAGCAATAGAAAACTATGCATAGCTATACATATTATAATCTCACAGTGTTAACTGGCCCTTTAACAGTTTTTATTTGTGTGCATATATTAGAGTGATTTTTTAATAGCAAGTTTTTTTGTTTTGATTTATTTCTTCTGTAATGTATTGAAAGTGTATTTCTGATTCCGATATAATTGTTGTTCTATGCGCCAAGAAATGAATGGTTACAAGACGGACGCTGCTACATTCATTATAACGGAGAGTGGCTCAGAACTCACAGCTAGCAGGAGGGGTAGGAACAAACTTTTTGTATTACACAATTTTCAAATTGTGATGTTGTGGAAGGTGTTTTTTGCTTAATATTAGTTTTACAAACAGGTTTTATTGAATCGAGGCCAAAGTGTAGTAAAATAGTGGGAATTACAGAAATTGCTATTTTAATTTTTATAATTAAAGGGGCAGTAAACCTAGCAAATAATGTTATATAATTCTGCACATAGAGCAGAATTATATAACATTAGCTTAGCGCCAGCTTTGTAAAGCAAAGGATTAGATAGATATTTTACAACGAAAAACAGAACTCCGCTCCTTGCTCTACAGAGCGGGTCTGTTTGCTTCTCCTAAGCACATCGCGGGCATGCTGTCTATTTACAGCTCGCCCGATCGCGCTATTAAACTTAATGTAGTTCGCTCCTGCTCTGGTCTGGTAGCGGGAGCGAGCTACATTAAGTTTAATAGCGCAATCGACCGGCTGTGATTAGACAGCATGTCGCAATGCGCTTAGGAGAAGAAAACAGACCCGCTCTGTAGAGCAAGGAGTGGTGTTCTGTTTTCGTTGTAAAATATATATCTAATCCTTTGCTTTACAAAGCTGGCACTAAGCTAATGTTATATAATTCTGCACTATGCTAGGTTTACTGCCCCATTAAGGGGCAATTGGGAAATATTAATACAATTGTGAAACAGCACATTTATTAAAAAATAAAAGCAAGAACTGCTGCCAGCAATTGCTCCTTCTAAATACATGTTAAATATTTACCTCACATTTGAGATGTTCAGTTTTTTCCAATAAACATTTTTACTTCCTCTATAGCAAATGTAACATAAATATAGAAACATAAGATTCAAATATTTGATTTAAAGAGACACTATACACCAATTTGCATATATACTGCATGTAATAGACACTACTATAAAGAAGAATATGCACAGATACTGATCTAAAATCCATTATAAAACCTTTTAAAAACGTATTTAGAAGCTCCCAGTTTAGCAGTGTTGATAAGGTTAGGCTGGGACACCCAGTGAAAGGGGCGTAGAAAACAACGTCTATTTCAACCTATTACAGCTTTCTAAATGTGTTTATGCTGTACCCTAAATCATTTTTTTATTAAATGCAATTCCAGTCCATCAGAAAATGCAGTTTTAAAATAATCTTGCAGTGTATTAAATCATCATATTATCTGTATAGAGATGCAATGTTACTCCAGTCCATTAGAAAACAATTGAAGACCTTTACTTCTTGAAAACTTTTGGCCATTTTCACATGGTATATCTTTGCTTTCCATGTGTTCTTTTGGGGTGATATGAATCTAGCACAAGCTTAGTTGACATTTAATGAATAGTAATTTCCTGGTTCCATTAAAGTGCTAAAAAAATGTAATAAATCACAATTCATAAATATCACTCCAAATATGATTGTCTGAATGTTTGTTCACAATTGCAATAAATTGTTTGGACATTATAAAATTATTTGAAACTTAAAATGAACGTCAATTTTGATGCTAAAGTGCCCGGTTTTTAAAAATTTGATTAAAAACAGAGACACTTTAATTCATCAAAATTTACAAGCAGCTCCAGCTTCCTCCGGTCGTCGCAAGCCATTTTTGACGTCAGAAATGATGGATAGGTCATCCTCCAATCACGGCTTCCCCACGGGGGAATCAGTGTCTGATTCAAAGCCATGATTGGAGGAAGCCGGATTCCTCATTTTAGACCCAGGAAGAGGCTTTGCAACGGGTGGAGGAAGCTGGAGTTGCTGTGAAGTTTAAAAAGTAAGTTTTTTTTCTCAACAGGAGTGAAATGTAAATTTTGATGAATTAAAGTGCCCCCGTTTTTAATCAAATTTTTAAAAACCAGGCACTTTAGCATAAAAATTGACATTCACTTTAAAGGGACAGTCTACACCAGAATTGTTATTGTTTTAAAAGACAGATAATCCCATTATTACGCATCCACCAGCTTTGCATAACCAACACAGTTATATTAATATAATTTTTACCTCTGTGATTACCTTTTATCTAAACATCTTCTGACAGCCCCCTGACCACATGAGTATTTATTATCTATTGACTTGCATTTTAGTCAATTAGTGCTGTGTTGTGCTGACTCTTAAATAACTTGAGCGTGAGCACAATGTTGTCTATATGGCCCACCTGTTGTGAAAAGCAAATAAAAAGCATGTGATAAGAGGCTGTCTGTAGTGGCTTAGAAACAGGCAGAAATTTAGAGGTTTAAATGTTATAAAGTATATTAATATAACAATGTTGGTTGTACAAAGCTGGGGAATGGGTAGTAAAGGCGTTGTCTATCTTTATTAACAATAACAATTTTGGTGTTGACTGTCCCTTTAACACAAAAGGTAAGGGAAATATTAATTGTACACATTCTAAAGGAAACTGCAATCAGGTTGAGCAGAATGAGTTAACGTGTAAAACTTTAATGACTTAAAGGGATATGAAACCCACATTTTTTATTTCATGTTTCAGATAGAGCATTTTATTACAAATTCTGTATTTGTAACAAAAAAATATTCTTTTTGAATGCCAAAATAAATAGACCTTCATCCATCCCTAGACAAATTATTTTTTGACCGTAGGCTAAGTGAGACAAAACTTATTAGACTGAGGTTAGGGTTCAGTTAGGTACAGTTATGTTCAGGGACCAGGTTGTGGTTAGTGTTAAATTCAGCGGGAAGCCAGGTTGTGGTGTAAATTTTCCTGGGTTGGGGAGTTTGGAAAGAATCATGTGATTTTTATGAGCTTTAGACCTTTCTAATATAGATACTGCTGTTTACTCCATTTGATGTGTCTGCACTAAAGATTTTATAAGGACATTACAAATGGCTTAGGAATCACTAATGAAAAGGGAGATTGTATATACACTGTGACTGGCCACACACAGTAGTAACAGGTATAGGATATTGTCACCATTCCTATAGAATGTTATAGCTTATGCCATAAAACAGCTGTTAGATAAAATTAGGGTTGCACTGATACCATTTTTTTATGACTGAGTACAAGTACCGATACTTGTTTTCAAATACTCGCCGATACCAATTACCGATACTTTTTTTTTTAATGT
Organism: Bombina bombina; assembly: GCF_027579735.1. Classification (NCBI taxonomy): domain Eukaryota; kingdom Metazoa; phylum Chordata; class Amphibia; order Anura; family Bombinatoridae; genus Bombina; species Bombina bombina. The sequence continues at coordinate 741,301,608 of NC_069503.1, read as the reverse complement.
CATGTGACAGTTTACCAAGCACAATACAGACTAATTATTTAAGATTCCTTCTTTATAATTATAAAGGGCTGTAATTCAAAAGACATTATGAAATAATAAAACAGTTCACTGAACATGTTTATAAATAAAAAATATTACAATAAAATATTAAATTTAAAGGGGTGATACAATTGGGTTGTAGGGCTGTTATATAACATCAATCTGACATTTGTATGGAGGTTCGACTCTAAGCTGAACAGTCTTTCACTTTCCCACTACTGCATGGGGCAGAAAGATATTTTTGGGCCATTTTTGCCAGAGCTGGAAATCTGTTTATTAACTGCCCAGTACTTCAGGGGTTTGTCTGAATCAGGTAAGTGATCTCTCCTACAATAATACAAATAACAGCAATTTGTTTTATCAGAACAGTAGTAAACAATTTTTAGTTTAGTCTCCACTCCAGTTTAAAATGAAATGGGAACATGCAGTTTGAAAAAACGCCACAAGATAGCATATGGATAGGAAGTAGAGGTATCGGTTTAAGTATCGGTGCATTTGCACGAGTACAAGTACTCATGCAAATACTTGGTATCGGTACCGATACAGATACTAGTATCGGTGCATCCCTAGATAAAATTATCACATGCAAACCACAACTCATAGGGTTTTCACTATGCAGCAAATCTAGTGTATTAATTGAAGAAAGCATAGGATCTAGCAGATTGTGTTGGGGAATGACACATTACTGGGAGAACTGAATGCACCACAGACATAGATAGACGGTACAAAGTAAAACATCTGAGAACCACACTACCTAGTCTTAATAACTGTAGGACTTCTGTAGTTGTTCTGTTTATAAATGACAAAAACATTAACAGTGCAGATGAGCAATCACCATTGTCTTTTAACCTTCACCTTAACACCAAACCAGGGTTGATTTCATGTTATTCTGTTTCCTGAATCCTGAACAGAATGTGTCAAAGATTTCATCACAGGCGGATTTCCAGTTGCACTGCAATAACTTTGTAAAGGAGGGGAAGGTTTAAACTTGCTTGTTATGAACTGTAGGCCTGAATGTAATCATTATTCTTTACAAATTTATTTTACAAAATATAAATGTCTGCAGTTAACAATTGGCTAACCACACTGTCATTGTTTAGAGACCCAGACTTGCAGAACAACTCTCCGAGGTCAAACATAAAATGATAGAGTTATTCAGAGACTTCTACAGTGAGCCACTTCTCTCCTATTTCTAATTCAAATGAGTAACTTGACTACAACATTTCACAAACATATGAGAGCAATTTGTTTCACTGGTAGAGCAGTAATAAGGCAAATGTGACAGCTGCCTGCTCGCTAAAATGATTTATCTGTAAAAAAAAGAACATAGACAATATTGCATTTTTTTGTGCTGGATATCTGTTGTACAGCCAATCAATGTCTGAAATAAATTGGGTGTTTATACATCACTGTGAGCCAAAGATAAGGCAACAACATGAAAGTTCTGATGGAACAACAGGGGTTAAAAGGCATTGAAATAGCTAAGTAACATCTGCCTAAGAGAGCTTTGGGCAGCTGGTAACCCAGAGGTTGTATAGAGCCCTCTGAGACACCACTGCTGCCGCCCCATCACTGGGCCAGATTACAAGTGGAGCGTTATTTTACGCACTCGCTTGAGCATTAATTGTGCAAGAAGTAAGATTTTTGCTTGTGTATGATTGCGCTATTTTCGTTGAAAGTAAACTGTTTTCACTCACGTGCTAACCTGATGAGCGCAAAATGCCGAACTTAGAATATCACCCGCACATTAACTTATTCCCCCATAGAAGTCAATGGAGTGGGGGGAAAAAAAACTAACACTCAACTCGCGTGCAAACCCGATCACATATTCTCAAGTGCGCTAACCCAACATAAAAATGTAAATATTTCACATTCCAATGTTGTATTTATTCATAAATACACACTTCTACATATATCTGATGTTTTTTTGTACAATTTATATTTATACCTACAGTATATATATATATATATACACACATGTTATATATAGGTATAAATACACACTTCTACATATATCTGATGTTTTTTTGTACAATTTATATTTATACCTACAGTATATATATATATATATACACACATGTTATATATAGGTATAAATACACACTTCTACATATATCTGATGCTTTTTTGTACAATTTATATTTATACCTACAGTATATATATATATATATATATATATATATATATATATATACACACATGTTATATATAGGTATAAATACACACTTCTACATATATCTGATGCTTTTTTGTACAATTTATATTTATACCTACAGTATATATATATATATATATATATATATATATATATATATATACACACATGTTATATATAGGTATAAATACACACTTCTACATATATCTGATGCTTTTTTGTACAATTTATATTTATACCTACAGTATATATATATATATACACACATGTTATATATAGGTATAAATACACACTTCTACATATATCTGATGCTTTTTTGTACAATTTATATTTATACCTAGATAAAGAAGTAACAGTGATACACAAATCACTGTGCTTCTATAGGAGGCGCTAACAGAGATACAAGGTTAATATAATTCCCTATATATGCAACTAATGTGGTAATAGACAAATAACAATGGATATAATAAAATAAAGTTGAGCAAATGATGCACAAATAGTAAATATTAATAAAACAATAAAAAAGAAGAATAAAAAAGAGATATGAACCAGCCAAGTAAAACCAGAACAAAAGTCCAAAGGAAGTCTTCCACGTCCCAAAGCTTGATAGGCTGCTCTCTGTCGTCACCCAAAAGGATGATATACTTCTGTAATGATGAGATAAAAACAAAAACAGAGGCGCCACTGTTTTTGTTTTTATCTCATCATTATATTTATACCTACAGTATATATATATATATATATATACACACATGTTATATATAGGTATAGATACACACATATATATAAATATATATATATATATATATATATATATATATATATATATATATATATAGGAATATCTATTTAGAAATACATAGAACATATTCTATGTGCAGAACATTGGAATGTGAAACATTTACAGTAAATACATATGTATTCATGTTTTTATATGTGTGTATATTTCTGTAAATACATATATACACATATAAATACATATGTACACATATATAAACACACATACACACACACACATATATATATATATACATACATATCCATCTAGACATGTATATGTATGTATGTCCATGTTAAAGCCCATTGCCTGTTTATTTTTTTCTAACACCTGAGACCTCGTATCTGAGCCCTTATAACTTTTTTCTGCAATATTCTTTTAATATAATTTTTATTAGATAGTTATTATGAGTGTATCTGTACTTTGTAATGCATTTTTGATGTGTTTTGTGACACTTTTTTGTTTTGCGAAAGTTAACCCGAGCTCTGACTAGAAATTCGAGCGATAAACCTGACGTGCGCAAACACCCACAATATACCCATTATCGCTCACACATAACTTATAGCGCTCCACTTGTAATCTAGCCCTCTGTATTTTATTTACTCTATCAGACAATAAACTCTAAATGTTTCCCGACATAAGCAGCTACGCCACAGTTTGACCAGACAAGCCTGAGCAGTCCTGACATCTGAGGCTTAAAGGGCCATCACAGTCAAAAAATGACATGCTCTAATCCGTTATAGTAAGTCGTTTTAAGACTATAGACCCTAAACCACTGTGTGTTTAACCCCCGCAAAGGGGTTAAACACAGTAGAAATACTGCGTGGGACTTGCAAAGCATTATTTTGAAAAAATCTTTCTAAAGTAATGTACAACTCAGGTAATATTTTTTCATACATACATAACCAGTGATATTAATAAATTCTGCGGTTTGATAATTATCATCATGTTAATGGCTGTTAAGGAGCTCTTTTTGATGGTAATAAAATAAATCTGCTGCTCCAGATTCACCACTGATTGCTTCTGGTGTGAAGTGGGGAAAGGATTGTAATGACCACACTGCAGCAAGGTGCAGGTTACTGTTAGGGATGGGTGACCGGGCTGAAAGTGTCATTCGTTCGGTAGAACGAATACTACTGTGGACATTCGGTTTTGATAATCAAATGTTGATAAGAATGAAAATCCATTAAAATTTGTATTTGTTTTTGTATGTTTGTAATTAGATTGAATATCCACATTCGAAATTTCGAACGTAACATTCGATTTAACAAATACTATTCAGAAGTTCAATAGTTCATGTGGTAGGGAATTTAGTAAATTGATACATAATAGATACAAATATATAAGTTTGAATGTTTCTATTTTGAATATTGCATAATTCACATTTAAAGAGAGCATTATAAATAGTGTTATAGATATATTAATTCAAATTTTTCGAATTTGAATATTGCATAAATCGAATTATTAGAAAATTAGAATCTAATATTGCATTAAAAGAAAGCATTACAAATACTATTACATTAAACAAATGTTAGAATGTTGTACAAACATTCGAAATTTGATACGAACGAATGTGTAAAAATGTTTCCAATGTTGCAAAACATTCCCCCATCCCTAGTTACTGTACGGAACAAAGCTGCAAAAACAGAAAAAAATTAAAAAAAACGCAGCCTTACTTAAAAAAAACCTCTATGACTAAGAATGTGTGGTAGATGCAAAACACGTAAGATGTTTGTACACTGTTGTATTTTAATTAAAGGGACATAATACTCATATGCTAAATCACTTGAAGGGATGCAGCATAACTGTAAAAAGCTGACATGAAAATATCACCTGAACATCTCTATGTAAAATGGGAAGATATTTTAGCTAACAATTTATTCAGCTCACCAGAGTAAGTGCTTTGTAAATAGTTATACTTTAGTTGCTGTCCTGCGGCAAGTTGGAAAAAAAATCGACAATCAGAATCAGCAGTGCTGAGGTCATGCATTGCTTTGCTGTGATCTCATATTCCACTGAAATCTTGTGAGATTTTATACTAAAGTTCTTTAAACTAAACAGGACTGTGCCTGCAAATGCCAGATGCACACTCCCTTGCGAGCCCTGGGACTAGCATTCTGATTGGCTGCTTAAAGTCTATTTACAGTGGAATGTGAATACTTAGAAAATTTTAAGGCAAATATCTTCCTTTTATATATATATATATATATATATATATATATATATATAATTATTATTTTTTGTAAAATGTATATCTATACCTATAGATCTATATGAATATTTAAAGGTATAGATATATACAGAAATATATATATTTATTTATTTGATTTTTCGCATTCTCAGGTATTTGAGTGAAAGGGTTTCAAACTGTGTATATATGATGATAATTTAACTATTCAGTTGAGGTCAACTTTTGTTCACTTTTTGTGCTCGAGCGAACATGTTTATGTTTTAACTTGTTATATGCGCCCAAGTTAGCGTGCCACTTGTAATCTAGCTCTGAATGTATCACATTACTTAAGGGACCACTAAACACAGTAGAATAGCATACCCAATAAATGCATAATAAATAGACAATACAAAAGAACTTAGTTGATCAGCCAATCACATATATTCTGTGCATCATGCAGTAAGAGCTGGTTACTTTAGAAAGTGTGCATATTTAGATAGTGGATGTGAATTGAAAAGTTGTTTAAAATTGTGTGTTTCAACTGAATCATGAACGTTTAGTTTTGTCTTTAGTGGTCCTTTAATACATACATGATCAGATAAAGTTTTAAGCTTGTAAAATTTGACATCAGATAAGAATTACTTCACCAGTATGCAGCCTCTTTTCCTGTGTATGAAAGGCATGATTGAATTCCCTTCCTGTATCTGCGGCTATCAAGTTTTCTGGAAAACTATTCAATTAATAATCCATTACTCTTTCTATGCTGTAATAAAGTACTCATATTACTACTAAGCCATCCAACTTTTTTTATTTAAAATAAAAAATTGTTTAACATATTGGCAATGTCTTAAAAAAACAAGCCAATAAATATATAAAATAAATTAGTTTCTTAAAACTTGAAGGTTCTTTATGACAACCACAAAGGTTTGGAAAATGTAAGTGCTCCCCTGAATGAAGCTTGCAAATTACTAATGCTTCTTGGTAAGCATGTGACCTTGTGGATGCAATGACTGTATGCGCTCCGTGCCACTGTCTAAATCACTAAATGCATCTGTAAGTATTAAGTGCCTGCTGGATTCATAAGCAAGAGGAAGATTCTTTAAGGAACTTAAAGATGTATAGTTCTATGAAAGACCTGTAGCTAATAACAGTGGCAAGTAAGTAATCATACACAAGACTGTTGCAGATACAAAATAAAAGCGACTGTGATTACTTTTCATGGGCAAGGCGAGAGGGGCACCTTCCCTGGGCTCCGTGCTTTGGGGGGGGGGGGGTCCCCACTGTCAGGGATGAGGGTTTGAGAAGGTGCTATGTACATCCTATATTTAGTTTATGAAAAACTGTTTATGTTATAAAGAAGTGCAATATATAGTGGTATTCTATATATGGGACACACTATCGTTGAGCCCTTATAACTTTTTTGTGCAATATATTTTTTTAAATATTTTTTATTAAACAGTGTTAATATGAGTGTGACTGTACTTTGAGGTGTATTTTTGAAGTGTTTTGTGGAACTTTTTTGTTTTGATAAACAGTTAACCACAGCTCTGAGATCGCAGAAAGGATTTAAGTGTAAAGGGCAATTGCGCTAGATCAATCGCAATTTTACTCCACTTGTAATATTAGCGAAATGAAAATGGCTCGCAAAAACACAATTGCGCTAGAGCAAAACCGTTTGCACCACACTTGTAATCTGGCCCTAAATGTTGTGTCAGCGGTGGGACATACAGGGGGCAATACATAAAGGGGAGGGGATTAAGGCTGCTGGGCTGAGGGATAGCCCTTTCTATGGGAGTCACTAGATTACAACTCCTACTATTAAAGATATTAAAAAACAACAACCCTGCAATAGCTTGAAGGGACACTAAACACCTTGTATAATATATATATATACATATATCTATACATATATATATGTGTGTGTGTGTATATATATATATATATATATATATATATATATATATATATATATATATCTATACATATATTTATGTGTGTGTATATATATATATATATATATATATTTATTTATATATATACATACAACCAGAGTAAGCATTTTAACATTTTCATGACTGGTTGAGCATTTGTTTATAGGCATTTTTAATCATAAGAAGTAAGAGTATTCACCAGCTGGAGAATTTTTACATTTTTTCCAAAGATTGAGCAAAGCTTTAGTTAGGTTGTTTAAACTTTTAATGACTGATAAATGTTGCATAGCAAACTGACATACTATCAAAAGTTGTGCTATTATTTGTCACTGTGATCAAACATTAAAATTAAACACCAGTCTATCAAATGTGGGAAAATCGGATGATGAGTGGTAAAAAGAAAATGAGAACAACTCACTAGTCTAGTTGCAGGTTGTCACAGATTATGAAAAAAACTTGGTTAAGATTTATATTATCCAAAGGGGCATCAATAAAAAATGCTGTATTTTGTTAGAGAATTTTAATATTAAAGAAATGATCATGCAAATTATAAATGTAAGGTATTGTGCTGCCTGGGTAAGAGAATAAATGATGCCCCCCAGTAGTAACATTACAGGGAGTGCAGAATTATTAGGCAAGTTGTATTTTTGAGGATTAATTTTATTATTGAACAACAACCATGTTCTCAATGAACCCAAAAAACTCATTAATATCAAAGCTGAATAGTTTTGGAAGTAGTTTTTAGTTTGTTTTTAGTTATAGCTATTTTAGGGGAATATCTGTGTGTGCAGGTGACTATTACTGTGCATAATTATTAGGCAACTTAACAAAAATCAAATAGATACCCATTTCAATTATTTATTTTTACCAGTGAAACCAATATAACATCTCAACATTCACAAATATACATTTCTGACATTCAAAAACAAAACAAAAACAAATCAGTGACCAATATAGCCACCTTTCTTTGCAAGGACACTCAAAAGCCTGCCATCCATGGATTCTGTCAGTGTTTTGATCTGTTCACCATCAACATTGCGTGCAGCAGCAACCACAGCCTCCCAGACACTGTTCAGAGAGGTGTACTCTTTTCCCTCCTTGTAAATCTCACATTTGATGATGGACCACAGGTTCTCAATGGGGTTCAGATCAGGTGAACAAGGAGGCCATGTCATTAGATTTTCTTCTTTTATACCCTTTCTTGCCAGCCACGATGTGGAGTACTTGGACGCGTGTGATGGAGCATTGTCCTGCATGAAAATCATGTTTTTCTTGAAGGATGCAGACTTCTTCCTGTACCACTGCTTGAAGAAGGTGTCTTCCAGAAACTGGCAGTAGGACTGGGAGTTGAGCTTGACTCCATCCTCAACCCGAAAAGGCCCCACAAGCTCATCTTTGATGATACCAGCCCAAACCAGTACTCCACCTCCACCTTGCTGGCGTCTGAGTCGGACTGGAGCTCTCTGCCCTTTACCAATCCAGCCACGGGCCCATCCATCTGGCCCATCAAGACTCACTCTCATTTCATCAGTCCATAAAACCTTAGAAAAATCAGTCTTGAGATATTTCTTGGCCCAGTCTTGACGTTTCAGCTTGTGTGTCTTGTTCAGTGGTGGTCGTCTTTCAGCCTTTCTTACCTTGGCCATGTCTCTGAGTATTGCACGCCTTGTGCTTTTGGGCATTCCAGTGATGTTGCAGCTCTGAAATATGGCCAAACTGGTGGCAAGTGGCATCTTGGCAGCTGCACGCTTGACTTTTCTCAGTTCATGGGCAGTTATTTTGCGCCTTGGTTTTTCCACACACTTCTTGCGACCCTGTTGACTATTTTGAATAAAACGCTTGATTGTTCAATGATCATGCTTCAGAAGCTTTGCAATTTTAAGAGTGCTGCATCCCTCTGCAAGATATCTCACTATTTTTGACTTTTCTGAGCCTGTCAAGTCCTTCTTTTGACCCATTTTGCCAAAGGAAAGGAAGTTGCCTAATAATTATGCACACCTGATATAGGGTGTTGATGTCATTAGACCACACCCCTTCTCATTACAGAGATGCACATCACCTAATATGCTTAATTGGTAGTAGGCTTTCGAGCCTATACAGCTTGGAGTAAGACAACATGCATAAAGAGGATGATGTGGTCAAAATACTTATTTGCCTAATAATTCTGCACTCCCTGTACTGATTGGCATATCAACCTACCAGCCTGGCTGCTGACCTTACTAAGCCTGGCTATCTGCATGCAATTAATGCTTATGTACAATTGCTTACCCCTTAATGACCAACGTCGTACCCTGTACAACGTTGATCGTTATGCCCTTAAGGACCAGTGATGTACCCTGTACGTCGCTGCAGTCCTGGGCTTCTCTCTGCCGCGATCTCACTCAAAATAGCGAGATTGCGCTATTTCTGCATGCCCCACGATTGGGGTACTGCAGAAATAGAGTTGCAGAGTTGTCGATGCAGAGAGGGAGGGAAATTAATTTTTGTAAAGGGATCAGGGATGGTGTTGAGGGGGGTGCAGCTACACTACAGAAAATGATTAGTGGGAAAAAAACACACATGTATTATGGCAAAATGGGTACTGGCAGACAGCTGCCAGTACCCAAGATGGTGAAAGATAGGTAGAGGGGGGAGGGTTAGAGAGCTGTATGGGGGGGGGGTCAGGAAGGTTGGGGGCTGAGGGGGGATCCATCACTGCAAAATAAATATATTTAAAACATTTTTTTTTTTAAATTGCCTTTTATTTTAGTACTGGCAGACTTTCTGCCAGTACTTACGATGGTGGTGACAATTGTGAGGTGGGGGAGGAAAAAGAGCTGTTTAAGGGGGGCCATGAAGGGATCAGGGGGTTGGATGTGTCAGGTGGGAGGCTGATCTCTACACAAAAGCTAAAAAAACTAAAATTAACCCTACAAGCTCACTACAAGCTACCTAATTAACCCCTTCACTGCTGTGCATAATACAAGTGTTGTGCACTGTGCATAGTTGCCAACAGTTCCTTTTTTGCCGGGACAGTCCCGGAATTTGGGACCTTGTCCCTGTCATTTAAATGTCCCGGACTGTCCCTGCACTCTTCCTCATGTTATTTTAAAAAAAACAGTTTTTGCTAAAATTCCGCCAGCAGGTGTCACTGTCAATAATGTAAAGAAGCATAGCAGGAACTAAATGGTAGCTATAGCCTGCTTGTTGGTGTTTGCTGTGGGATGATAACTTTCCTGCTTCTGATTCAGCTCTAACACAGGCATCACACAGATGATCTTGTGGTAAGCCTGATAGAGAATGAATCAATCCCCTTGGAAACCTAATGTGAAATTGCTGGTAGGATCTGTTTGTGCGGGGTTATTTAGCAGCTGTAGTGAGGTGAGTGAATAACTCAGTTAGTTTAGAGGACAGTGACATAGGTCTGGGCTTTGGGGGTTTATTAGTATTGCACTATTGGGTACTGCCCACTCCCTTTGTCACTGTTGTTTTATCACAGCTGAGTGCTGCAAACTGTGTGACATTTCAGTAGTTAGCTCTGGGAAAGCAGATCTGCTTAGGTTAGTCAAGTAGTTTTGTATTAAGTTTCATGATCTTTCCTTCCTGTTTCCTTATATTCATCTAAATTGCACAAGGTTCACAGTTTAATCAGCCAAATCCTTTATTGGTTCACAGTTTAATCAGCCAAATCCTTTATTTCAATGTCATTATAAATGTGATATAGTGTGAATCTTTCTGCAACGCTGTCTACCTTCAAATGTTCAGTTCAAACTAAGTTTGCACTGTATTTATACTTTTAGGTTGTTTTTAAGCTTAAATAAGCAACAGTAGATATTTTCTTTTATCTGTGAAAGCGCCATTGGAATTTTAAAGTAAAATAAGATATATACTGATCTATTGAACTCTTAGAAGTTAAAAAATCCTTTTGCAAAAGAATAAATCAGGTGCAAAGATAATGGTCAAAATCTAAACTACTTTATGTTAATAGAGGAATTAATCTTTTGATCAGCAACAACTATAATAGTGATCTACTAAGTAGCACTAAAACTATAGAAACCTGGCGCAGGTCTCCTAATGGCTATAGTGCATATTCCCTCATTTGTTCTATACCTTTTTAGTTTCATATTTTAATATATATATTCTGTACTATAATAAATAGGCGGGGCTAAATTATGCTAATTATGTGGGTTTGGCAAAGTGCGCGGGACTTTTGGGCAGGGGGTGTGGTAAAAATGTTCGTGTAGGTAATTGATAGCTGGAAAGGGTCCCTGGAAATTTTTTTCAAATGTTGGCAACTATGAGAGTGGCATTTAGCAGCCTTCTAATTACCAAAAAGCAATGCCAAAGCCATATATGTCTGCTATTACTGAACAAAGGGGATCCCAGATAAGCATTTACAACCATTTTTGCCATGATTGCACTAACTGTTTGTAAATAATTTCAGTGAGAAACCTAAAATTGTGAAAAAACTAACGATCCAAAAAGAGATATTTTGGATTTTTAAATTGAAGACAAGATTTCCAACAGGACTTAACTCAGCCTATGACCTGATTAACCCCTTAACGACCAAGGACGTACGCCACACGTCCTCAAAAAAAATACAGTTAATGACCGAGGACGTGTGGCGTACGTCCTTGGTCTGGAAAGCAGCTGGAAGCGATCCTGCTCGCTTCCAGCTGCTTTCCGGTTATTGCAATGATGCCTCGATATCGAGGCATCCTGCAATAACCCCCCTTGGCCATCCGATGCAGAGAGAGCCACTCTGTGGCCCTCTCTGCACCGGACATCGGTGGCCGGTATCGTTGGTGGGTGGGAGCAAGTCTGGGAGGCGGGTGGGCGGCCATCGGTGTGCCGGATGAAGGGGAGGGGGGCGGGATCGGGGGCGGGACAGGCGGGGGCACGCACGGGAGCGCGCGTGCACAGGGGGCGGCGGGCGGGCGCGTGCACGGGGTGGGAGCGGGAGGGAACCGCTACACTGCAGAAAAAAAAAAGTTAAGAAAAGTAAAAAAAAAAAAAATTAACAAAATAAATGATGATCTAAGGGTTCTGGAAGGGGTGGGGGGTTGGTCTGGGGGTGGGAGCTACACTACAGAAAAGGGCTATGAAAAAAACAATAAACATACTTTTGTTACTAAACTGGGTACTGGCAGACAGCTGCCAGTACCCAAGATGGCGCCCATTAAGGCAGAGGGGGTGGGTTAGAAAGCTGTTTGGTGGGGGATCAGTGAGGTTGGGGCTAAGGGGGGATCCTACACAGCAGCATATGTAAATATGCCAAAAAAAAAAAAAGCCCAAATATAGCTTTTATTTTAGTACTGGCAGAGTTTCTGCCAGTACTTAAGATGGCGGGGACAATTGTGGGGTGGGGGAGGGAAGAGAGCTGTTTGGGAAGGATCAGGGGGTCTGATGTTTTAGGTGGGAGGCTGAGCTCTAAACTAAAGCTAAAATTAACCCTGCAAGCTCCCTACAAGCTACATAATTAACCCCATCACTGCTAGCCATAATACACGTGTGATGCGCAGCGGCATTTGGCGGCCTTCTGATTACCACAAAGCAACGCCAAAGCCATATATGTCTGTTATTTCTGAATAAAGGGGATCCCAGAGAAGCATTTACAACCATTTGTGCCATAATTGAACAAGCTGTTTGTAAATGATTTCAGTGAGAAACCTAAAATTGTGAAAAATGTAACGTTTTTTTTAATTTGATTGCATTTGGCGGTGAAATGGTGGCATGAAATATACCAAAATGGGCCTAGATCAATACTTGGGGTTGTCTACTACACTATACTAAAGCTAAAATTGCCCCTAAAAGCTCCCTACATGCTCCCTAATTAACCCCTTCACTGCTGGGCATAATACACGTGTAGTGCGCAGTGGCATTTAGCAGCCTTCTAATTACCAAAAAGCAACGCCAAAGCCATATATGTCTGCTATTTCTGAACAAAGGGGATCCCAGAGATTAATTTAAAATAATTTAAGCCATAATTGCACAAGCTGTTTGTAAATAATTTCAGTGAGAAACCAAAAGTTTGTGAAAAAATTAGTGAAAAAGTGAACATTTTTTTGTATTTAATCGCATTTGGCGGTGAAATGGTGGCATGAAATATACCAAAATGGGCCTAGATCAATACTTTGGGATGTCTACTAAAAAAAAATATGTACATGTAAATGGATATTCAGAGATTCCTGAAAGATATCAGTGTCCCAATGTAACTAGCGCTAATTTTAAAAAATAATGGTTTGGAAATAGCAAAGTGCTACTTGTATTTATTGCCTTATAACTTATAAAAAAAGCAAAGAAGATGTAAACATTGGTTATTTCTAAACTCAGGACAAAATTTAGAAACTATTTAGCATGGGTGTTTTTTGGTGGTTGTAGATGTGTAACAGATTTTGGGGGTCAAAGTTAGAAAAAGTGTGTTTTTTTCAATTTTTTCCTCATATTTTATAATTTTTTTATAGTAAATTATAAGATATGTTGAAAATAATGGTATTTTTAGAAAGTCCATTTAATGGCGAGAAAAACGGTATATAATATGTGTGGGTACAGTAAATGAGTAAGGGGAAAATTACAGCTAAACACAAACACTGCAGAAATGTAAAATTCATTTCATTTAATTTATACTGCTCTTGGCATAACATAATGCATTGTCGAAAAAAGAGTAAATAATAAGAGTAAATAAACAATCCTGGAATTATAACAATCTGAATTTGGATCGTCAGCATGGGTGTTCCTTAGTGTGGTTCATCAATGGGGGATAAAAATCTCAGCCTTTAAATGGAGGGAGTGAGCTTATAAATAATAATCGAATTTGTTAAAAACATGATAACTAGTAATAAGGAAGTACAATCATCAAAACAATTAAAAATTAAAAAAATTTCAATAAAAATTTAAAATTGATTATTGCTAATTTAAAAATTCAACAAATTAATTTAAGAATTTAAGAAAATTTTGAAATATTTTTTTCCCCTTAGATAAATGTCCAACAGTAGTATAAATCGTTTATAACATCACTTAGTTCACAATAATATTTAGTTTTTAGTTTTAAGTTTAGCTTAGGTCACAAATTGTCAGAGAATAAAACACAGTTCAATAGAAGGTTTTATTGTGTGTTAAATGTTCACTCTACCGGGGAAGAAACAGTTAACCCGGCTAAAGCCCATCAGCCAATAGTATGTTTTTATTCCTTTTTTAAAGCCCAGAGTAAGAAGGGAATGTATGAGCTATGATTACGGCATGTAGCCGAAACGCGTAAGCTTGTAACACTGAAGGGCTGTTTTTCTATCTGTGACCCCTTTTACCTGAATAAAATGCCAAGATTGAATTGACTCTACCTGCGACTCCTGACATTCCTTTCTACCAAAGCCATATATGTCTGCTATTACTGAACAAAGGGGATCCCAGATAAGCATTCACAACCATTTGTGCCATGATTGCACTAACTGTTTGTAAATAATTTCAGTGAGAAACCTAAAATTGTGAAAAAACTAACGATTTTTTTTTTATTTGATCACATTTGGAGGTGAAATGGTGGCATTAAATATACCAAAATGGGCCTAGATCAATACTTTGGGTTGTCTACTACACTACACTACACTAAAGCTAAAATTAACCCTACAAGCTCCCTACAAGCTACCTAATTAACCCCTTTACTGCTGGGCTTAATACACGTGTGGTGCGCAGCGGCATTTAGCGGCCTTCTTATTACCAAAATGCAACGCCAAAGCCATATATGTCTGCTATTTCTGAACAAAGGGGATCCCAGAGAAGCATTTACAACCATGTGTGTCATAATTGCACAAGCTGTTTGTAAATAATTTACGTGAGAAACCTAAAGTTTGTGAAAAGGTAAACAATTGTTTTTATTTGATCGCATTTGGCGTTGAAATGGTGGAATGAAATATACCAAAAATGGGCCTAGATCAATACTTTGCATTGTCTACTAAAAAAAAAATATATACATGTGAAGGGTTATTCAGGGATTCCTGACAGATATCAGTGTTCCAATGTAACTATCGCTAATTTTGAAGAAAAAAAATGGTTTGGAAATAGCAAAGTGCTACTTGTACTTATTGCCCTATAACTTGCAAAAAAAGCAAATAACATGTAAGCATTGTGTATTTCTAAACTTAGGACACAATTTAGAAACTAGTTAGCATGGGGTCAAAGTTAGAAAAAGTGTGTTTTTTTAATTTTTTTATATTTTTTTATAATAAATTATAAGATATAATGAAAATAGTGGTATCTTTAGAAAGTCCATTTAATGGCGAGAAAAACGGTATATAATATGTGTGGGTACAGTAAATGAGTAAGAGGAAAATTACAGCTAAACAAAAAACACAGCAGAAATGTAAAAATAACCCTGGTCCTTAAGGGAAGAAAATTTAAAAATGGCCTTGTCCTTACGGGGTTAATAAGTAGGATGGTAGCTGGGGAAGAGATGCACTTGTCCAAAGTTGAAAGTTGCCCCTAACCAGTTACGTGTTTTCCTGTATGATGAGGTTAAGCGACTCCCCCACAGAGACAGAGGACAGGAGTGGTCTGGGTCTGACAGTGAAGTTCTACCTCTTGTCAAGTGCTATCTTGGGCCAGTGGACACACTAAGACCCATGTTCTGTTTAACTCTTGCAATAAGTGGAGAGCGTCTGAATGACAAAAATGCACCAACTATGACATCTAGCGCAAAAATGCTATGGCTGCAGTGGTGTATTTTTTCCGCTGTCCTAAGCACCGGAAACCTGCTGGTCTGGAACCTTCTGCAATATTAGATCCTATTTGCTTCATATATCTCACAACCGGAGACCAAGGATATATGGAAAGGTCATACACCCTCACTAGGTCTTGCAATAGTACTACAGCTCACAATTTGCTGCCACACTAAATGGCACAGTCCTAGTCACAGGCCATTTGTCCTTGACCAAAATAGAGCCCTGCATGGACAACAATCACAACTTAAGGTATGGTTAGGCGTAAGTATTGTGGTTGAGTATAAGGTTATAGTTGAGTCCTTGTAGGTCAAAGAGGTCTTTAATGCATCCCTCCCATTTATGCACAGACAACATTACTGCAGCCAAATTCTGGTCATTGCAATATCATGGTCTTTACTATGTGCCTGGCTTAAATCCCTTTTACGCCTAGATTACAAGTCCCACGCCGACTGCAACGCACATGCGATATGGTTTTTCTTTAGGCTTCCTCGAGGGTCTTCAGCCTT
Source organism: Bombina bombina (assembly GCF_027579735.1). Taxonomy (NCBI): domain Eukaryota; kingdom Metazoa; phylum Chordata; class Amphibia; order Anura; family Bombinatoridae; genus Bombina; species Bombina bombina. Next base: position 741,285,339 of record NC_069503.1, on the reverse strand, counting down.
GCTAGCCTCACTAGTCCTTATGTTATTAAATAGTATAGCTGGTTAAGGCTAGCAAGGCTGAAGACGCTTGAGGGAGCCTAAAGAAAAACCATATAGCATGTGCGCTGCAGTCAGCATGCGACTTGTAATCTAGACGTTAGTTTGTACAACACACCAGCGTGCCAATGCTCAATGGTTAAAAAGCCATGAACTAAATCAGAGATGACCAAATGGTGGCTGATGAGCCACATGTGGCTCTCAACAGTAGTTTTTGTTGACCTTTAGTAGAACTAAAAATGTGTGTATTGGGGACGTCTGGTGGATGGGCAAACGAAGTGTGTGTTTAATTGATATACATTTATTTGCAGCCCTTAAAGTGAAGGTCAATTTTCATGTGAAAGTGCCCGGTTTTTAAAAAAACTATTAAAAACAGGGGCACTTTCATTCATGAAAAATGACATAGCACCGTTTTTTAAAAATGCTTACCATGTTCTTGTGAAACGCCAGATCGTCGTTCTGAAACGATGCCCCGTCTGCTTCTTCCTGGATTAGTTACCCAGCAATGATGAAACTGGCTTCCACCAATCACGGCATTGCCTTAGGCAATGATTCCCCCGGGGGGGGGAGCCGTGATTGGAGGATGCCGGAATCATCATTGCTGACGTATGAAGAGGCTTGCGACCGGCTGGTGAAGCACTGGAGCGGCTTCAAGAAGAAAAGGTAAGTATATTTTAAGAAAACGGCTGAAATGTCAATTTTCATGAATGAAAGTGCCCTTGTTTTTAATAGTTTTTTTAAAAACCGGGCTCTTTCACATGAAAATTGACCTTCACTTTAAGGATTGTATAATTCTGTACTGTGGGTCCCGTGTGTGAGAAAGTTGCCCATCACTAGTTTACAGCATCATCTCCTTTTCTCAAGTATACATTGTTTTCATTTTCCATATATGCACTGCAAATTCAGAGGCCTGGATTTATTCCAGCTTAGTGACCACTTAAAAATATGTCTTTCCAGGATTGAAAACCACTGAGAAAGTAATGACTTTTCATCAAATTGTTATGAATTTCTGGGAATAGAAATGATACTGTGAATTTGCACTTAAAATGATGAAGTAATTTAAAACACTTAAATGCAAGAGTTAATGGTCGTATGTGTTCTCTTAAAGGGACATTGTACACTTAATTTTTCTTAACATAAATATTTTGTAGATGATCCATTTATATAGCCCATCTGGGAGTGTTTTTGTAGCAATGTATAATTTTGCTTATTTTTTAATAACATTGTGCTGATTTTCAGACTCTAAACTAAGCCCCACATTATCAGATGTAGACTGAAGTCTACAAATTCCTGCTTTCTCCTTTTTGTCTAATCTGTCTTTTCATATGCATATAGTAGTGTCTATTGCATGCAGTCATATGAAAATTGGTGTACACTGTCCCTTTAATTGAGGGGAAATTTAGAGGTTTTGATATAAAAAAATAAATTAATGTTGAAAAGTTAAGCAAAACATTCTTGTCATAACTGCATATAGGTCACAGTCATTTTATTACGTCTGCCTTATACTCACATGAGACATAGGGGGATATGTATCAAGCCGTCAACCGCAAATACGCCGGAATTCCGCAGCATAATTGTTGCAAGCTTGATCCGACCTAGTTATCAAAGCCTACAGACCGGCAAAAGTTGAAATTTGTGACGTAACATACGATCCGCCGGTCTCAATCCAACGCAGATCGATGCTTACGTGATTACAGATGTTCCTAATACACATTCAGCTCTATCTGACACTTTTTGCCAGCTATTGCGACTATTCTGGCCCAGCGTACCTGGTTTTCAATCCGCCACCCTGGAGGCCGCGGATGCCATAGAAATCAATGGGAGTCTGAAAGTAGCGAAAGCTTATGTTCGATGCTGCCAGATATCCCATTGATTTCTATGGTTGAAAACAAGTAACATTTACACCTAACACCCTAACATAAACCCCGAGTCTAAACACCCCTAATCTGCCGTCCCCGACATCGCCGCCACCTACATAAAGTTATTAACCCCTATCCCGCCGCTCCAGGACCCCACTGCTACCTAAAGTTATTAACCCCTATCCCGCCGCTCCTGGACCCTGCCGCCACTAAATAAACGTATTAACCCCTAAACCTCTGGCCTTCCACATCACTACCACTAACTAAACCTATAAACCCCTTAACCGCCAGCCCCTCACATCGCCATAAATTAAGCTATTAAACCCTAAACCTAACAACCCGCTAACTTTAAATTTAAATTACAACATCCTTATATTAAAATAAATTTAAAATTACCTGTAGAATTAAAAGAAACTATTTTTAAACAATTAATTAACCTATCCTAACTATTATACTACAATTAAAGTAAACTAGCAATTAAATAAACTAAATTACATATTAAAAAAACCTAACCCTACTAAAATTATTTAAATATACTAGTAAAAATTATTAAAATTACTAAATTACAAAAACAATAAACACTAAGTTACAAAAAATAAAAAACACTAAATTACGGGGGGGAAAAACACATTATCAAAAATAAAAAAGAATTACACCTAATCTAATAGCCTTATCAAAATAAAAAATCCCCCCCAAAATAAAAAACCTCTAGCCTACAATAAACTACCAATGTCCCTTAAAAGGGCCCTTTGTGGGGCATTGCCCCAAAGAAATCAGCTCTTTTACCTGTAAAAAAATACAAACACCCCAACAGTAAAACCCACCAACCAACCCCCCCAAATAAAAAACCTATCTAAAATAAAAAACCTATCTAAAATAACCTAAGCTTTCCATTGCCCTAAAAAGGGCATTTGTATGGGCATTGCCCTTAAAAGGGCATTTAGCTCTTTTACTGCCCAGACCCTACTCTAAAAATAAAACCCTTAAATAAACCTAACACTAACCCCGACGACCCACTTACAGTTCTTGAAGTCCCGCTTGAAGGATCCATCCAACCAGCAAGAATTCTTCATCCAGACGGCCTCTTCTATCTTCATCTGATTAGAACAGCCAATAGGATTTGAGCAGCTCTATTCCTATTGGCTGATTGGAACCTTTCAGCCAATAGGAATGCAAGGGACACCATCTTGGATGACGTTACCTGCATTGAAGTTCCAGTTTACGGCGGCGACCGTATGAAAAGGAGCTCCGCGCCGGATGTTATCAGGATGGACCTGCTCTGTGCCGGATGAATGAAGATAGAAGATGCCGTCTGGAAAAAGGCTTCTTGATGTCTGGATGAGGACTTCGCCGGCTGGATGAAGATGGAAGAGGCCGCCCGGATGAAGACTTCTTGCCGGCTTAATGGATCCTTCAAGTGGGACTTCAAGAACTGTAAGTGGATCGTCAGGGGGTTAGTGTTAGGTTTATTTAAGGGTTTTTTGGGTGGGTTTTATTTTTAGAGTAGGGTCTGGGCAGTAAAAGAGCTAAATACCCCTTTAAGGGTAATGCCCATACAAATGCCCTTTTCAGGGCAATGGGGAGCTTAGGTTATTTTTTTTGGGAGGGGGTTGGTTGGGTGGTGGGTTTTACTGTTGGGGTTGTTTGTATTTTTTTTGCAGGTAAAAGAGCTGATTTCTTTAGGGCAATGCCCCACAAAAGGCCCTTTTAAGGGCCATTGGTAGTTTATTGTAGGCTAGGGGTTTTTTAATTTGGGGGGGGGCTTTTTTATTTTGATAGGGCTATTAGATTAGGTGTAATTCTTTTTTATTTTTGATAATGTGTTTATTTTTCTTTGTAATTTAGTAATTTTTAATAAGGTTAAATAGTATAGTTAAATAATTTTGAGTAGGGTTAGGATTTTTTAATATGTAATTTAGTTAATTTAATTGCTAGTTTAATTTAATTGTAGTATAATAGGTAGGGTAGGTTAATTAATAGTTTAAAAATAGTTTCTTTTAATTCTACAGGTAAGTTAAAATTTATTTTAAGATACGGATTTTGTAATTGTAATTTAAAGTTAGCGGGTTGTTAGGTTTAGGGGTTAATATCTTAATTTAGTTTATGGCGATGTGGGGGCTGGCGGTTTAGGGGTTAATAGGTTTAGTTAGTGGTAGTGATGTGGGAGGCCAGAGGTTTAGGGGTTAATACATTTATTTAGTGGTGCGAGGTCCGGGAGAGACGGTTAAGGGGTTAATAACTTTATTTAGATGACAGCGGGATCCGGGAGTGGCGGGATAGGGGTTAATAACTTTAGGTTGCGGTGGGGTCGGGGAGCGGCGGTATAGGGGTTAAACATTTTAGTATAGTGGCGGCGTTTAGTGACAGGGTATAAAGTTGGTAAAAAGCCGAATAGATGCGAGATCGATGACTGTTAGTTAGCAACAGTCCGATGCTCATCGCCCCGTACTTGGTGCGCGTCTTTTTGTCTGCTTTTTTTAATAAATATGGAGATTGTATTCAGGACCGCGGCCGCAATGTTAGGCGAGCGTATTGATGCCGTTGAATGCAATACAGTTGACGGCTTTATAGATATCCCCCATAGAGGCCGATTTATCATGGCCCGAATGTGGCCGTATATCCGCTCCTTAACTCGTACGCCTCCTCTGAGGAGGCGGACATCAATCCACCTAATCTCATACAATCGGGTTGAGTGACATCCCTTGCTATCGGCCGACTGGCCGTGAATCTGCAGGGGGCGGCACTGCACAAGCAGTTCACCAGAACTGCTTGTGCAATGATAAATGCTGACAGCGTATGCTGTCAGCATTTATCGATGTCTGGCGGACATGATAAGCTACAGTGAATCATGTTCGCTAGACACTTGACAAATCGGCCCCATAGTATAATGCATCAAATTTATTTGTGATTATCTGTTATCTCTATTTATTTGTGCAATAAACTTCTCCTTAGGAAGGAGAGTTTATTGCTGCAAGTATAGGTATAGCAGATTATCAGAAATAGATTAAGTGCAGGTTTTAGAGATTTTATTTATATATATATATATATATATATATATATATATATATATATATATATATGTGTGTGTGTGTGTGTGTGTGTAGAAAAATATCACTACAGTTAACTAGTCAGTTACGAGTTGACCTATTATTAAGGATAGGAAAAAGTCAAATGTTTTACTCATCCACTGCAATTTCTTACTCATCCAGACTTGTGGAAATGTCCAGCCCTGTGATTAGGGTTAATACAGAACACTTATAAGTTAGACATGCTGCAGGGTGAGCAGGGAGGAATATGAATAGTGCTGTCCAGAAACACAATACATGTTCCTCCCTGCAGCATGTGTAACTCATAAGAGTCAAGGAAAACATGGCTGAGGTGGCAACCCTACCTGTGATACATATATAAAAATGCAGTTTGAGGCTCCGCAGAGCAGGCTCACTCAGCCACAAATGTAATAAGCAGAAACTGCTTATTTTGCCTCTCCACCACCTAATAATAGCGAGATCAGTCACCTCCTGACACTGGCTTGTTTAGGGTAATTGACATGCCCTGCTCTCAGGCAACTGGTTGCATGCGAGCAATGGGCAGCATTGCACAAGAAAGCCCCTGTGCAATGTTACATTTCATCACGTAATGCAGCATCACAAGTAGCAATAGCCGACCGACAGGCTCTCTACTTGCTTTGCTAACCTTTCTGCCTGCCACCATTAGGTGTTTAAAGTTACTAAACTTCTGTGACATATTGTTTTTAAAATGTGCGCAGTCTCGTGCTTGTGGTTGTCATAGTGATGGAGAAGGGGCAGCCCACTCCATAGTTGATGCTTGACAGTTAGTAGAGGCTAAGCACACCATGGAGGGAAGCAGGATTGTGGTATTATGTGATAGACAGATAGATGATAGATAGATAGATAGATAGATAGAGAGATAGATAGAAATTAAAGTTTAGAGAGGGAAAACACTACTGTGAATATAGTGAAATGCAAGAAATGTAAAAGATAATTTCTCTACCCATTTTCCACAGAAAACCTTAAATACCAGAGTCTCACTCTGAAGGGTTCTGGGTAAGTATATGCTGAGGAACGAATAAGAGCATGTACTTTTTTTTAACTACAATGACCCCTTAATCGCTGGCATACAGAAAATGTTACTTTGATGTCCTTTTAATACAATGCTGTGGCAGGGTAACATGTTTAGATTCATTAAGTGGTAAAATCTTTCCATAATGTACTAAACACACTGTAATTTGATTCAATCAAATATCAAACGTCTTAAAAACCAGATATAATTGTAAGAAAAATTACACACTTTGACAAATTATGGCCAAAGCAGTTGTACAAAGCAAAAAACATTTTATCTTTTGCTTTTAATGCAAAAGTCAGCAGATCACTGCTTAAAAACAAACTTCTGTGCACTTCCTTTAGTTTGATATAACCCCTGCTGTTTAACAGCAACAGCATAAGTGAAAACTGTATATTTCTTTCTGCTTTTACTATTTGTCAAAGTAAATGCTTACAGAGATAAAAATGTATTGAAATACTCAGTACCCCCCCAAAAAATAAAATCCTATACATAGATAACAGAAAAGATCAAAATACTCATTACTGCTTTTACATGAAAAATAAATAAATCACTGAATAAGGGTATAAACCTATTTTTAACATAGGCAGACATAAAATATTTATGACCAGACTAATTGAAAGAGACGCCAGTTATATGACCGCTTTAGTCCCTTGCTGAGATATATAATGTGCTAGTTTTACGGCAGCTTGCACTGTATACTGTCCTTGAAATTAAAATGTAAAATATGTATCCTTTAGGCAAAATCACATTTGTAGTAACAGCAGCTATTTAAATAATATGGCCCAGATGTGTCAACAAAATTTGGCTTGTAAACACAGTTATGTTGTCAAAAATGTTTCAATTATTTAAATAATACATAAGAAAAAAAAAAGGTATATTAATATCCCTATTTACCTAGAGATTGACAGCATATACTGAACAGGTTATTTTAATAATAATAATAATAATAAAGCATTTAGAAAGGGAGCTTCTGTTTTGTGTTCTAGGTATAGTTTGTACATATCTCATGTACAGTAAAATATGGTGATGACACATCAGTGACAAACTAAATGATATAATGACCCATTTAAATACTGCTAATATTGCAGAAAAAATGAGAAATGCCTAATTGTTGTGACCAACCAATTCAATATGTACAATAAATTAAGCATTGATCCTGAATCATTGTTCTATGTAAATGTTGGGTTGTATTGTGCTGTAAAGATTTCTAAATATAAATATACTCCATCTTATTATATGATTATACTCATACCAATTAGTTACTGCCTCTATGTTCCCACACAGTGGTATTGTAGTTTCATGGTTGTTGCATATATAATGGAAACTTTTATTAGTAAATGTGCTACTTTCTCCAAGCAGTGCACACTATTAGAGGGTATGAAAAAGTGTTCCAATAAAATGGTCTCTATACTTTGAAAATGGTGATGGTAAAACCTGCTACTATTTTTGTTTTGGTGGTGTGCATAAAAAAATTGCAATTAATCATTTTGGAACAAGTTAGCCTCCCGCTTTATTGTGGATGAATTGAAACTGATACATTCTGTATTACTATCCAATTAATACAGAAAATAGAGTATGAACTGTAAACGTGAAAATGCATTATTCATAATATGTATCTTAGGGGGAAAATATACATATATACAGTACATATACACACACATTTATATATATATATATATATATATATATATATATACACATACACACACACATATATATATATATATATATATATATATATATATATATATAGTGCATATTCGTGCCTGCAATTAAATAATTAAATTCATATTGGGAGTGCTGTAACAATTAATTTAATGTGACATCAGAGTTGCTCATGATTACCACGGGGTAGAAGGGGGTCGAGTCTAAAGCTGCCTGCCCTAGCAAATAACAGTTTGTGCTATCACCCCTGATTCTCATCAAGTGACATATCTCTACAATAAAAACATTACATGAGTTAAGCAGATAGAATGCAATGCAATGAAATGAGGCTAGGCAATAACGTGATGCTTGTAGGGAAGTTAGGCAAACTGATCATTCTTTACACAACTATTGCCTTTTTTATATTAATGAATAGCTCACATAATCTGGAGAAATATTATTACATCAGTAAATCCAGAACTGAGACACATGAATGCAATTTTATGATCAATTAGAGATATGGTGCAAAATAGGCAGCATCTAATATAACATTCTACAAGATACAAACATCAGCTCCTTTTACTGTAGAACCTTAGACGTAAGGACACCATAAACTCAGTAAGTCTATCAGACTAGAGAACATTCTAATTGAAGTATTGATTTTTTTGAGCACGTAAATCTGTAATTAGTACTTTTTTGGGAATCATTTTAATTGTAAACATTAAATAATCCTGACATGGAATGTGCAATTACTAGAGAGCTATTATAGAGGTTGTTGACTTCAAAGACGTTATAATGAATATATGTAAATATCTATGTGAGTTTTAGTAATCATTTTACTGAAAACGCCACAATAAGGTTTGAAACTGGTTATTTATTTAATGAATGTCTATAATATATTTTCCCATTTATGTGAATGCATGTAATGTATATGTGATTGTATAACCAATAGATTATCCATGCATTGATGGAAAGTTATCATAAATTCATTCCTTCTGCCACTAATGATCCCATACACTTAAGAATTGATTAATTAAGCATTTTACCATATAAGAACCATTCTTCTGAGAGCAATGTATTCAAAACATTCATACCAAATACAAAGGGATAAATGTGCAGTAATTGCTCATGATATGGACTTTGTACCAGGGACGAAACTACAGGGGGTGCAGAGGTCGCAGGTGCGACTGGGCCCCTGAGGGTGCTGGCCCAGCTTAAATTTTTTTTTTTTTAATAAAAAACGTTAACTTACCACTGTCTGCACTGATATCATGTTAGTGTGACATGACTACAGGGGTTAGTGTTTCTGTTTTACCCATTGGTGTTTATGTGTGTGTGTGTATGTATGTGACTGTGTGTGTATTTATGAATGTATGTGTGTTTGTGTATGTTTGTGGAACCAGCAAATTACAGACCTTGTTACAACAGCATGGGGGTGGCAGGGGGTAAACAGTGTCACTATACAGTACCACTATATACAGTATGGGGGGGGCTGGACCATGTCACTGACTACTGTGGTCACTTTATAAAGTACTGGGTGGGTAGGGTCAGGCCAGCCATCTCACTGGCAGATTACAGACTGTGTCACTAACTTACTATATACAGTACTGGGGGGTTAAATAGTGTCACTATATACAGTAATAGGTGGTCAGACCATCTCACAGACTGTGGGAACAGGGTACCTCCTTTTGCAGACATGTAATCTGATTCACATTTTTTTCTGTGTTAAATGTAAAAAAAAAAATGTATTAAATTCACCTTTTTTTGGAGGGGGGAGGGGCGGTGGGGGGGGCCCTTCTTAGATTCTTGCACCTGGGCCCTGTGGTTTCTAGTTACGCCTCTGCTTTGTACTTCTTTTTTTTTTTGTATTTCAGCAAAATAAAAGGTATTTTAAAATTTTAAAAAAGTTTCATTGATGGGAGTTTCCTCTATCAGCCAATAAGAAAAGAATATTTTAGTGTCAGCTGTCCGTACACATTTTCTTCCAGCTTACCATCTTAAAGTTTAAAGGTTTAGATTTTACTATACCTTTATTGCAAATGATTCTAAGAATTATATAGCATAATGAATTAGCATAAAACATGTAGGTTTTTTCATAAGCATGCAAGAAATTTTGTCTAAAAAGTAATTTAAAGTGTTTTGTTTTTTTTAGAAAAAAATACTATTTAGGAGCAATTTTCTTTGGGAATCCTGAAGCTTAATATTTGGTATTCTCTGCCTTCCATACTAGTCAGAGTACTATATATACTTCTATAGCACTTTCTACCTTCCCATATCAGAAGATAATAAAATACTAATCTATTTGTATTACTGGTGTTTGAGGTTTCGTGCATTCTCAGTATGAATATTTCTTCATCTCATGCTAAGGGCAAGAATACCTCTCCTCTCGCCTGGAGAAGCGGAGAGAGCAGCTCACGCACAGTAAGATCCTGTGCTCTGTGTAGGGGGCAGGCCGTTATCAGTCTGCCAGCTGCTTCCCCTGTATCTAGGGAAATAGGTCATAACTGATATGGCATGACCAGAAATACAGACAATTGAGATTACAGCAAGCTGCCAATAAAACTAATAACATTTTGGAGGGTAAAAAAACATGTTTTGCAAGATCAGTTGAGCTCCTCGACAGGTCATTTGATATCCAACTCTAACCTTCCTCATCTGAAATATAAGCAAGATTCAAGCTCTGGTGTTAAACAAATGTCATCCATAAGGGGCCCTAGAAACACCAATGATACTGTACTGTTGCCGAGACCAGTTTTTGGTGTCCATTAGTTTGTGGTGCACAGAGCAAGGGGATTGGAAAGGAAAGAAAATAATATTTTTGAAAATGAGACCTTGGAAAAATGTGTAGCTGCTGTGTGAAATGATGTAGTGGATCAAATAAGCAGGGCAGGGATGCTAAAAACCGGAGGACTGGACAGTTGAGTGAGAGATATAAAATGCATTATTACAACGTGTACAGCTATCCATTTATGTGCAAAAACAAGATCTTTATAGACTTAATGGCACCTGTAGCAATTTACTGACAGTAACACAAGTTTAACAGATAGTCAGCTAGATTACGAGTTTGGCGTTATGAGTGAAAAAGCATTGCTATGCTTCATAACGCTGCTTTTTCCCTAACGCTGCTATTACAAGTCTTGTCGGTGTAGGTGTACCGCAAACCTTTTTGGCAGTCACGCAACGTCAGTACCGCACTTTTTAAAAAGTCCTTTTTCAATGGGACTTCCATAGCGCCTGTATTAAAAGTTTGCCTGGGAGGCCAAAAAGTGAGCGGTACACCCTATACCGACAAGATCCGTACCGCCATCTAAAGTCAGTAGTTTTACGTTACAAAATTGTAGCATAAAACTCATAACTAAAGTGTTAAAAAGTACACTAACACCCATAAACTACATATTAACCTCTAAACCGAGGCCCTCCCGCATAGCAAACACTATAATAAATGAATTAACCCCTAATCTGACGCTCCGGACATCGCCGCCACTTAAAAAATGTATTAACCCCTATTCCGCCGCTCCCTGACATCATCGCCACTATAATAAACCTATTAACCCCTTAACTGCCACCATCCCGCATTGCAAACACTATTTAATTATTATCAACCCCTAATCTGCCGTCCTCCCACACCATTGCTATAATAAACCTATTAACCCCTAAACCGCCGCCCTCCTGCATCACTACATAAATATATTAACCCATAAACCTAACCCTAACGTAACCCTAAGCCTAAGTCTAACCCTAACCCTAACATAACCCTAACACCCCCTAACTTAAATATAATTAAAATAAAGCTAAATAAAACTTACAATTATTACCTAAATAAATTATTTAAAACTAAATACAAACTTACCTGTAAAATAAAACCTAAGCTAGCTACAAAATAACTAATAGTTACATTGTAGCTAGCTTAGGTTTTATTTTTATTTCCCAGGTAAGTTTGTATTTATTTTAACTAGGTAGACTAGTTAGTAAATAGTTATTAACCCGCTTGGATGAAGACTTCTGCTGCCTGGATGAGGATGGATGTCCGGTCTTCGAAAACTGTAAGTGGATCGTCGGGGGTTAGTGCTAGATTTTTTTAAGGGTTTATTGGGTGGGTTTTATTTTTAGAGACATGGGTTTTGGGCAATGTAAAAGAGCTAAATGCCCTTTTAAGGGCAATGCCCATCCAAATGCCCCTTTCAGGGCAATGGTTAGCTTAGGTTTATTTAGTTTTTATTCTGGGAGTATGGTTGTGTGGGTGGTGGGTTTTACTGTTGAGGGGTGTTTGCTTTTTTTTTTTTTTTTACAGGTAAAAGAGCTGATTTCTTTGGGGCAATGCCCCACAAAAGACCCTTTTAAGGGCTATTGGCTAGTGTAGGCTAGGGATTTTTTTATTTTGGGGGGCTTTTTATTTTGATAGGAGTAATTCGTTTTTATTTTTTTTTGCAATTTAAATAATTGTATTTGATTAATTTTATTTTTTTGTTTTAGTGTAATGTTAGATTTTAGTGTAAGGCAGGTTAGATTTTATTTTTCAGGTAACTTTGTATTTATTTTAACTAGGTAGTTAGTAAATAGTTAATAACTATTTACTAACTAGTCTACCTAGTTAAAATAAATACAAACTTACCTGTGAAATAAAAATAAAACCTAAGCTAGCTACAATGTAACTATTAGTTAATTTGTAGCTAGCTTAGGTTTTATGTTACAGGTAAGTATGTACTGTATTTAGTTTTAAATAGGTTATTTAGGTAATAATTGTAAGTTTTATTTAGATTTATTTTAATTATATTTAAGTTAGGGGGTGTTAGGGTTAGGTTCAGGGTTACGCAAGGGTTAGACTTATGCTTTGGGTTACGTTAGGGTTAGGTTTAGGGGTTAATATATTTATGTAGTGTTAGTGATGTGGGAGGCCAGAGGTTTAGGGGTTAATAACTTTAGTATAATAACTAATGTAGGTGGTGGCAATGTTAAGGGCGGCAGATTAGGGGTTAATAAGTGTATTTAGGTGGCGGCGATGTTGGGACAGCAGTTTAAGGGTTAATAACTGTAATGTAGGTGGCGGCGATGTTAAGGACGGCAGATTAGGGTTAATAAGTGTATTTAGGTTGCGGCGATGTCGGGGCGGCAGATTAGGGGTGTTTAGACGTGGTTTTTATGTTAGGGTGTTAGGTTTAAACATATCTTTTTCTTTCCCCATAGACATCAATGGGGCTGCGTTACGGAGCTTTTGTTTCCACGATCGCAGGTGTTAGGCTTTTTTTTAGCAGACTCTCCCCATTGATGTCTATGGGGAAATCGTGCAAGAGCACGTCAAAACACCACTTGTATTTGGGTGCGGTATGGAGCTCAACGCCACCATATCACCCGCACAAGCCAGGTTTTTCAATACCTGTAATAGAAGCGCTATAGGGAGGTGAAATAACGCCGCTTTTGTGGTGGTTGTTAATTTCCCTATAGCGCTCAAAACTCGTAACCTAGCTGAGTGGGAATTATTTTTTTTAGATCATTTGAAAAATGGTTTTAAAATGTAGTAGCACAGCAAGCATTAGCAACAGAAAAAGTGTGATTCTTCTGCAATTCTATTGGCCACTAGTTAAGTCTCACTTTATATATTGTGTACAATTCAGTTCTCAAGAAAAAAAAACTGCTCAAGTAGTGGAGTTCTTCATTTACTTCTTTACACAATCATACACACACACATATATACACTCACACACACACAAACACACACACATATATACACTCACATACATACACACACATACATACACTCACATACACACACACACATATACACTCACATACATACACACACATACATACACTCACACACTCACATACACACACACACATATACACTCACATACACACACACACACACACACACACACACATATATACACTCACATACACACACATACATACACTCACATACACACAAACACACACACATATATACACTCACATACACACACACATACATACACACACACAAACACACACACACATACCCACACATACATACACACACATACATACACTCACACACTCACATACACACACACATATATACACACACACACACATATATACACTTGCATACACAAACACACACACATACATACACTCACATATATACACTCACGCTCTCACATACACAGACACACATATATACACTCACACACTCACATATATATACACTCACATACACACTCAAACACACACACTCACACAAACACATACACATTATACACCTTTGATCCTTTCCAAGTACAGTGAATTTGAAATGCACCTGTCCTATGTTAGAACACACAAGACCATTGCTTGAGTGATGTGTGATAAGAAAAATAACTTGCGCTCAAGCAATGTTAATGCACAGTCGCACTTTTATTTCTGTGCTCCACTTGTAATCTAGCCCTATAAGGGAATTCAAGGATGTCTGGCATATGCAAAAGTCTATTCTACGAATTAATTAAGCTTCCACTTTTGAAGGAAATATGAGAAGACTTAATGGCCCTTGACTATTATCTGAAATCAAATCTATGTTTCTATGTTAGGGGATATGAAGGGGATAGGAAGGGCAGGCAGATGAAAGAGGAATAAAGTACAGGGGGGATTAGTGGCACTAAAAAGGGAAACTATGAGTTAAAGGGACACTGAACTCAAAAATTTGCTTTCGTGATTCACATAGAGCATGCATTTTTAAGCAACTTTCTAATTTACTCCTATTATCAAATTTTCTTCATTCTCTTGGTATGTTTATTTGAAAAGCAAGAATGTAAGTTTAGATGCCGGCCCATTTTTGGGGAACAACCTGGGTTGTCCTTGCTGATTGGACAGCACCAATAAACAAGTGCTGTTCATGAGTTCATTAGAGTTTGAAGACGTATTTCTTCACTACAATAAGGGCCAGGTTACAAGTGGCACTATTTATCGCTTTCACTTGCACTCAAACACCGCTAGAAGTAAACTTGTAATATGCGCAGGTTAGCGCACGTATTACAAGTTAAAAGTAAACTAAACAAGGGCTAACTTCAGGACTTCGAATAACGCAACCGTGCTAAATTCTTCTCCCCATAGACTTTAATGACAATGACAGGTTAAAAACCAAACACTTATAATAACTCTTGTGCTAGACCTACAGCGCTAACCCGAAGGAAGTTATGAATATTTTACATTCCAATGTTCTCCACATAGAAGATAATGTTCCTTTTATTTTTTAATATATATATATATATGATTTATTATTTATATATGTATGAATATATAAAGGTATAGATATATATAGAGATATATAGAAATACATATTTAGAAATAAGAAGAACATTATCTTCTATGTGAAGAACATTGGAATGTAAAACTTGGACATGTAAAACACAGTAAAACAAATAATTATTATTAATATTTAATAAAAGTGTTTTTTTTTTCATGTTTCAGGTATTTGACTGGAAAGGGCTCCCAAGTGTATATATATATATATATAAATATATATATATTCTCCTTCTTTGCATCCTCCTATGCTTCATTACTTACTTCATTCACCAATGTTGTTTAATAGATTACCTCCATTTGCAACTGCATTCTATAGTCGTTCCTTCACAGCCTATATAATTTATTGCCACTATCTTTCAGTTGGTGTTCTAAGGATCCACCCCAACATTATTTCATATATACAGTAGGTCCCATGAAACACAAAGTTAAAAAAAGTATTTTTAAAGGTATCATTTTACTTGTGCAGATCTGAGAACATCTGGCAACAACAGAACTGTTCCTTGCAAAATATTTAAACTACATCACCTGGTGTCTGTGTAAGAAAAGAGATGCACATGCTTTGAATATGTTAGTTTTTTTTAGGCACAAATGAAAACTCTTATATGTTCCTGTAATTTATGTAATCACACTGCTGTGACCTAGCTAACCCCGGTAGGTTTTAATCATAACAAAGAAGCTTTCAAGAGGGATTTTCCATTAATATTCACACAAAAAAACAAAACAAAGATTATGGTGAGAATATATGGACTGGCCTACAATACCTTATAAACGGCTAGATTACGAGTTGTGCGTTACGGTTTTAACGCTGAAAAAAATGGCAATTTCAGCGTAAAAACAGTAACGCAGCCATTATGAGCTGTGTCGGTATAGCTATACCGCAAGCATTTTAGCCTGTAATGCAACATTAATCCCGCACTAAAAAAAATTAGATTTTTGTGTGGGATTTCCATAGTGCCGGTATTACAGGTTGTGCGGTGAGGCTAAAAAGCTTGCGTTGCAGCCTATACCGACACAATCCATACCGCAATCTGAGAGCAGTAGTTATGGATTTTGTGTAACAAAAATAGTTCACAAAACTCCTAACTAAAAAGGAGACTAACACCCATAAACTACCTATTAACCCCTAAACCACCACCCTCCCACATTGCAAAAACTATATTAAACCTATTAACCCCTAATCTGCCGCCCACCGACATCACAACTATTAAAAAAAGCTATTAACCCCTAATCTGCCGCTCCCCGACACCGCCGCCATTAACTAAACCTATTAACCCCTAAACTGCCAGCCCCCACATCGTCACTAATAAATTAAACTATTAACCCCTAAACCACCAGCCCCCAACATCGCCACTAATAAATTAAACTATTAACCCCTAAACCTATCAACCCCTAACTTTAAAATAAAATTACAATATCCCTATCTTAAAATAAATAAAAACTTACCAGTGAAATTAAAAAAACCTAAGTTTAAACTAACAATTAACCTAACATAACTATTATACTAAACTATTATACTAAAATTAAAATAACTACCAATAAAAAAACTAAAAAACACTAAATTACGAAAAATAACAAACGAAATTATCAAAAATAAAAATAATTACACCTAATCTAATAGCCCAATAAAAATAAAAATGCCCCCCAAAATAAAATAAAAAACCTAGCCTACAATAAACTAACAATAGCCCTTAAAAGGAAAGAAATCAGCTCTTGTACCTAGAAAAAAATACAAAGACCCCCCAACAGTAAAACCCACCACCCAACCAACCCCCAAAATAAAAAACCTAACTCTAACAAAAAACTAAGATAACCATTGTCCTGAAAAGGGCATTTGTATGGGCATTGCATTTAAAAGGGCATTCAGCTCTTTTACATTGCCCTGAAAAGGGCATTCAGATCTTTTACCTAAAGCCCAAAACCCTAATCCCAAAACCCTAATAAAAACCCAATTTTTTTTTTAAAAAACTTAACACTAACCCCCGAAGATCCACTCACAGTTTCTGAAGTCCAGACATCCATCCTCATCCAGGCGGCGAGAAGTCTTCATCCAGGCGGCGAGAAGTCTTCATCCAGACGGCGTCTTCTATCTTCATCCCGGCGGCGCGGAGCGGATCCATCCTTGAAGACATCCGTCGCGGAGCACCTTTTTCATATGGTCACCGCCGTACACTGGATCTTCAATGCAAGGGAGCCTTTTCAAAATGACGTCCCTTGCATTCCTATTGGCTGATTTGATTCTTGAAATTCAAATCATCCAATAGGATGAGAGCTACTGAAATCCTATTGGCTGTTCAAAACAGTCAATAGGATGAGAGCTAATGAAATTATATTGGCTATTTAAATCATCCAATAGAATTTCAGTAGCTCTCGGCATTGAAGATCCAGTGTACGGCGGTGACCGTATGAAGAGGACGCTCCACGCCGGATGTCTTCAAGGATGGATCCGCTACGCGCTGCCGGGATAAAGATAGAAGACGCCGCCTGGATGAAGACATCTCGCCGCCTGGATGAGGATGGATGTCCGGACTTCAGAAACTGTGGATCTTCGGGGGTTAGTGTTAGGTTTTTTATTTAAATTTTTTTGGGTGTTTTTTTTTTAGATAAGGTTTTTGGGCTTTACGTAAAAGAGCTGAATGCCCTTTTTAGGGCAATACCCATACAAATGCCCTTTACAAGGCAATGGGTAGCTTAGTTTTCTTTAGAGTTAGGTTTTTTATTTTGGGGGGTTGGTTGGGTGGTGGGTTTTACTGTTAGGGGGGTCTTTGTATTTTTTTCCAGGTAAAAGAGCTGATTTCTTTAGGGCAATGCCCTACAAAAGGCCCTGTCATGGCATACCAGGTCGGTGCAGTCGCTACAGCAGGAACACTGAACAGCAGTATACAGGAGACTGAGCAGGCTCTCACAGTGTACCAAAATAAGGGTAAGCAAAACCAAGAACAGGAGGGCAGATAAGTATGAGGTAACCTCCTCAATAACTCCGCTAAGAGTAATGGGCTGAGTGGATTTAGATAGGAACTTCCACATGTAGCCATCTTGTAATTGTGCGTGGCCCCTTTAAATCAGTGCAGCAAGCATGCCTTGAAGAGCAGCAGCAGCTTCAGAAGACAAAGCTCGGTGTTACACATGGAGAAACATGGAGACAGGAGCCTGTTTTGGGATCAGCGGCAAGTTCTGCTCAGAACCAGCAGTGCACCACCAGTACCAAGCTGGTTTTGCTAATTCTCAGAACTTTAAATGTACCCTACCATCTCAATGCTAACTCTGCTACATATTTTTTACTAACTGACATTAGCAGATAACAACTGGAAAACACTTTAGAAATGGCTAGACTTGTCTGCAGACTAAAGTCCAGATTGGCCCCTCCTGCTATTAAAAAACAACTGCAGCTACAGTATGTTAATTTGTTTAAAAAATGTTTATACTTGACTGATATGCTTATTCTATAGCAAGACAAAATAATTATTTTGAAAGTACATGGTGTGCGCGAAAGCAGTAAAACATATTTGGCAAGATTACAAGTTGTGCAGCAAATCAGTTACGAAAACAGCACGTTGTGGCTTTTTCATATTTGAGGTTGCGCAGCTATTACAAGTTGCAAAATAACTTATTTTGTGTGCCCGTTAAGCCGCGTAATACAAACTGCAAAATCACGTGCGCTTTCATGTATTCCTCATAGAAGTCAAAGGAGAAGACAAAGCCAATGACGTATTCTCCTCGAAAAGTGTACATAAAAATGTGAATATTTCATATTGCGAAAATGTTTTCGCAACAGAATATGTTCTACAGTATTTAATTCTTAATAAATATTTCTCTATATATGTGATGATTTTTGGACTGATATATCTATTTATTGCGAGATATTTATATAAATATATATATGTCTATATATCTCAAGATCTATATGCAAAAATCTCTTTGAAAATACATCTGAGATATTTTTAATATGCATAAGATTGTAATGTGAAATATTTTCATTATCTCCATAGTTAAACGTGTATGTATGTCAATGTAAAATCCCTGTGTCTGCTTTTTTTTTTCTAACACCCGAGATCCTGTATCTTTGAGATCTTATTACTTTTTAGCGCAATATTTTTGTTCAATAATTGAGTGTAACTGTAGTTTATAATGCATTTTTTAAGTGTTTTGTGAAACTTTTTTTGTTGTGCAAAGCTATTAAATACAGCTCTTTGAGCGCAAAAAGGATTGTTTCGTAAAAGGTGAATGTGCGCGTACGCAATTTTGATTTTTCAAGACTTGTTATACCTGCGCAATGGAAATTGATTGCAAAAGACCACATCGCTCGCAGAAAACATAATGCGCTACTTGTAATCTTGTACTTTATGAATGTATATTGGAGAGCTGTTTTATTCTACTTTAACTTCATTTATTTATAAGAAATTAAATTTCAAGTTTAATAGCAAATTTATTATTAATATTAATAAAATGTGCTATAGTACTTTATAGTTTCTGCTGTACAGTACAGTGTAAAAAGTAAAAATTACTGTTCATAATAAAAAAAGCATTACGAGTGAGAAATACATGAGAAGATCCAAAAGTTTTGTAGCTGAACTGATTGGACACACAGGCTTTCTCAATAAATGCAACTCATTTAAGCTGCTTGCAAAGGCGACACCTGTACATTAAGCCTCCACATACTGCATCTTTCAACTATTCTTCATTAATAGTGCCTGAATAATAATAATATTAATAATAATAATAATAGTAATTATAACGTGCTTGTTTAATACACTCTGGTGCATATATCTTTAGTAAGTCAAAATTTGTTCTCAATGTCAACAGATAAATTGTAATGAAAATGATAATCTGGGCAAACCAAGGAAGAAATTGAAAACAACTTTACTGCAGAAGATGCTTTTTAAATGTTTTTATTTATATTTTAGATAGATATATAGATAGATAGATAGATAGATAGATAGATAGATAGATAGATAGATAGATAGATAGAGCAAATAACTAACTTGGGGTTGCCCAGTTTGTAATTAATTGCATTTCAGATTCCATGCTTCTCCTCGACCTCACATTGTCAATTCCTTTCGCATACACAATCCCCTTGAATAAATAAACAGACAACTCAAATATGGATATGAAAATGACACAGCTTGTTTTATTAACATTTTAATAACACCTGAACAAAATCCTTCAAACTCATCAACACCTGCTTGTTCTGCTCTAGATTTAAAAAAAACAAAAAAAACTGTACTCACTTTTGTTGCAAATGGTTTAGACATTAATCGCTGTGTGTTAAGTTAGTTTAAGGGGACAGCAAATTTACACTTTTATACAGGCTGTACATTCACTACTTTACATTGTAGCAAAGTGTCATTTCTTCAGTGTTGTCACATGAAAAGATGTAATAAAATATTTACAAACATGTGAGGGGTGTACTCACTTTTGTGGGATACTGTAAACCCTCCTTCCATGCTCTCATACAGAGTTATACATTTATCAACTTTAAATCGTCCGTTTGATATTTAATACAATATCAAGTACATCACAATGTACTAAATCCTCAATATTAGGCCTAGATTTGGAGTTCGGCGGTAGCCGTCAAAACCAGCGTTAGAGGCTCCTAACGCTGGTTTTGGGCGCCCGCTGGTATTTGGAGTCAGTGATTAAAGGGTCTAACGCTCACTTTTCAGCCGCGACTTTTCCATACCGCAGATCCCCCTACGCCATTTGCGTAGCCTATCTTTTCAATGGGATCTTTCTAACGCTGGTATTTAGAGTCGTTTCTGCAGTGAGCGTTAGAGCTCTAACGACAAGATTCCAGCCGCCTGAAAATAGCAGGAGTTAAGAGCTTTCTGGCTAACGCCGGTTTATAAAGCTCTTAACTACTGTACCCTAAAGTACACTAACACCCATAAACTACCTATGTACCCCTAAACCGAGCTCCCCCCACACCGCCGCCACTCGATTAAAATTTTTAACCCCTAATCTGCCGACCGCCACCTACGTTATATTTATGTACCCCTAATCTGCTGCCCCTAACCCCGCCGACCCCTGTATTATATTTATTCACCCCTAACCTGCCCCCCACAACGTCGCCGCCAGCTACTTACAATAATTAACCCCTAATCTTCCGACCGCAAATCGCCGCCACCTACGTTATCCCTATGTACCCCTAATCTGCTGCCCCTAACACCGCCGACCCCTATATTATATTTATTAACCCCTAATCTGCCCCCCTCAACGTCGCCGACACCTGCCTACACTTATTAACCCCTAATCTGCCGAGCGGACCTGAGCGCTACTATAATAAAGTTATTAACCCCTAACCCGCCTCACTAACCCGATCATAAATAGTATTAACCCCTAATCTGCCCTCCCTAACATCGCCGACACCTACCTTCAATTATTAACCCCTAAACTTCCGATCGGAGCTCACCGCTATTCTAATAAATGGATTAACCCCTAAAGCTAAGTCTAACCCTAACACTAACACCCCCCTAAGTTAAATATAATTTTTATCTAACGAAATTAATTAACTCTTATTAAATAAATTATTCCTATTTAAATCTAAATACTTACCTGTAAAATAAATCCTAATATAGCTACAATATAAATTATAATTATATTATAGCTATTTTAGGATTAATATTTATTTTACAGGCAACTTTGTAATTATTTTAACCAGGTACAATAGCTATTAAATAGTTATTAACTATTTAATAGTTACCTAGTTAAAATAATAACAAATTTACCTGTAAAATAAATCCTAACCTAAGTTATAATTAAACCTAACACTACCCTATCATTAAAATAATTAAATAAACTACCTACAATTACCTACAATTAACCTAACACTACACTATCAATACATTAATTAAA
This sequence comes from Bombina bombina, assembly GCF_027579735.1. Lineage (NCBI taxonomy): Eukaryota > Metazoa > Chordata > Amphibia > Anura > Bombinatoridae > Bombina > Bombina bombina. Next base: position 741,263,611 of record NC_069503.1, on the reverse strand, counting down.
CACAATTGCTACAAATAAATACAATTAAATAAACTAGCTAAAGTACAAAAAATAAAAAAGAACTAAGTTACAGAAAATAAAAAAATATTTACAAACATAAGAAAAATATTACAACAATTTTAAACTAATTACACCTACTCTAAGCCCCCTAATAAAATAACAAAGCCCCCCAAAATAAAAAATTCCCTACCCTATTCTAAATTAAAAAAGTTACAAGCTCTTTTACCTTACCAGCCCTGAACAGGGCCCTTTGCGGGGCATGCCCCAAGAATTTCAGCTCTTTTGCCTGTAAAAGAATAAATACAATACCCCCCCCCAACATTACAACCCACCACCCACATACCCCTAATCTAACCCAAACCCCCCTTAAATAAACCTAACACTAAGCCCCTGAAGATCTTCCTACCTTGTCTTCACCATCCAGGTATCACCGATCCGTCCTGGCTCCAAGATCTTCATCCAACCCAAGCGGGGTTGGCGATCCATAATCCGGTCCAGAAGAGGCTCCAAAGTCTTCCTCCTATCCGGCAAGAAGAGGACATCCGGACCGGCAAACATCTTCTCCAAGCGGCATCTTCGATCTTCTTCCATCCGGTGCGGAGCGGGTCCATCTTGAAGCAGGCAACGCGGATCCATCCTCTTCTTCCGATGTCTCCCGACTAATGACGGTTCCTTTAAGGGACGTCATCCAAGATGGCGTCCCTCGAATTCCGATTGGCTGATAGGATTCTATCAGCCAATCGGAATTAAGGTAGGAATTTTCTGATTGGCTGATGGAATCAGCCAATCAGAATCAAGTTCAATCCGATTGGCTGATCCAATCAGCCAATCAGATTGAGCTCGCATTCTATTGGCTGTTCCGATCAGCCAATAGAATGCGAGCTCAATCTGATTGGCTGATGGGATCGGCCAATCGGATTGAACTTGATTCTGATTGGCTGATTCCATCAGCCAATCAGAAAATTCCTACCTTAATTCCGATTGGCTGATAGAATCCTATCAGCCAATCGGAATTCGAGGGACGCCATCTTGGATGACGTCCCTTAAAGGAACCGTCATTAGTCGGGAGACATCGGAAGAAGAGGATGGATCCGCGGCGCCTGCTTCAAGATGGACCCGCTCCGCAGCGGATGGAAGAAGATCGAAGATGCCGCTTGGAGAAGATGTTTGCCGGTCCGGATGTCCTCTTCTTGCCGGATAGGAGGAAGACTTTGGAGCACCGGATTATGGATCGCCAACCCCCGCTTGGGTTGGATGAAGATATTGGAGCCAGGAACGGATCGGTGATACCTGGATGGTGAAGACAAGGTAGGAAGATCTTCAGGGGCTTAGTGTTAGGTTTATTTAAGGGGGGTTTGGGTTAGATTAGGGGTATGTGGGTGGTGGGTTGTAATGTTGGGGGGGGGGGGTATTGTATTTATTCTTTTACAGGCAAAAGAGCTGAAATTCTTGGGGCATGCCCCGCAAAGGGCCCTGTTCAGGGCTGGTAAGGTAAAAGAGCTTGTAACTTTTTTAATTTAGAATAGGGTAGGGAATTTTTTATTTTGGGGGGCTTTGTTATTTTATTAGGGGGCTTAGAGTAGGTGTAATTAGTTTAAAATTGTTGTAATATTTTTCTTATGTTTGTAAATATTTTTTTATTTTCTGTAACTTAGTTCTTTTTTATTTTTTGTACTTTAGCTAGTTTATTTAATTGTATTTATTTGTAGCAATTGTGTTTAATTTATTTATTGATAGTGTAGTGTTAGGTTTAATTATAACTTAGGTTAGGATTTATTGTTAATTGTAGGTAATTGTAGGTAGTTTATTTAATTATTTTATTGATAGGGTAGTGTTAGGTTTAATTATAACTTAGGTTAGGATTTATTTTACAGGTAAATTTGTTATTATTTTAACTAGGTAACTATTAAATAGTTAATAACTATTTAATAGCTATTGTACCTGGTTAAAATAATTACAAAGTTGCCTGTAAAATAAATATTAATCCTAAAATAGCTATAATATAATTATAATTTATATTGTAGCTATATTAGGATTTATTTTACAGGTAAGTATTTAGCTTTAAATAGGAATAAGTTATTTAATAAGAGTTAATTAATTTCGTTAGATGTAAATTATATTTAAGTTAGGGGGGTGTTAGTGTTAGGGTTAGACTTAGCTTTAGGGGTTAATACATTTATTAGAATAGCGGTGAGCTCCGATCGGAAGTTTAGGGGTTAATAATTGAAGGTAGGTGTCGGCGATGTTAGGGAGGGCAGATTAGGGGTTAATACTATTTATGATAGGGTTAGTGAGGCGGATTAGGGGTTAATAACTTTATTATAGTAGCGCTCAGGTCCGCTCGGCAGATTAGGGGTTAATAAGTGTAGGTAGGTGTCGGCGACGTTGTGGGGGGCAGATTAGGGGTTAATAAATATAACATAGGGGTCGGCGATGTTAGGGCAGCAGATTAGGGGTACATAGGGATAACGTAGGTGGCGGCGTTTTACGGAGCGGCAGATTAGGGGTTAAAAAAAATATGCAGGGGTCAGCGATAGCGGGGGCGGCAGATTAGGGGTTAATAAGTGTAAGATTAGGGGTGTTTAGACTCGGGGTACATGTTAGGGTGTTAGGTGCAGACGTAGGAAGTGTTTCCCCATAGGAATCAATGGGGCTGCGTTAGGAGCTGAACGCTGCTTTTTTGCAGGTGTTAGGTTTTTTTTCAGCTCAAACAGTCCCATTGTTTCCTATGGGAGAATCGTGCACGAGCACGTTTTTGAGGCCGGCCGCGTCCGTAAGCAACTCTGGTATCGAGAGTTGCTTTTGCGGTAAAAATGCTCTACGCTCCTTTTTTGGAGCCTAACGCAGCATTTGTTTTAACTCTCGATACCAGAGTTAAATTTATGGTGCGGCCAGAAAAAAGCCCGCGGAGCGTTAACAGCCCTTTTACCGCCGAACTCCAAATCTAGGCCTTAGTTTCCTTCCACACCTCTTAAAATTATAAAATTCTAAGTAGGGATACTTTGTTGCCTCCCTACATTAATGTTTAAAATTAATCCAAGGCCTAAAAACACACGTGGTTCTGCACACATACACATTCATGTTGCATATAGCAACACAAATATGTAACGAAAACCTCACTAAGACCCCCCCCCCCAGAATCTAAACATGTACACATCAAGGGGCCAATTTATTAAGATGTGGGCGGATGAAAATGAAAAAAATTGCAATCATACACCATAGTTGTTTTCTGTATTTTTGCTAAAATGTTGATGTTGCTGAGCTCACCAGTGCATTACTTCTTTTTAAGGATGTACCAAATTGTTGATTTGGCTACTCCTAGGGCGAGATTACATATGCGGCGCAAGCTTCAGCACAACTGCTGAAACCCGTGCCACCCGTAATTTCACCTTGCACATCGGGGAATCACATATACGGCGCCGGCAGTTTATAAAGTGCAGTAAGTCGGATAAACTAGCGATGTCCAGACATGAGCATAAATACAAATTTATGGAGTCGCCAGTGACTTACGGCACTTTAGAAATTGCCGGCACCTAAGGAAATAAAAAAAAAAGTAAAATCTCCCGTAACAGTCTAACCCGCCACCCAAAAATAAACCCGACACGTAAAACCCTTTTTTTTCGCTATCAAACCCACATCGGAACTAATAATAAAAGTATTAACCCCTAAACCGACAACCCCCCACATCACGATCTACCTAATAAAAGTATTAACCCCTAAACTCACCAACCTCAACATCGCAAACTATCTAATAAATGTATTAACCTCTAATCCCCCATTCACCCACATCGCAAACTCCCTATTAAAAATATTAACCCCTAATCTGTCATTAACCCACATTGCAAAGTACCTATTAAAACTATTAACCCCTAATCTGCCATTAACCCACATTGCAACAAACCTTATAAATCTATTAACCCCTAATCCGCCAAACCCACACAACGCAATAATCCTAATAAAACTATTAACTCCTAAACCGCCACACCCACACAACGCAATAATCCTAATAAAACTATTAACCCCTAAACTGGCAAACCCACACAACGCAAATAACTAATTAAATTACTAAGCCCCCTAACCTAACACCCCCTAACCTAACACTCCCTACATTAACTCCAATAACCTTAATTTAAAAATACTAAGTTATAAACAATTAAAATAAAAAACTAATTAAGAAATTAAAAATAACTTAATCTAAGATTACAAAAATATAAAAATTCTAACATTATATAAAATAATAAACCAAATTATCAAAAATAAAAAAATTAAACCTTATCCCTATGAAAATAAAAATCCCCCCCAAATAAAAACACCCCCTAATCTAATGCTAAACTACCAATTGCATTGCCCTAAATAAAACAGCTCTTTTACCTTAAAAAATACCTTTTACCTTAAAAAAATAAAAAAAATAAAAAGTCCCCCCTCTAACAGTAAAACCCCCCATTTACCAAACCCCCCAAAATAAAACACTAAAAAATCCTAAACTACCCTTTGCCCCTAAAGGGGCATTTGTATGGGCATTGCCCTTAAAAGGGCATTTAGCTCTTTTTCAAAGGCCCATTAAATCTCTAATCTAAAAAAAACAAAAAACCACAAAATTAAAAAAAAGCTTAAGTCTAACCCCCAGATAGGTACTCGCGGTTCCTGAAGTCCGGGGGTGAAGTCTTTTTCCAAGCGGGGATATCTACTATCTTCTTCCAGGAACAAGCTGGAGCGGAGCGCGGAACTGAAGACCGATGACCACGGAACTAAAGACCGGTGACGGCGGAACTGAAGACAGGCGACCGCGGAGCCATGGAGCGTGGAGATCCTCTTTGTAGATCACCGCCGAACACCGAGGATTGAATTCAAGGCACACAATTATTAAATATGGGGTACCTTGCATTCCTACTGGCTGATTTGAGGCTTCAAATTTAAGTCAGCCAATAGGATGAGAGCTACTGAAATCCTATTTGCTGTTCAAATCAGACAATAGGATTTCAGTAGCTCTCATCCTATTGGCTGATTTGAATTTGAAGACTCAAATCAGCCAATATAAATGCAAGGTACCCCATATTTAAAAGTGTACCTTGAATTCAATCCTCAGTGTGCAGCAGTGATTGTACGAAAAGGATCTCCAAGCTCCATGGCTCTGCGGTCGCCGGTCTTCAGTTCCGCAGTCACCGGTCTTCAGTTCCGTGCTCCACCCCCGCGTCGGCTTGTTCCAGGAAGAAGATAGAAGATATCGCCACTTGGAAGAAGACTTCATCGCCGGACTTCAGGAACCATGAGTACCTATATGGGGATTAGATTTAGGCTTTTTTTAAAAAAAAAAAATTGGGGTTTTGTTTTTTTTTTTTAGATTGGGATTCAATGGGCCTTTGAAAAAGAGCTGAATGCCTTTTTAAGGGCAATGCCCATACAAATGCCCCTTTAGGGGAAATGGGTAGTTTAGGATTTTTTAGTGTTAGGTTTTTTAATTTTGGGGGTTTGGTGGGTGGGGGGTTTTACTGTTAGAGGGCGTACTTAGTAATTTTTAAGGTAAAAGAGCTGTTTAACTTAGGGCAATGCCCTACAAAAGGCCCTTTTAAGGGCTATTGGTAGTTTAGCATTAGATTAGGGGGTGTTTTTATTTTGGGGGGGGCTTTTTTATTTTCTTAGGGATTAGGTTTATTTTTTTTAATTTGGTTTATTATTTTATGTAATGTTAGAATTTTTTATTTTTGTAATCTTAGATTAATTTAATCTTTTTTTTAAATAATGTTAGCTTTTTTATTTTAATTGTTTGCAACTTAGTATTTTTTTAAATGTATTTAATTGGGGTTAATTTAGGGGGTGTTAGGATAGGGGGTGTTAGGTTAGGGGGTTTAGTAATTTAATTAGTTATTTTCATTGTGGGGGTTTGGCGGATTAGGGTTTAATAGATTTATTAGGTTTGTTGCGATCTGGGTTAATGGCGGATTAGGGGTTAATAGGTTAATTAAGTTTATTGCGTTGTGGGGGTGGCGGTTTAGGGGTTAATAGTTTTTATAGGTACTTTGCGATATGGGTGAATGGCGGATTAGGGGTTAATAGTTTATTAAGGTATATTGCGGTGTGGGGTAATGGCAGTTTAGGGGTTAATCACTTTAATAGATATATAGTGTTGGGGTGGCAGATTAGGGGTTAATAGGTTAATTAGATGTTTTGCGATGTGGGGTTGGCGGATTAGGGGTTAATATAGTTTATTCGTTATTGCGGTGGGGTTTGGCGGTTGACAGGTAGATAGATATTGTGCATGCATTAGGTGTTAGTTACTATTTTCAGGGGGTTACGGTACTCATATACTCAGCGCAAGTCTTGATGCGTCTGCCTATGTGTGGTGAGGTGAAAATGGAGTAAAATTTCTTCATTTTCACCTCGTAAGTCCTTACGCTGAATATGTGATACCGATTTGCGACGTGGTTCTATGTTAGCTTATGGGAGTAAAAATTGCGGGCGACGGGTGAAATATACGCGCCGCATTTATATGCGGCGGTGTATATGTGATACCAAAACCGTGTAAATGTGATGGGTTGTTTTGTTTTTTCAGCCCAATGATGACCTGCTTTACTTGCATTGCAAGCTCTTTGGTCCTCATTTGAAAGTTCACAGCAACCGCTTCCAAATGCAAATTCCACATTTTAAATCAATTTCAGACATTTTAATTGCTCAATTGTTAATGAAATTATGACAAAACAGCCCACACCTGGCCATTAAATTGCTTATTAGTCAACTGCCAATTACTTTTGGCCCCTTGGCAAGGAGGGGAGTGCATATAAAAAGTGATGTAAACATATAACCAATTTGAATGTAAATACCTTTAAATGAAAGCTGACAGTCCAAATTCATTATATAACTTAAATTCCAAAGTTTGTTTGTTTTTCATAACAGTTAAATTAACTATAACTTTATCAATGTCCAAAAACGTATGGACCTAACTGATTTATTTATACTGGTTTGGATGAATCGTCCTAACCAAAATTTTAGCAGATGCACATGTCTAATATATATATATATATATATATATATGTTAGTTCAAATTTCAATATTATTTTTTTGAGTGACTATTTATATTTTTTTGTCGCCGTAATAATTACTGTATATATATATAACGCTATCAAAGTCAGTGACATCATGTGTGAAGTCTAATTGTTTTCTCTATATTTATGTCTGCTTACAGATATAACATTTACATAGTAATATATTGCAATTAAAAAAAAGAAACTATGCAGCATCATTTTAACTGATCCCTTTGTAACTTTTATGTCTCCTTAATGGCCACATTGAACTACTTGGAGAACACAACCATATAATGATGAAAAACAAACCATGCTAGATTCAAATGAAAATGAGAAAACCTTTTTTATTTTTTTTGCAAGGCAGCTTTGACAAAGATGAATAAACATAACAAAACAAATTCAGTGTCTTTTTAAATTGTATTTTACAATACAGATCTCAAAAGGTATTTACCCATTCAACATAAACACAGAACAATAAATATATCAGTATTCAAATGGCAGATTTGATCAAGTTCATTATGTTGTCTATGGGGATATTCAAACATCACTTCTTTAACCAAATCAACAAGCACAAAATGAACAATGCAGAATGCCACAGAGATCACTTTAAATGAGTGGGTTAACATTCTACTTTGACTACCAACCTTAAGGCCCTCTGAGCCTAACATGGTTTTCAAGCTAATACCTGCAACGGTCTGAATATTAAATTAGCAATTCTGGCTTAGTTCTTTCAAGGATCAAAAGATTTGTTTTTCTGCTTATTCATATAGAAATACATATTGATTCTTCTCAGGAAATGCTTCTGGACAGTGATTCTTTTGAATGTTATTTGTACAGAATTTGTATCTTCTGTATATACACAAATATGTAGCATTTGACAGCATCAAGCAATTTTCGAATATTTGTTTAAAAGGACATAAAGGAGCAATAATAGAATGCTCTAGCGTGCTAGAGAATTAAATTATTGTATTATTGCTTGATGACAGTTTTGTCTTCAACCCTCACAAAGTGGTTAAACTCATAAAGTCAGCTCTGAACTGGCAATACACTACTGATACATATGGCACTGAATTAGGGCTGTCAGCCATCCCCTTTTTCCAGGGATCTACCTTATTTGCCTAAACTTTTTTTTTACAATCTATCAGGCTCCTTTATTTATCTGCTATCAGAATATTTCTCTCCCTTATTTTTTCACAACATGATAAAATCTTAATTTCAAACATTTCATAAGGTTCTCTTGCACTCTTATTTAGTTAATAATTTTGATGTATCTGACAGTTTTATGTCTTTACTCCCACTGTGCCCTAAAGGGACATTATACTTGATATTTTTTTTTGTTTCAATGGTATTTTATTGAGAAAAATCATGGTATGATGACAACAGTTTCAAGGATAGAATACAAACTCAAAGACCTAACAATGGTCTAATAACAGTTTCAATAGACAATTCAGGTAAATAAATGGCCAGTGCTATGTATGTGATTGGGCTTCCAGTATGGTCACATAAAATTTTAATATTTAAGTAGCTTATCTTGGAGGGCTAAATCTCATTGGAGTATTAACTAAAGCAATCTTAAAACAGGGGCACAGACCATCACATCGCCGCCTGCCCGGCACTCACTGCCTCTCATTCTCTGTAACACACAGCGCACAGCATGGATGAGAGGCAGTGAGTGCCGGGTATGAACAGCTGCTAGAGAGCTGAAATTGCAGGAGCGAGAAGAAAGGAAAGGATCCTGTTAGTGCAAGCTTTTGGGAGACGTCAGAGAAGGAGGGGTCAGGCGGCCATTTCAAAACGGCCAGATGAGATCAGTAAGTTTATTTTCTACCAAAGTTTATTTAGATGAAAATTTGGCTACAGTTTACTGTAAAGATCATTATTTAACTAATCTAAATAAGTTACAGTAATTTTTGGGTTGACTGTCCCTTTAAGTGAGTTCCATTCGTATAGTATAAATATATTTATAACAATAAGAATACTGTGAAAAACATGAGAGGTCAGCTGGTAGTTATTAACAATAAATGGGTAAATCTCTATCGGTATGAGCTTGAGTTCAGAGGTCGTCTCCAGGTGGGGCAGGTGACCCCTAGCGGGGGGGGAGGGGGGGTTCACATTTTGGAGAGGGGGGGAGGGGGGATTTCAGTTTGATGGGGGTTTGGGAGGAATTCTGCATTAGTTACTGATTTATAGGGTAAGGCTGGAGGCACTGTGATGTGTATGTGTTATTCTTTAGTTGTCCTGGTAATGAAACCAGGGTTCCCATATCTTCCAGTATAAATCTTCCTTATCTAGGTTGGAGTAGATACTTGATATTTTTTATTGTTTAAAAATAATCCCTTTGTTACCCATTCTCCAGCTTTGCATAACCAACACAGTTATATTAATATACTTTTTACCTCTGTGATTACCTTGTATATAAGCCTCTGCAGACTGCCCCTTATCTCAGTTCTTTTGCAGACTTGCATTTTAGCCAATCAGTGCTGACTCATAAATAACTCCACGGGAGTGAGCGCAATGTTATCTGGCACACATGAACTAGCTCTGTCTAGCTGTGAAAAACTGTCAAAATGCATTGAGATAAGAGGTGGCCTTCAAGTGTTTAGAAATTAGTATATGAGTCTACCTAGGTTTAACTTTCAGCAAAGGATACCAAGAAAACAAGGCACATTTGATGATAAAAGTAAATTGGAAAGTTGTTTTAAATGGCATGCCCTATCTGAATCACAAAAATTTAATTTTGACTTGACTGTCCCTTTAAATTATAAATAGAATTCAAAGATTTGAAGAACGTTGTTCAATGTATTAAGCTAGACTGTGTGAATGAAGATGATTTGTATGACGAATTATGTTGTACTAAACTGTATCAAGTCTTTTTCCAGTAACTACTGTTTAAACTGGTGATTTCCTACATGAAATTTGTTGATTCCTTAATCTGCCTTATTTTTTTCAAAAAAGTTGGCAACCCTACACTGATGATGAGCCAACCAAGGGTGTCAGATGTGTGTAGGAACCAATCACAAGTCATATTCAGATAGGATCAGCACCACGCTGACGCTGACTTTAACTATGTTTGTGTAATCATATCATATTTTAATTCTAATACACCGCATTCTGGCTGCCCACTTTAAAACTACACTTTTTTTTGTGAGGTTAAGTTTTTAACTGTTCTCTTATGAGTGCCGTATGATTAGAGCACCAATTGGAGAATAGTTAAAAAAATCACCTCACAAAAAAAAATTAGTTCTGAAGTAGGCGGCTGGAGCGCAGGTTATTAGAATTTCATGGCTACATTAAAAAGTAATATTAAAACAAAAACAGATGCAGCAAATAGGTAATCAGTGCCAATATGTCAAGCAAATATAGTTTGGGGGTGCTGACCCCAGCAGATAGATAACTGCAACACACCTTTCCGATGCACCAAACAATGGTGCAATAATATCTGACACTGAGCCTGCTTCAGAAGGAATGTACTCACTGGAAGACAGTAACGGTTTATTGAGAGTCTTCATCAAACCATTTTGAATTTAATGCTGCCATTCAGTGAGTAAATTCCTTCTGTAGCAGGATTAGTATCAGACGTTATTGCACAATCGTTTGTACTTTTCTTTTGAGGTACATCGGAGAGGTGTGTTGCAGTTATCTATCTGCTAAGGCCGCCGCCAAGCAATATCTATATTAAAAACTAATTTATAGCATATTTTCATTAGAATTGCTGAATTAAAGTCCATCTAAATATTGCTTAGATTCTGGAGCTCATTATGCAAAGTGTAAAGTTTACCATCACTTTAAGTTCATGCATCAATTCCTTTACAAAAATTTGAATTTTAGTAAACATTCAGGGGTAGATTACAAGTGGAGCACTAAATTATTGCGCAAACAAACAAGCAAATTTGCGCTGAGCGAGTTCTCACGCTGTGTGTGTTTATATGTACATGTTTGTGTGTGTATGTTTGTATGTATATGTGAGTTTTTGTTTATGTGTGTTTATGTGTGTGTTTGAGGGGATGTGACTTTATGGGGCCGAATGATCAAGCTCCGAATTGAGCTTGATGCCCCTGTTTCTGCGAGAGTCTTCAGGCTCGCTGGAAACAGAAGTTATGAAGCAGCGGTCTAAAGACCGCTGTTCCATAACTTGTCCGCCTGCTCTGAGGCTGCGGACATCAAGCCGCCCGATCCTATACGATCGGCTGATTGACACCCCCTGCTAGTGGCCGATTGGCTGCAAATCAGCAGGGGGCGGCATTGCACAAGCAGTTCACTAGAGCTGCTTGTGCAATGATAAATGTCGACAGCGTATGCTGTCAGCATTTATCGATGTGCAGCGGACATGATACGCTACATTATATCATGTCCACTCGCACTTTAATAAATCGGCCCCATAGTGTGCATGTTTGTGTGTGTATTTATGTTTATGTGTGTATTTATGTTTATGTGTGTATTTATGTTTATGTGTGTATTTATGTGTGTGTATGTGAGTTTATGGGGTCAAAGGAGCTTGATGACCCTTGTTTAAAGACCGCTGCTACATAACCTGTCCGCCTGCTCTGAGGGTTGATTAACACCCCCTGCTAGCGGCCGATTAGCCGCGAATCTGCAGGGGGCGGTATTGCACCAGCAGTTCACAAGAACTGCTGGTGCAATGATAAATGCTGACAGCTTATGCTGTCTGCATTTATCGATGTGCAGCGGACATGATACGCTACATTGTATCATGTCCGCTCGCACATTAGTAAATTTACCCCATGTGTGTATTTATGTGTATGTGTGCATGTTTGTGTGTGTATTTATGTGTGTGTGTATGTGAGTTTATGGGGCCCATTTATCAAGCTCCGGGTGGAGCTTGAGGGCCCGTGTTTCTGGCGAGCCTGCAGGCTCGCCAGAAACAGCAGTTATGAAGCAGCGGTCTAAAGACCGCTGCTCCATAACCTGTCCTCCTGCTCTGAGCAGGCGGACAGACAATGCCAAAAATCAACCCAATCGAGTACGATCGGGTTGATTGATACCTCCCTGCTGGCGGCCGCGAATCACAAGAGCTGCTGGTGCAATGCTGAATACGGAGAGCTTATTGCTCTCCGCATTCAGCGAGGTCTGGCGGACCTGATCCGCACTGTCGGGTCAGGTCCACCAGACCTTTGATAAATATCCCCTACTATGTGTGTAATTATGTGTGTGTGCATGTTTATATGTGTGAGTTTATGTGTGTGTGTTTATGTGTGCATGTTTATATGTGCGTGTTTGTGTGTATGTGTGTGTTTATTTGTGTATGTTTGTGTGTCTATGTTTATGTGTGCATGTTTTTACGTGTGTGTTTATGTGTGCGTGTTTGTGTGTATGTGTGTGTTTATTTAGGTATGTTTTTATGTGGGTGTTTATGTGTGCATGTTTTAAGTGTGTGTTTGTGTGTATGTGTGTGTGTTTATGTGTGCATGTTTGTGTGTGTGCGTTTATGTGTGCGTGTTTGTGTGTATGTGTGTGTTTATTTGTGTATGTTTTCCTGCGTGTGTTTATGCGTGCGTGTATGTGTGTGTTTATTTGTGTATGTGTGTGTGTGTGTGTTTATGTGTGCGTGTTTGTGTTTATGTGTGCGTGTTTGTGTTTATGTGTGCATGTTTGTGTGTGTGTGTTTATGTGTGCGTGTTTGTGTGTATGTGTGTGTTTATTTGTGTATGTTTTTCTGTGTGTGTTTATGTGTGCGTGTTTGTGTGTATATGTGTGTTTATATGTGTATGTTTTTATGTGTGTGTTTATGTGTGCGTGTTTGTGTGTATGTGTGTGTTTATTTGTGTATGTTTTTATGTGTGTGTTTATGTGTGCGTGTTTGTGTGTATGTGTGTGTTTATTTGTGTATGTTTTCCTGCGTGTGTTTATGTGTGCGTGTTTGTGTGTATGTGTGTGTTTATTTGTGTATGTTTTTATGTGTGTGTTTATGTGTGCGTGTTTGTGTGTATGTGTGTGTTTATTTGTGTATGTTTTCCTGCGTGTGTTTATGTGTGCGTGTTTGTGTGTATGTGTGTGTTTATTTGTGTATGTTTTCCTGCGTGTGTTTATGTGTGCGTGTTTGTGTGTATGTGTGTGTTTATTTGTGTATGTTTTTATGTGTGTGTTTATGTGTGCGTGTTTGTGTGTATGTGTGTGTTTATTTGTGTATGTTTTTATGTGTGTGTGTGTGTGTGTGTGCGTGTTTGTGTGTATGTGTGTGTTTATTTGTGTATGTTTTTATGTGTGTTTATGTGTGCGTGTTTGTGTGTATGTGTGTGTTTATTTGTGTATATTTTCCTGCGTGTGTTTATGTGTGCGTGTTTGTGTGTATGTGTGTGTTTATTTGTGTATGCTTTCCTGCGTGTGTTTATGTGTGCGTGTTTGTGTGTATGTGTTTATGTGTGTGTTTATGTGTGCGTGTTTGTGTGTATGTGTGTGTTTATTTGTGTATGTTTTCCTGCGTGTGTTTATGTGTGCGTGTTTGTGTGTATGTGTGTGTTTATTTGTGTATGTTTTCCTGTGTGTGTTTATGTGTGCGTGTTTGTGTGTATGTGTGTGTTTATTTGTGTATGTTTTTCTGTGTGTGTTTATGTGTGCGTGTTTGTGTGTATATGTGTGTTTATATGTGTATGTTTTTATGTGTGTGTTTATGTGTGCGTGTTTGTGTGTATGTGTGTGTTTATTTGTGTATGTTTTTATGTGTGTGTTTATGTGTGCGTGTTTGTGTGTATGTGTGTGTTTATTTGTGTATGTTTTCCTGCGTGTGTTTATGTGTGCGTGTTTGTGTGTATGTGTGTGTTTATTTGTGTATGTTTTTATGTGTGTGTTTATGTGTGCGTGTTTGTGTGTATGTGTGTGTTTATTTGTGTATGTTTTCCTGCGTGTGTTTATGTGTGCGTGTTTGTGTGTATGTGTGTGTTTATTTGTGTATGTTTTCCTGCGTGTGTTTATGTGTGCGTGTTTGTGTGTATGTGTGTGTTTATTTGTGTATGTTTTTATGTGTGTGTTTATGTGTGCGTGTTTGTGTGTATGTGTGTGTTTATTTGTGTATGTTTTTATGTGTGTGTGTGTGTGTGTGTGCGTGTTTGTGTGTATGTGTGTGTTTATTTGTGTATGTTTTTATGTGTGTTTATGTGTGCGTGTTTGTGTGTATGTGTGTGTTTATTTGTGTATATTTTCCTGCGTGTGTTTATGTGTGCGTGTTTGTGTGTATGTGTGTGTTTATTTGTGTATGCTTTCCTGCGTGTGTTTATGTGTGCGTGTTTGTGTGTATGTGTTTATGTGTGTGTTTATGTGTGCGTGTTTGTGTGTATGTGTGTGTTTATTTGTGTATGTTTTCCTGCGTGTGTTTATGTGTGCGTGTTTGTGTGTATGTGTGTGTTTATTTGTGTATGTTTTCCTGTGTGTGTTTATGTGTGCGTGTTTGTGTGTATGTGTGTGTTTATTTGTGTATGTTTTTATGTGTGTGTGTGTGTGTGTGCGTGTTTGTGTGTATGTGTGTGTTTATTTGTGTATGTTTTTATGTGTGTTTATGTGTGCGTGTTTGTGTGTGTTTATTTGTGTATATTTTCCTGCGTGTGTTTATGTGTGCGTGTTTGTGTGTATGTGTGTGTTTATTTGTGTATGCTTTCCTGCGTGTGTTTATGTGTGCGTGTTTGTGTGTATGTGTGTGTTTATTTGTGTATGTTTTTATGTGTGTGTTTATGTGTGCGTGTTTGTGTGTATGTGTGTGTTTATTTGTGTATGTTTTCCTGCATGTGTTTACGTGTGCGTGTTTGTGTGTATGTGTGTGTTTATTTGTGTATGTTTTTATGTGTGTGTTTATGTGTGCGTGTTTGTGTGTATGTGTGTGTTTATTTGTGTATGTTTTTATGTGTGTGTTTATGTGTGCGTGTTTGTGTGTATGTGTGTGTTTATTTGTGTATGTTTTTATGTGTGTGTTTATGTGTGCGTGACAAGGAGGTGAAGGGACAGCTGCAGGAGAGGCAGATCCAGGCCATGATGTGGAAGGACTAGGAAAGTCCCAAAAAAGCAGGACATTTGCCTTGACTGATCCTGCCTATGAAGTTTGTTACAGGGACGGTAAGCACCTTGTTATTACAATATATTTCTGTTGTGTTGCTACAGAATGACAAATCAGCCAAGTCTTAAAGCTTTAAAAATAAATTAACATCCTTTTTACGGCAATTATTTTTCAACAGCAAAACTCCACCCACCATTTGCCTTATTTGGATGAGCCAAGCTGGGCTTTAGTTCACAGACAACAAGGCTAGCCATGGTCATAAAGTGAGTATAAAACAAATTGTTTTGCAGTTGTTATCTGATAAACCCAATTATGGATAGATATGTAGCACTGTTAGCCTTGAGAAGTCAGCAGGGTGCATTTCAAGTTCTGAGATTTAGAAATTGCTCAATTTTCACGGCATTAGCAATAAAAGGGGGCAAATAAATAAAGAATATATATTGCAAAGTTGTTTCATTATGTAGAACGGAACATTTCATATAAAAATGTCTATGGGGCTGATTTAACAAGCCCCGAATCTGGCCATCTCTCCCTATTTCCGCACTAGCCTTCAGGCTTGCTGGAAACAGGAGTTAAGCGGTCTTAAAGGGATATTCCAGTCAAAATGTAAATGCACATAGATGAATTACATCTTTGAATAGAAACATATTTACAATATACATGTATTAGCGAAAATGCTTCTAGTAAAAGTTATTACTGTTTTAGTGTTAAAAATTTTCTCTGCACGTGCATGTGAAGCATAGCTAGATATTGTCACTGCACCTACATTTTAAATATTGCAGCTTCTCAGAGCATCAGTGGGGCTTGAATCATGTCAGCAATTAATAAATTGAGTCATTACCAGATGGTACAAGCACCTTAGGCTCTCTGAGCAAATGCTGTGTTTAAAATGCTGGTGGACGGTGCATACTTAAATACACTTTTGAAACATTTTATTAGAAGCATTTTTGCTAATACATGTATATTACAAAATTGCTTCTGATCAATACCGAAATGCACCCATGTGGTTTCCAATTTTGGCTGGAATATCCCTTTAAGACCGCTGCTCCTTAACTGTATCTGCCACCTCTGAGCGGCATACAGCAATCAACCTGATCCTAAACGATCGGTTAATTGACACCCCCTGCTAGCGGCCCGCTGCAGCGTATCATGTCCATCAGGCAATAATGAATCGGCCCCCATGTGTTTACTATCCCTAAAATGGCCACAATCAAGGGGATAAGATAAATATGTTCACTGAGGTTTTTGTATGTGGTTTATTCCTGATTACAGAGCACTGCACATTTTGAAAAGAAATTTAAAGTGTCACTAGTTTTACTTTGTATGCAATTTTTCTGCAAACAATCCAGCACTTAATTACTGATATAAACTGAGCATGCATTAAAAAAATATATACTTTAAATGTCTGTATAAGATTCTAGCATGTTTTTGTGGTCCACAGACAACTGTAAAGAGCCAAAAAATAGGGCTAAATGTACTGACCATGATCCTTCTGATCTGGAATTAGCTCATCAGACTGCAACAAAAGTCTGATGAGACTGAACTGAGATACTAGAATCTAGGTCTATGAAAGAAAAGATAAATATATTGCATTAAATTGCTGTATGCCAAGGAGACCAGGCGTTCTTTAAAATCCTTCAAATGGAACAAAGTACCTTGACTGTTATCAGTTGTGGACCACAGAATAAACAATCATTGCAATTCTTATATAAAAACAAATTATGCATTAAGAAGACACATTTTCTAAGATTTAAATTTATTGGATCCGCAGATTAAGGGTTTTTATTTAATGCTACAGTAAAACAAAACAGAGAACAAGTTAGCCATCAGATATTCTAGTAAAAAATAGGCAAACAAGGCTCTCTATGTTAGGGAAGAATTGCATTTTCACAGAGGCCTAGACATTATTATCTTACTCCGTTTCTATACATGTGGCGTCCAGTCAAACAAGGATAGCATTATGCATTTAGCTCAAAATAGATATTTAACCTATCATCAAGATTGTAGAATGAATGGGACTTTCAGCAGCTAAGACTCAGACCCATTGTTCAGTGCAATGTATACGGGTAAAAGACAGTCATTTTAATACTCACAATTCCATCAGCTAATGGTATTGCATTTTTATTGTTATATTACTCCAACTTCTTTCTCTTCTGAAATTGAAAAGAAACACAATTCTGTAAAAATAGTCATATTTGTTCTAGCAATTTCAAGCTACAGGGGAAATATGCTGACATTACCACAAGATGCTTATTCAGAGTCATTTTTGCATGGTGCATAATGAATTTTTAAAGGGACGTTGTAGTGCTAAAATGACATGCTCTTATTCGTTAAAGTACTACTGACCTTTTAAGTCTATGGCCTCTAGTTATCAACGTGTCTACTTACCTGCCATTGCCGGCCCCAATATGGCCACCTAAGCTCGCCTACCATCGCCGCCGCGGACCTGAATAATCTCGCCAAAGTAATCAATAAAGCTGTCGAAAAGCCGCGCACCAAGTACGGGGGGGTTGAGCAGCGGACTGTGATAGTTATCACTCGTCCGATCTCGCTGCTCTTCGGCTTTTTTCCAGCTTTATTGCTAGCCTGTCACTAAGCACTCACACTAAACTACACTGTTCTACCCCCTATACCGGCGCCCCCGGAGCCCCCCGCAACGAAATAAAGTTATTAACCCCTAAACCGCCGCTCCCGGACACCGCCGCAACTATAATAAATGTATTAACCCCTAAACCGCCGCTCCCGGAGCCCACCGCCACCAACATTATACCTAGTAACCCCTATCCTGCCCCCCTATACCACCGCCACCTATAATAAATGTATTAACCCCTATCCTGCCGATCTCGGACCCCGCCACAACTAAATAAATTGTTTAACCCCTAAACCGCCGCTCCCGGAACCCGACGCCACCTATATTAAACTTATTAACCCCTAATCTGCCCCCCCTACACCGTCGCCACCTATAATAAATTTATTAACCCCTATCCTGCCCCCCTATACCGCCGCAACCTATAATAAAATTAATAACCCCTAAACCTAAGTCTAACCCTAACACCCCCCTAACTTAAATATTAATTAAATACATCTAAATATTATAACTCTTATTAACTAAATTAATCCTATTTAAAACTAAATACTTACCTGTAAAATAAACCCTAATATAGCTACCATATAAATAATAATTATATTGTATCTATTTTAGGATTTATTTTTATTTTACAGGCAAATTTCAATTTATTTTAACTAGGTACAATAGCTATTAAATAGTTATTAACTATTTAATAGCTACCTAGTTAAAATAAAGAGAAATTTACCTGTAAAATAAAAACTAACATAAGTTACAATTACACCTAACACTACACTATCATTAAATAAATTATTCCTATTTAAAACTAAATACTTACCTGTAAAATAAACCCTAAGATAGCTACAATGTAATTAATAATTACATTGTAGCTATTTTAGGATTTAAATTTATTTTACAGGTAACTTTGTATTTATTTTAGCTAGTTAAAATAGTTATTAAATAGTTATTAACTATTTAATAACTACCTAGCTAAAAGAAATAAAAAATTACCTGTAAAATAAATCCTAACCTAAGTTACAATTAAACCTAACACTACACTATCATTAAATTAATTAAATAAATTACCTACAAATAACTACAATTAAATACAATTAAATAAACTAACTAAAGTACAAAAAATAAAAAAAATAAGTTACAAAAAATAAAAAAAATAAGTTACAAATATTTAAAAAAGATTACAACAATTTTAAGCTACTTACACCTAATCTAAGCCCCCTAATAAAATAACAAAGCCCCCCAAAATAAAAAAATGCCCTACCCTATTCTACATTAAAAAGTTAACAGCTCTATTACCTTACCAGCCCTTAAAAGGGCCTTTTGCGGGGCATGCCCCAAAGAATTCAGCTCTTTTGCCTGTAAAAATAAAATACAACCCCTCCAACATTAAAACCCACCACCCACATACCCCTACTCTAACCCAAACCCCCCTTAAATAAACCTAACACTACCCCCTGAAGATCATCCTACCTATAGCCGTCTTCAGCCAGTCGACCACCGATGGAACAGAAGAAGACATCCGGAGCGGCAGAAGTCATCATCCAAGGGGTGCTGAAGAAGTCTTCCATCCGATTGAAGTCAACATCCAGGCGGCGCTGAAGAAGTCTTCTATCCGATTGAAGTTATCATCCAGGCGGCGTCTTCAATCTTCATCCATCCGGAGCGAAGCGGAGCCATCTTCAGACGAGCCGACGTGGAGCCATCTTCTTCCACCGACGACTGAACGACGAATAACGGTTCCTTTAAGTGACATCATCCAAGATGGCGTCCCTCGAATTCCGATTGGCTGATAGGATTCTATCAGCCAATCGGAATTAAGGTAGGAAAATCTGATTGGCTGATTGAATCAGCCAATCAGATTGAAGTTCAATCCGATTGGCTGATCCAATCAGCCAATCAGATTAATCTCGCATTCTATTGGCTGATCGGAACAGCCAATAGAATGCGAGCTCAATCTGATTGACGTCACTTAAAGGAACCGTCATTTGTCGTTCAGTCGTCGGTGGAAGAAGATGGCTCCGCGTCGGCTCATCTGAAGATGGCTCTGCTCCGCTCCGGATGGATGAAAATTGAAGACGCCACCTGGATGATGACTTCAATCGGATGGAAGACTTTTTCAGTGCCGCCTGGATGTTGACTTCAATCGGATGGAAGACTTCTTCAGCGCCCCTTGGATGATGACTTCTGTCGCTCCGGATGTCTTCTTCTGTTCCATCGGTGGTCGGCTGGCTGAAGAAGGCTAAAGGTAGGATGATCTATAGGGGGGTAGTGTTAGGTTTATTTAAGGGGGGTTTGGGTTAGAGTAGGGGTATGTGGGTGGTGGGTTTTAATGTTGGGGGGGGTTGTATTTTATTTTTACAGGCAAAAGAGCTGAATTCTTTGGGGCATGCCCTGCAAAAGGCCCTTTTAAGGGCTGGTAAGGTAATAGAGCTGTTAACTTTTAAATGTAGAATAGGGTAGGGCATTTTTTTATTTTGGGGGGCTTTGTTATTTTATTAGGGGGCTTAGATTAGGTGTAAGTAGCTTAAAATTGTTGTAATCGTTTTTAAATGTTTGTAACTTATGTTTTTTATTTTTTGTAACTTAGTTTTTTTTATTTTTTGTACGTTAGTTTATTTAATTGTAGTTATTTGTAGGTAATTTATTTAATTAATTTAATGATAGTGTAGTGTTAGGTTTAATTGTAACTTAGGTTAGGATTTATTTTACAGGTAATTTTTTATTTTTTTTAGTAGGTAGTTATTAAATAGTTAATAACTATTTAATAACTATTCTAACTAGCTAAAATAAATACAAAGTTACCTGTAAAATAAATTTAAATCCTAAAATAGCTACAATGTAATTATTAATTACATTGTAGCTATCTTAGGGTTTATTTTACAGGTAAGTATTTACTTTAAATAGGAATAATTTATTTAATGATAGTGTAGTGTTAGGTGTAATTGTAATAGTTTTTATTTTACAGGTAAATTTCTCTTTATTTTAACTATGTAGCTATTAAATAGTTAATAACTATTTAATAGCTATTGTACCTAGTTAAAATAAATTGAAATTTGCCTGTAAAATAAAAATAAATCCTAAAATAGATACACTATAATTATTATTTATATTGTAGCTATATTAGGGTTTATTTTAAAGGTAAGTATTTAGTTTTAAATAGGATGAATTTAGTTAATAAGAGTTATAATATTTAGATGTATTTAATTAATATTTAAGTTAGGGGGGTGTTAGGGTTAGACTTAGGTTTAGGGGTTAATAATTTTATTATAGTTGCGGCGGTGTAGGGGGGGGCAGGATAGGGGTTAATAAATTTATTATAGTGGCGGCGGTGTAGGGGGGGCAGGATAGGGGTTAATAGGTATTATGTAGGTGGCGGCGGGTTCCGGGAGCGGCGGTTTAGGGGTTAATCAGTTTATTAGAGTGGCGGTGGGCTCCAGGAGCGGCGGTTTAGGGGGTAATAACTTTATTTAGGTGCGGCGGTGTAGGGCGGGACAGATTAGGGGTGTTTAGACTCGGGGTACATGTTAGGGTGTTAGGTGTAGACAGCTCCCATAGGAATCAATGGGATGTCAGGCAGCAGCGAACATGAACTTTCGCTATGGTCAGACTCCCATTGATTCCTATGGGATCCGCCGCCTCTAGGGTAGCGGATTGAAAACCAGGTACGCTGGGCCGGAAAAGTGCAGAGCGTACCTGCTAGTTTTTTGATAACTAGCAAAAGTAGTCAGATTGTGCCGAACTTGTGTGCGGAACATCTGGAGTGACGTAAGAATCGATCTGTGTCGGACTGAGTCCGGCGGATCGAAGCTTACGTCACTAAATTCTACTTTTGCCGGTGTGTAGGGCTTGATAACTAAGGCGAATCAGCCTCGCCATAAATACGCTTCGGAATTCCAGCGTATTTGAGGTTGACGGCTTGATAACTAGAGGCCAATGTGTAAACATGCAGTTAAAATACTGCTCAGGAGCCAAAAATCACTGCTTGTCTTAGGCAGATATGGCTGGTTAGCCAATCAGCAGCCGCAGTCTCACAATCCCACCAATCACTGGCCATTGATTGGTGAGGTTGTGTGACTGCCGCTACTGATTGGCTCACCAGTTATTCTCTATGAATTAGAGTGTGTATTTTTTAACTACAATGTCCCTTTAAAAGTTTTGAATAGTAACATTTTTGCAATACACATATATTAGAAACATTCTTCTAGTAAAAGTTATATCTGCCTCAAAGACACCTTTTACTGTGCAGTGACATATTTACTGTACACCAGCATTCACATATCACTCCAGCTCTGACAGCATTTATTGTGTCTGCAATTATTCTATTTCCATTATGCTGAGGAATACAACACTCAGCATATGCAGTGTTTGAATGAGGGTGCATGGGGCATATGTGCATATGCTCTGTGTGCAGTAAAAGGTATCACTGTAACTGCATTACCTTTTTCCGCAGCTTTGATAATAAGTATATATTGAAAACAATTTTCTTTTAAAAACTGGTATACTTTTATGTTCATTTCAGATTTGAGTTCTATGACCCTTTAATGATGACAAGGGACACAAATATAATCATCTGTTTAGAAATTAAACAGCTTTATAGTATGGGTTGTTAGCTTAAATAAATTTAAATTATATATGATACAACATTTTTGCAAATTATGAAACCTTGAGACTAAAACACAATGGTATATCAGAAATTATCTAAACAGCAACATACATATGGTCATAAGACATCTATTGCAGGTACAATGTAGAACACACACAGCAAGATTGTGTACTCTACACTCTCTATGCATGTATCTTATTTAATAATTTAACAGGACTAAATCACAGGACATTCTAGTGTAGGGAGACCAGTCAGCAAACATAAGAAAAGGACAGATATTGACCTGTAAAATTTTCTTCCACCACTTACACTGAAAATACAATACTGCATTATTGGTTATAGAAAAGCTATGTAAACAAGAGGCAATAGTGGAAATCAATCACCCAGTTGGTAGTGGGAGAAAGTAGGAGCCCAGCCAATTTGAAAGGGTGTTCCGGCAACACATTTGAATACATTGCCTGCTTGCCAGAGTACACTGCCACAAGGCTGTCATGAGAAGAATTCATCTCTATTCTAGGGTCAAATATTCTCCTCAGACTTTTATAAACACACCAACAATTTAAGTGTATTTTAAGGTTGCAGAAAAAACACTTAACTAAATTGTAAAGCTAGAGTCTATTGATATATCACTCCTAAATACTAAAGAGATGTTTCCCCTCAAACTAAATCTTAATGGCAGACTACTCTTATATGTTTAATAATTTCAGTACAATTTCAACCAAACTGAAGCTTGGTTGGGAAATGGAGCTGCAGGGTCCCATAATTATGCTACACAGGTTTAAGGTGTCAGCATCCCTTGAAACCTATAACGATGGATAATCTTAGACTATTCCTCAGTGACTGCTATTTTACTCCACTACCAGCCTGCTGCAAACTCTGCACAGTCCGTACCTCAAACTTTTTTCCCTGAAACAGGTGCACAGAGATCTCTCCCTCTCCTAGTTACAAAGCACCCTTTCTGTCTCCTATTGCAATGTAGCATACAGGAAACTGTGGTTCCCAGGTGCAGGCTGGTGAAAAGGCTACAATATAATACAATATAATTATACCACAGAACCTGCCAAAAGCCGGGCAATACAAACACAAATGGATGCAAATATAAATGGGACTTTTCACATCTTTTAGATATTCTAGGGACAGCAGTACCACTCTCTGAAAAGGGTACAAACCTGGTGCTTTCTTTTTTGAAAAACAGAATTTATGTTTACCTGATAAATTACTTTCTCCAACGGTGTGTCCGGTCCACGGCGTCATCCTTACTTGTGGGATATTCTCTTCCCCAACAGGAAATGGCAAAGAGCCCAGCAAAGCTGGTCACATGATCCCTCCTAGGCTCCGCCTACCCCAGTCATTCGACCGACGTTAAGGAGGAATATTTGCATAGGAGAAACCATATGATACCGTGGTGACTGTAGTTAAAGAAAATAAATTATCAGACCTGATTAAAAAACCAGGGCGGGCCGTGGACCGGACACACCGTTGGAGAAAGTAATTTATCAGGTAAACATAAATTCTGTTTTCTCCAACATAGGTGTGTCCGGTCCACGGCGTCATCCTTACTTGTGGGAACCAATACCAAAGCTTTAGGACACGGATGATGGGAGGGAGCAAATCAGGTCACCTAGATGGAAGGCACCACGGCTTGCAAAACCTTTCTCCCAAAAATAGCCTCAGAAGAAGCAAAAGTATCAAACTTGTAAAATTTGGTAAAAGTGTGCAGTGAAGACCAAGTCGCTGCCCTACATATCTGATCAACAGAAGCCTCGTTCTTGAAGGCCCATGTGGAAGCCACAGCTCTAGTGGAATGAGCTGTGATTCTTTCGGGAGGCTGCCGTCCGGCAGTCTCGTAAGCCAATCTGATGATGCTTTTAATCCAAAAAGAGAGAGAGGTAGAAGTTGCTTTTTGACCTCTCCTTTTACCGGAATAAACAACAAACAAGGAAGATGTTTGTCTAAAATCCTTTGTAGCATCTAAATAGAATTTTAGAGCGCGAACAACATCCAAATTGTGCAACAAACGTTCCTTCTTCGAAACTGGTTTCGGACACAGAGAAGGTACGATAATCTCCTGGTTAATGTTTTTGTTAGAAACAACTTTTGGAAGAAAACCAGGTTTAGTACGTAAAACCACCTTATCTGCATGGAACACCAGATAAGGAGGAGAACACTGCAGAGCAGATAATTCTGAAACTCTTCTAGCAGAAGAAATTGCAACCAAAAACAAAACTTTCCAAGATAATAACTTAATATCAACGGAATGTAAGGGTTCAAACGGAACCCCCTGAAGAACTGAAAGAACTAAGTTGAGACTCCAAGGAGGAGTCAAAGGTTTGTAAACAGGCTTGATTCTAACCAGAGCCTGAACAAAGGCTTGAACATCTGGCACAGCTGCCAGCTTTTTGTGAAGTAACACAGACAAGGCAGAAATCTGTCCCTTCAGGGAACTTGCAGATAATCCTTTTTCCAATCCTTCTTGAAGGAAGGATAGAATCTTAGGAATCTTAACCTTGTCCCAAGGGAATCCTTTAGATTCACACCAACAGATATATTTTTTCCAAATTTTGTGGTAAATCTTTCTAGTTACAGGCTTTCTGGCCTGAACAAGAGTATCGATAACAGAAACTGAGAACCCTCGCTTCGATAAGATCAAGCGTTCAATCTCCAGGCAGTCAGCTGGAGTGAGACCAGATTCGGATGTTCGAACGGACCTTGAACAAGAAGGTCTCGTCTCAAAGGTAGCTTCCATGGTGGAGCCGATGACATATTCACCAGATCTGCATACCAAGTCCTGCGTGGCCACGCAGGAGCTATCAAGATCACCGACGCCCTTTCCTGATTGATCCTGGCTACCAGCCTGGGGATGAGAGGAAACGGCGGGAATACATAAGCTAGTTTGAAGGTCCAAGGTGCTACTAGTGCATCCACTAGAGCCGCCTTGGGATCCCTGGATCTGGACCCGTAGCAAGGAACTTTGAAGTTCTGACGAGAGGCCATCAGATCCATGTCTGGAATGCCCCACAGTTGAGTGACTTGGGCAAAGATTTCCGGATGGAGTTCCCACTCCACCGGATGCAATGTCTGACGACTCAGAAAATCCGCTTCCCAATTTTCCACTCCTGGGATGTGGATAGCAGACAGGTGGCAGGAGTGAGACTCCGCCCATAGAATGATTTTGGTCACTTCTTCCATCGCCAGGGAACTCCTCGTTCCCCCCTGATGGTTGATGTACGCAACAGTTGTCATGTTGTCTGATTGAAACCGTATGAACTTGGCCCTCGCTAGCTGAGGCCAAGCCTTGAGAGCATTGAATATCGCTCTCAGTTCCAGAATATTTATCGGTAGAAGAGATTCTTCCCGAGACCAAAGACCCTGAGCTTTCAGGGATCCCCAGACCGCGCCCCAGCCCATCAGACTGGCGTCGGTCGTGACAATGACCCACTCTGGTCTGCGGAAGGTCATCCCTTGTGACAGGTTGTCCAGGGACAGCCACCAACGGAGTGAGTCTCTGGTCCTCTGATTTACTTGTATCCTCGGAGACAAGTTTGTATAGTCCCCATTCCACTGACTGAGCATGCACAGTTGTAATGGTCTTAGATGAATGCGCGCAAAAGGAACTATGTCCATTGCCGCTACCATCAAACCTATCACTTCCATGCACTGCGCTATGGAAGGAAGAGGAACGGAATGAAGTATCCGACAAGAGTCTAGAAGTTTTGTTTTTCTGGCCTCTGTCAGAAAAATCCTCATTTCTAAAGAGTCTATTATTGTTCCCAAGAAGGGAACCCTTGTTGACGGAGATAGAGAACTCTTTTCCACGTTCACTTTCCATCCGTGAGATCTGAGAAAGGCCAGGACGATGTCCGTGTGAGCCTTTGCTTGAGGAAGGGACGACGCTTGAATCAGAATGTCGTCCAAGTAAGGTACTACAGCAATGCCCCTTGGTCTTAGCACAGCTAGAAGGGACCCTAGTACCTTTGTGAAAATCCTTGGAGCAGTGGCTAATCCGAAAGGAAGCGCCACGAACTGGTAATGCTTGTCCAGGAATGCGAACCTTAGGAACCGATGATGTTCCTTGTGGATAGGAATATGTAGATACGCATCCTTTAAATCCACCGTGGTCATGAATTGACCTTCCTGGATGGAAGGAAGAATTGTTCGAATGGTTTCCATTTTGAACGATGGAACCTTGAGAAACTTGTTTAAGATCTTGAGATCTAAGATTGGTCTGAACGTTCCCTCTTTTTTGGGAACTATGAACAGATTGGAGTAGAACCCCATCCCTTGTTCTCCTAATGGAACAGGATGAATCACTCCCATTTTTAACAGGTCTTCTACACAACGTAAGAATGCCTGTCTTTTTATGTGGTCTGAAGACAACTGAGACCTGTGGAACCTCCCCCTTGGGGGAAGCCCCTTGAATTCCAGAAGATAACCTTGGGAGACTATTTCTAGCGCCCAAGGATCCAGAACATCTCTTGCCCAAGCCTGAGCGAAGAGAGAGAGTCTGCCCCCCACCAGATCCGGTCCCGGATCGGGGGCCAACATTTCATGCTGTCTTGGTAGCAGTGGCAGGTTTTTTGGCCTGCTTTCCCTTGTTCCAGCCTTGCATTGGTCTCCAAGCTGGCTTGGCTTGAGAAGTATTACCCTCTTGCTTAGAGGACGTAGCACTTTGGGCTGGTCCGTTTCTACGAAAGGGACGAAAATTAGGTTTATTTTTGGCCTTGAAAGGCCGATCCTGAGGAAGGGCGTGGCCCTTACCCCCAGTGATATCAGAGATAATCTCTTTCAAGTCAGGGCCAAACAGCGTTTTCCCCTTGAAAGGAATGTTAAGTAGCTTGTTCTTGGAAGACGCATCAGCTGACCAAGATTTCAACCAAAGCGCTCTGCGCGCCACAATAGCAAACCCAGAATTCTTAGCCGCTAACCTAGCCAATTGCAAAGTGGCGTCTAGGGTGAAAGAATTAGCCAATTTGAGAGCATTGATTCTGTCCATAATCTCCTCATAAGGAGGAGAATCACTATCGACCGCCTTTACCAGCTCATCGAACCAGAAACACGCGGCTGTAGTGACAGGGACAATGCATGAAATTGGTTGTAGAAGGTAACCCTGCTGAACAAACATCTTTTTAAGTAAACCTTCTAATTTTTTATCCATAGGATCTTTGAAAGCACAACTATCTTCTATGGGTATAGTGGTGCGTTTGTTTAAAGTGGAAACCGCTCCCTCGACCTTGGGGACTGTCTGCCATAAGTCCTTTCTGGGGTCGACCATGGGAAACAATTTTTTAAATATGGGGGGAGGGACGAAAGGAATACCGGGCCTTTCCCATTCTTTATTTACAATGTCCGCCACCCGCTTGGGTATAGGAAAAGCTTCTGGGAGCCCCGGGACCTCTAGGAACTTGTCCATTTTACATAGTTTCTCTGGGATGACCAACTTGTCACAATCATCCAGAGTGGATAATACCTCCTTAAGCAGAATGCGGAGATGTTCCAACTTAAATTTAAACGTAATCACATCAGGTTCAGCTTGTTGAGAAATGTTCCCTGAATCAGTAATTTCTCCCTCAGACAAAACCTCCCTGGCCCCATCAGACTGGTTTAGGGGCCCTTCAGAACCATTATTATCAGCGTCGTCATGCTCTTCAGTATCTAAAACAGAGCAGTCGCGCTTACGCTGATAAGTGTGCATTTTGGCTAAAATGTTTTTGACAGAATTATCCATTACAGCCGTTAATTGTTGCATAGTAAGGAGTATTGGCGCGCTAGATGTACTAGGGGCCTCCTGAGTGGGCAAGACTCGTGTAGACGAAGGAGGGAATGATGCAGTACCATGCTTACTCCCCTCACTTGAGGAATCATCTTGGGCATCATTGTCATTGTCACATAAATCACATTTAATTAAATGAGAAGGAACTCTGGCTTCCCCACATTCAGAACACAGCCTATCTGGTAGTTCAGACATGTTAAACAGGCATAAACTTGATAACAAAGTACAAAAAACGTTTTAAAATAAAACCGTTACTGTCACTTTAAATTTTAAACTGAACACACTTTATTACTGCAATTGCGAAAAAATATGAAGGAATTGTTCAAAATTCACCAAAATTTCACCACAGTGTCTTAAAGCCTTAAAAGTATTGCACACCAAATTTGGAAGCTTTAACCCTTAAAATAACGGAACCGGAGCCGTTTTTAACTTTAACCCCTTTACAGTCCCTGGTATCTGCTTTGCTGAGACCCAACCAAGCCCAAAGGGGAGTACGATACCAAATGACGCCTTCAGAAAGTCTTTTCTATGTATCAGAGCTCCTCACACATGCGACTGCATGTCATGCCTCTCAAAAACAAGTGCGCAACACCGGCGCGAAAATGAGGCTCTGCCTATGATTTGGGAAAGCCCCTAAAGAATAAGGTGTCTAAAACAGTGCCTGCCGATATAATCTTATCAAAATACCCAGATTAAATGATTCCTCAAGGCTAAATATGTGTTAATAATGAATCGATTTAGCCCAGAAAAAGTCTACAGTCTTAATAAGCCCTTGTGAAGCCCTTATTTACTATCTTAATAAACATGGCTTACCGGATCCCATAGGGAAAATGACAGCTTCCAGCATTACATCGTCTTGTTAGAATGTGTCATACCTCAAGCAGCAAGAGACTGCTCACTGTTCCCCCAACTGAAGTTAATTCCTCTCAACAGTCCTGTGTGGAACAGCCATGGATTTTAGTAACGGTTGCTAAAATCATTTTCCTCATACAAACAGAAATCTTCATCTCTTTTCTGTTTCTGAGTAAATAGTACATACCAGCACTATTTTAAAATAACAAACTCTTGATTGAATAATAAAAACTACAGTTAAACACTAAAAAACTCTAAGCCATCTCCGTGGAGATGTTGCCTGTACAACGGCAAAGAGAATGACTGGGGTAGGCGGAGCCTAGGAGGGATCATGTGACCAGCTTTGCTGGGCTCTTTGCCATTTCCTGTTGGGGAAGAGAATATCCCACAAGTAAGGATGACGCCGTGGACCGGACACACCTATGTTGGAGAAAATAAGTTTTCCTGTGCCAGATAAATCAACTTTTTCTGTGCAACTGGTTCCTATTAGGCAATGAGCTGTAAAGTACTGGGACATAGTTGTACAAAAACATGCACATCCTGTTACTTTAACATTAAACAGTTTTTACTTAAACTTTCTCATACAAAGCATATGTTTATTATAGAACTTTTTGAGTACCATGTCCTTTCAAATAGACCATTTTATTTTTAATTGAATGCTTGTTTTTTTCTTCAGTTAAAAAACGGTTTATTGCATAAATGTGTGCACCAGACACACTTTAAAGCAGTCATGAGCTGACAACTGTCAAATATGTATATGCAGTTCCTGGTTGGTTCACAGGCCACATCTGCCCATTATCGGTAATGCACAACACCTTTTACCGTACCTTTAAATCCTTAAAGGGGTTAAACAATTTTTTTTTTTTAGAATCTATTGTATGGTAACAGCTGACGATGAGCCTTTTTCAATGTTATTGGTTCAGTTAAAAATGACCCTAACTTAAAATGTGTCAGTCCTGTTTTGACAATAACAATCCAAATTCTTGTTATTTGACAACACATTTAGAGGGCTGATTTTCACTTATCCAATTCCATGACTTAATAAATCTGACACAACACTTTGTGAATTACTTTTAAAATGGAACATGAAGCATGGGCGAAAACCTTACCCAGTTCCATACAAACACTTCCTGCTAGATCAATGAACAATAAAAAATAAGCACTTTTACACTAATAAAATTGTCTAAATTTATAAACAAAAAAACACACATGCCAACTATATAGAAAATGCCCTGGTTCAAATCCATCATAGAGACAAACAGATGTAACTCTACGGTTTTTATTTTAGAAAAAGCGTCTATTTGGTAATACAATTATCTAACAATTAAAACATTTTTTTTAAACTAGAATGTACCTTTAATGCATCTATGTTTACCCAAAGAGAGTTTAAACACATGAACTGGTTGTGGACCCCGATGGCAGGTTATGGACACCCATGCCATGCACTAAAATATATTCTTTACTGTATAATCACAACTGAAGAAAAGGGGGGAAAGTATGGCTGACAAATCCAAAGCATTCCGTAAATACAGACAATATGAACAGTCATTTAAAAAGAAAATTACTGCTGACAGGCAAGATAATTAAGATATGTGGTAATGGTCATCTCCAGAAAACTGGTTAGGTCAGTATAAACCTGACCATGTCCCTGCATGCATTTAAACAGACAGACAATTAATAGTTAGACACAGACAGACAGATAGATGGACGGAAGGTTATATAGAACACAAATGCATATACAATTCATTTTGCTAAATATATCAAAAGCCAGACTGTTTTTTCAGCTTACAGAGGTTTTACATTGAATTATAGCATTCTCATACATTTTCTGTCAAGTTTTTATACACTTACTTTTCAAATGCTCACAATATGCAAGAATTCTCAATAGAGTTGAAATTATAACGTTTTTACACAAAACTGAAACTACTTGTCAAACCTAATACAATAAGGCCTATCACATCAATTTTTTCATCACTGTTAGAAGATTGGAAAACGTGCCAGTCAAGCCACTGATGCAAATAAATCAATGAAGAAGTTAACATACTGAATTAAATATTTCTATTGCATAGCAATAAACAAATTTACTCATTAGGAAATTATTCTGATTGAACCTGCTCTGGCACAGACTTTATGGTCTGGTTTCTGCCAAAGTATTTTCTTCAGTTAGGTACGGTAACATTTAAGAATGTAAGAAAAACAGAAAAAATCTAATCAAATTGAGTTTTATTGTTTTATAAAATTACTTTTTTAGATCTGGATAGTCACTAAATAACACTTCATTTTTACTTTATTATGTGAAGCACAAGTTGCAGGTAGCAAAGGAAAAATGCAACTGAACACGATTTAAATTCTTATTGTCTCAGGTGAAAAATGGTTAGAAATGGTGTAAAATGGTTAGCAACTTGTGCAGACCACGACTTTAACCACAGAGCCCTACGGGCTAGAACAGAAAAACCTGATGTCTTAGCATTCAGGCAAATAACCTGCAAATTTGCGTCACAGATAAAAGAATTTGCGACCCTTAATCTTTTCCTGTATCTCCTCGAGGGGAGTCTCCACATCGACCATAGCTGACAGTGTGTCTTACCAGTAGGTAGCCGCTCCAGTCACCGCAGCGATCGCCGCTGCCGGTTGGAAAACAAACCCCATGAGTTGGAACATCTTTCTCAACATGGATTCTAATTTTTTGTTCATGGGCTCTTTGAACGACGAAATATCCTCAAGGGGAATAATCGTCCACTTAGCAAGCATGGAGATAGCTCCATCCACCTTAGGAATGCCCCCCCATAGCTCAAGCTTAGAGTCCAGAACGAGGAACAGCTTTTTAAAAGATGTAGAGGGAGAAAAGGACTAGCCAAGTTTCTGCCACTCATTCTTAATAATAGTAGCCATCTTCATGGGAATTGGGAAGGTCTGAGGCACCACCCTGTCCTCGTAAACTCTATCTAGCTTAGGGATCGAAGGTTCTTCCGGAAGAATGACTGGGGGATGAGGGGAGTGGGGGAGGTATTTAAGTCTTTGGCTGGGGTGTCTTTGTCTCCTCCTGGTGGCCAGGTTTTTATTTCCCACAAGTAATAAATGAAGCAGTGGACTCTCCTCCCATTAAGATGGAAACATTTGTTATGTGTCTTCTAATCTTATCTCTATCTAATATCCTATACTGGAAAGAGAGAAAAAAAAGATATAAATAAATTGTAACTATCAATTTCCTTCTCCCTCTCCCCCTACCCCCCCCCCCCCCCAAAAAAAGAAAATGTTCTAACAATTTAGAGCATTTTATTACTACATTTATATAAAGCATGTGCCAACAAAATGATATCAGACTAAGGGCCTAATGATCATAATTTCGCCAGCATGCAGAAAAATCACGCACTCTTTTTTTAGACCTTGTATTGTAATGTAGAAGTCTCTGCTTCACATTAACAACACTACATAGAAACATAAACAATTCTCACAATAAATTTTGTGTCTCTAAAAAATGTTTAAGAGTCTTCCCATACCCCTAAATAGAGAGCTTTAGATGATCAGGCCCTTAGTGAAAAGCTAGACCTGTATCTCTACGTTTATTCAGGCACCTGGGGTGGGTTTTGCTATATAAAAATATGGAGAATAATTAAGAAACTTTAAAATCATGATTACCATTTGGCTCTCTTTTCACCATGGTTTAAGTTATGTATAAAGGATAAATTAAAAACAATGTTCTACTTAATCTATCTTTATCTACTTATATATTGACTATATGCCATAAAAGAAGTAATTTTAAGGTTGTTGCATACACTTTAGTAACAAGGGACACATTATTTTAACAAATGATTGCCTACCTGATTCAGAAACACCAGGGGACCTTAGTAATGTTTGATTCAATGCACAGTACTATCCAAGATGTAAAAGGAACATATTAGTCTAAACATTTTTCTCTTTAAAAAGACTCATCAGTCTTTAGAAAAAAAATCACAAAAAGGAAAAGAAACGGAAATTTAAGGTATCATTGATCAGTCTGAGAAATAATTTATGTCTGTTCATTCCCAACATGTTGCAACCATCTATTTTTTTTTTTGCAGAAAATTTTAAAATAAGCTTCGCAGTCAACCAATCATACCTGGCATTAAGTCACCATGTGAAAAACATACTACGGCGATACCTGACTTAGGTATAAGGTTACATTCATTCCATCCAATATTAGGGGCACAATGCATGTTTTAAACAAGACCAAGGTTATGTTAATATATACTCCTAATATATTAGTGTACAGAGGGCGGAGGGTTGTCAAGTTGTCTTTTATTTACAGACCAATATCTCTACAGAAGTAAAAGAGTTTATTGTCACATTGATAAGGTTCATATTGATCCATGGGGTTGTCATGTTCCTTCTTCAGAGGAGAATTGCCTGGTATTTCGGGGCTGGACTGACCATGTTGGCGGGATCAGACTGATATACTACAGAAAAGTTTTCCTCTGTGAAAAGCACAATTGGGCAGAAAGAAGCTACTCCCAGGTGGCAACCGGGCCATAGAACAAGCTATTGATGCTGCTGTTCGTTCCTGGCAGACTGCTTCTCTTTCGGTTTTGCATATGTTAATATGACCATGGGGATAGTCTCCCTAAGGGTGATGGGGGAAACCAAACGTGGACTCCTTGCCCAATGTGCTTAAAGGGATATGGCTGCACCTCACTGACGAGGCCCAAAGGAGGCTGAAACGATCATCTGGGGTTGTCATGTTTCTTGTTCAGAGGAGAATTGCCTGGTATTTCGGGGCTGGACTGACCATGTCGGCGGGATCAGACTGATATACTACAGGAAAGTTTTCCTCTGTGAAAAGCACAATTGGGCAGAAAGAAGCTACTCCCAGGTGGCAACCGGGCCATAGAACAAGCTATTGATGCTGCTGTTCATTCCTGGCAGACTGCTTCTCTTTCTGTTTTGCATATATTGTACAGTGCATAAGAGGGATTGCAGCCAATTATGAAAATCTACACTTTGGGTGGGGGAGGTCTACTAATATTTTTGTGGAGGACTTTCAGGGATTTTCTAGGAATGATGCATTTTGAACATTGTACATTAAGGAAGTCCTGTTGTTTTGGGATGGACTAATTGATTATATCCTTTTAAAGTGCATCTTAATACCGAGTATGAAATTAGCCTGCCTGACTAATACAGCTGCCACAACTTGAACCAAATGGCAAACATCTCCTTCCTTGATGTTAAAAGGGCCTCTCTTCCTCCCTGGGGTCAAAGGTCCCTTCCTCCTAAGTTTTATCCATGTCCAGGCTCCCACTTTCCATCTACTATCTATCTATCTAAGTCAGCAGGTGATATATTAAAGAGAGATTTTTGGAAAAAAGGTACTTGTTATAGAGCTTATGACAAAGGCATAATGATATGAAAAAAGTTTGTAACAAAAAGTATAAATCCTCTGGACCTTACAAGCTATAGAATCCCTATGCACACTCATATAGGAGCGTGATTCTTTCTCACACACTCTAATTATCGATTATATTCAAATACAACACAAAGAAGAGTGGCGCCTATGAATGTACAGGTTCTAGGTTTCAACATCTGTAGGATCACAATCTTTAAATAAAAACAACCTTGCTTATTAGTTCTCGTGCATAAAGAAGTATATAGAAGTTTATATAAGACAACCAAACCCCCCAAATAAAAACCTATCTAATTAAACCTAAGCTAAACATTGCCCTGAAAAGGGCATTTGGATAGACATTGCCCTTAAAAGGGCATTTAGCTCTTTTACATTGCCCAAAACCCTAATCTAAAAATAAAACCCACCCAATAAACCCTTAAAAAAACCTAACACTAACCCCCGACGATCCACTTACAGTTTTCGAAGACCGGACATCCATCCTCATCCAGGCGGCAGAAGTCTTCATCCAAGCGGGCAGTAGTCCTCCTCAAAGCCGGCAGAAGTCTTCACCCAAACGGGCAGAAGTCTTCAGCCAGACGGCATCTTCTATCTTCATCCATCCGGCGCGGGTCAATCTTCAAGACATCCGGTGCTGAGCATCCTCTTCTTACAAAATACACTGGAAAATGAAGTTTCCCTTTAAGTGACGTCATCCAAGATGGCATCCCTTACATTCTGATTGGATCAGCCAATAGGGTGAAAGCTCAATCCTATTGACTGATTGCAACAGCCAATAGGATTTTTTCCCCTTTAATTCCTATTGGCTGATAGAATTCTATCAGCCAATCGGAATGTAAGGGACGCCATCTTGGATGACTTCACTTAAAGGGAAACATAATTTTCCAGCAGATTTCGTAAGAAGAGGATGCGCCGGATGTCTTGAAGATGGACTCACTCCGCGCCAGATGGATGAAGATAGAAGATGCCGTCTGGATGAAGACTTCTGCCCACTTGAAGACTTCTGCCGGATTCAAGGAGGACTGCTGCCTGCTTGGATGAAGACTTCTGCCACCTGGATGAGGATGGATATCCGGTCTTCGAAAACTGTAAGTGAATCATCGTGGGTTTAATGTTAGGTTTTTTTAAGGGTTTATTGGGTGGGTTTTATTTCTAGATTAGGGTTTTGGGCAATGTAAAAGAGCTAAATGCCCTTTTAAGGGCAATGCCCTTCCAAATGCCCTTTTTAGGGCAATGTTTAGCTTAGGTTTATTAAGATAGGTTTTTATTTGGGCGGTTTGGTTGTGTGGGTGATGGGTTTTACTGTTGGGGGGTTGTTTGTATTTTTTTACAGGTAAAAAGCTGTTTTCCTTGGGGCAATTGGTAGTTTAGTGTAGGCTGGTTTTTTTTATTTCGGGGGGGCTTTTTATTTTGATAGGGCTATTAGATTAGGTGTAATTCATTTTTATTTTTGATAATTTTGTTTTTTATTTTGTGTAATTTAGTGGGGGTTTTTTTGTAATTTAGATAATTGTATTTAATTAATTTAATATATTTTTTTTTATTGTAATGTAAGGTTTTAGTGTAAGACAGGTTAGGTTTTATTTTACAGGTAACTTTGTATTTATTTTAACTAGTTAGTTAGTAAATAGTTACTAACTATTTACTAACTAGTCTACCTAGTTAAAATAAATACAAACTTACCTGTGAAATAAAAATAAAACCTAAGCTAGCTACAATGTAACTATTATTTATTTTGTAGCTAGCTTAGGTTTTATTTTATAGGTAAGTATTTAGTTTTAAATAGGAATTATTTAGGTAATAATTGTAAGTTTAATTTAGATTTATTTTAATTATTTTTACGTTAGGGGGTGTTAGGGTTAGGGTTTTGCTTAGGGTTATGTTAGGGTTAGGTTTATGGGTTATTATATTTATGTAGTGTTAGTGATGTGGGAGGCCAGAGGTTTAGGGGTTAATAACTTTAGTATAGTGGCGGCGACATTGGGGGTGGCAGATTAGGGGTTAATAACTTTATGTAGGTATAGGCGATGTCGGGGGAGGCAGATTAGGAGTTAATAACTGTAATGTAGGTGGCGGCGATGTTAGGGGCAGCCGATTAGGGGTGTTTAGACGTGGGTTTTATGTTAGGGTGTTAGGTTTAAACATAACTTTTTCTTTCCTCATAGACATCAATGGGGCTGCATTACGGAGCTTTTATTTCCCCGTTCGCAGGTGTTAGGCTTCTTTTTTGCCGGCTCTGACCATTGATGTGTATGGGGAAATCGTGCACGAGCACGTCAAAGCAGCGCTTGTATTTCGGTGCGGTATGGAGCTCAACGCCACCATATCGCCCGCACAAGCCTGCTTTTTGTAAACCTATAATAGCAGCACTATAGGGAGGTGAAATACTGCCGCTTTTGTGGTGCTCGTTAATTTCCCTATAGCGCTCAAAACTCGTAATCTAGCTGTCTTACTTTTAAAGGGACAGTCTAGGCCAAAATAAACTTTGATGATTCAGATAGGGCATGTCATTTTAAACAATTTTCCAATTTACTTTTATCACCAATTTTGCTTTGTTCTCTTGGTATTCTTAGTTGAAAGCTTAACCTAGGAGGTTCATATTCTAATTTCTTAGACCTTGAAGCCCACCTCTTTCAGATTGCATTTTAACAGTTTTTCACTACTAGAGGGTGTTAGTTCACATAATTCATATAGATAACACTGTGCTCGTGCACGTGAAGTAATCTGGGAGCAGGCACTGATTGGCTAGACTGCAAATCTGTCAAAAGAACTGAAAAAAGGGGCAGTTTGCAGAGGCTTAGGTACAAGATAATCACAGAGGTTAAAAGTATATTATTATAACTGTGTTGGTTATGCAAAACTGGGAAATGGGTAATAAAGGGATTATCTATCTTTTAAAACAATAAAAATTCTGGTGTAGACTGTCCCTTTAATTAAAAATTGTGCTTTGTCCCACACTTTTTAAATAAGCCAAATAGCAAAATCTGTAACCTAGGTTTTCATAATACTGCAAACTGCCTACACCATCTAGTTGATCTGCAGCATTTGCAGGTTACATAATTTATTTTTGGCCTCTCTTGGGAGTGTAGGACAAATACAATCTTCATCCAAATGTAAGAAGTTCTTCAAGTCCCTTTGACTGTAAATGAATGTAATATGTTGCATTAGTTATATACATACATTACGTAGGCATGTGTACTTAAACCTTGATGACTAGAATTATTGAACTTTTTTAGGCAACATTAGAAATGTTAAAAAATATCTGCTGGTTTTGTCATTTTGATTATCACACCCATATGTGATGTTGATTGTCTACGGTCAAATCATGTGCTTGGAGTATCCCAGCAAATATTCTTATTGTTTAATATGACATTTCCAGTCAGATGTACGGAGATAGATTTATCAAAAAGGTTATATATAAAATGACCAAGTATTACTGTATTATCCAACTACTGTATTATACCACTCATGTGGGTTTATACAAACATAGGTCCAGATTACAAGTGGAACACTATTGATAGCTCAGGGTGCGCAATCAGTATTGCACAGATCCTCACTAAGGCCCTGATGATTGTCCATGCTGCGATGTGCCGATATATTCAAAAGGAATCCAACGTCAATGTTTAAAGTCAGCATTGCTGAGAGGCGTTTGTTTAACTCTGGCATGATATTCCAACCACCATTGTCAAGCAATGATGTAAAGCAAAGGATCCCTTTTAAATATATCACACAACCTAATAAACATAACTATGAAACCCTAACCTGCCAATACCCCTTCACATTATCCCCCTACCCTACTTAACCCCTACACCACAAATGCCCCACCGCATTATCCTGTTACACTACAGTACTTAACCGTTATATCCCCAATACCCCACCACATTATCCCCCTAACTTACTTAACCCCTAAACCACCAATAACCCACCGCATTATCACCCTAGCCTACTTAACCCCTACACCATCAATACCCCACAGCATTATCCCCCAAATTTACTAAACCCCTGCATTGCCAATACCCCTCCGAATTATCCCCTAACCTACTTAACCCCTACACCGCCAATGCCCCACCGCATTATTCTCCTACACCACAAATACCCCACCGCATTATCCCTCTAACCTACTAACCCCTACACTGCCAGTACTCCACCACATTATCTACCTAGCCTACTAAACCCCTAAACCACCACAACCCCACCGCAAACTACCTCTACATTACTTAACCCCCTAACAGCTAAACCCCCCAAAAAACCCAATTCTAACAACCCCCTAAGCTACACAACACAAAAAACATACTAACATTACAACAAATAACAAACACATAAAAAAAAAAAAAAAAACTACCAAAACGAAAATCCCTTAAAAAAGCCAACCTCAAAATAAAAAGCCCTATACTAACACAAAAACCTACTCTAAATATATATATATATATATATATATATATATATATATATATATCCACACAAGATATTTAAGCAATAATTAGGTAATCACTGCTTTAACCCCTTCACTACGAGGACTTTCAGAGAAAAACTTGCCAAAATAATGGATATTTTTAGTATTTTTGCTATCACTCCATTTAAACATAAGTAGAGCCTTGTTTTTTTTTTTATTTATCTGTCAGAACTATATATTTTTTTTTAAGTAGACAACCCAAAGTATTGATCTAAGTCCATTTTGGTATATTTCAAGCCATCATTTCCCCGCCAAATGCAATCAAATAAAAAAAAAAAATTGTTAACTTTTTCACAAACTTTGGATTTCTCACTGAAATTATTTTCATACCGCTTGTTCAATCATGGCACACATGGTGGTAAAAGCTTCTCTGGGATCCCCTTTGTTAAAAAAAATAGCAGACATATATGGCTTTGCCATTGTTTTTTGGTAATTAGAAGGAAGCTTGTAAGGTTAATTTTAGCTTTAGTGTAGAGATTACCCTCCCAACTAAAACATGCGAAAGCCTGATCCCTCTCAAACAGCTCTTTTCCCTGCCTCACCACCCACTGGTCACCCCTATCTTAGGTACTGGCAGACAGTCTGCCAGTGTGAAAAATTAAAGGCATTTTTTTAAATAAATATTTTTTTATATTTTTTTTATATTTTCTGCAGTGTAGGATCCCAGCTAACCCTCCAACCTCCCTGATCACTTGCAAACAGCTATCTAACCCTGCCCCCTCTAACTAGTGCCTGCCATCTTAGGTACTGGGAGCTGCCTTTAAGTACCTGTAAAATAACTTTTTTATGTCATTTTTGTCTGTAGTGTAGCGGTTCCCCACTTCCCCCCCTCCCGCAATCGCTAGTTAGGGACCCCCACCCCACCTTTTTTCTGTAGGGCCCTTCCCTTTATTATTTATTATATTATTGTAGGGCCCTCCCATTTCCGCCGCCTCCCTCTTCCCTCCCTCTCTGCTGCTGGACGGCCCACCCGCCTCCATGGATTCCCTCCTGCACCTTCCGCCTGCACCAGCAGAAGATCATTACAGACGGTGACACAAACAGTGTCACCGTTTGTAACTATCTGGCATCTGCCCTAATATGGAACCGGAGCACCGATTGCGCTCCGGTTCCACATGCGGGCTAATGCCTGGAGCTCAGAAACTCCAGCTCTTGGCTATAACTTAACAGCTGAGACTGCTGGGGCTTCCTGAAGCTCAGGTATATATATATATATATATATATACGTTGTGCAGTACAATAAGCAAAGTACTGCACAACGTATATATACATGTCAATTTGGGTGAAGGGGTTAATAAAACAGTAATGTAGAAATATCCAGAAACATTACCTACACAAAAGAAACATACAAAATCCACTAAATGAAACAAGAGTTGCCCTTGGTCATGCTCATTAAGGCTAATTATACCTTGCAATTAGGCCATAGTGAGTTAAATATGTATGAAAGTTTAACTATGTTATGACAAAGTGCGGTGAAGCTCACAAGAGATTAACTTATTC
Organism: Bombina bombina; assembly: GCF_027579735.1. Taxonomy (NCBI): domain Eukaryota; kingdom Metazoa; phylum Chordata; class Amphibia; order Anura; family Bombinatoridae; genus Bombina; species Bombina bombina. Next base: position 741,223,451 of record NC_069503.1, on the reverse strand, counting down.
ACTGGCATGACACCTTAGGGAAGTCATTCTTAACTAACGGAATCTAGTCATCCTTCGGTGCCAGAAAACTCATCTGGGGATGTCACTCAGAATTATAATAGTGAATAAAAAGATCCCAAACCATTCATGGAATCTTTCATCAGACAAGTCTCAATTTTTATATATATTTTTAATAACACATTTTGTCTAAAAATATCTATATAAATTTGTAAGTTTAGAATATAGAATATTTTCAATTCAGATACGGTTTTCCATTTATGTTCAGAGTCCTTGTGGTGCCACAGGCATATAAACTGAATCATGGGTGTCACATGAATTTTAAAATTGCCTCATAGATGACTCAAGGCAAAAAAAGGTTGAAAAACACTAGGGAAACTTGAAAAACCTTTTACAGTTCAAAAAAAAAGGTTTAAAAGAACATTTAAAATAAAAACATATGCATATATATATATATATATATATATATATATATAACTATATATATATATGTACAGTATTTATGTAAACACACAAACACTACCTACTAAAGGCTAGATTACGAGTGGAGCGCAAAGTTTGCATCTGAGTGATAAGGGGTATATTGCAAGGGTTTGCACTCATTGGGCTTACCGCTCGTATTTCAGTTTACTCTAGATTCATTACCACGACTTCAGAGCTCTGGTTAACTGTTTTACAAAACATAAAAGTTGCACAAAAACATAAATTATACTTACCAAATAATTTCCTTTCCTTCTGTATGGGAAAAGTCCACAGCTGCATTCCTTACATGTGGGACATACTGAACCTGGCCACCAGGAGGAGGCAAAGACACCCCAGCCAAAGGCTTAAAAGTCATTCTGCCGAGGGAATACGGAACAGTAGTGGAAATATCAGGGTGAACAAGGTGCCAGAAGAAAACATTTAAATTTAGGGCTGCCCATCGGAGAACACGGACGGGAGCTGTGGACTCTTCCCATACAGAAGGAAAGGAAATTATCTGTTAAGCATAATATATGTTTTCCTTCTTAATATGGGAAGAGTCCACAGCTGCATTCCTTACATGTGGGAAACATATACCCAAACTCTAGAGTACACGGAATGCTAACAGAAGGGAAAAAAGAGAGGCAGACCCTAATCTGAGGGCACCACAGCCTGCAAAACCTTTCTCCCGAAGGCTGCTTCAGCAGAAGCAAAAACATCAAACTTGAAAATTTGGAAAAAGTATGTACGGAGGACCAGGTAACCGCCTTACAAATCTGATCCATAGAGGCCTCATTTTTGAAAGCCCAAGAGGAAACCACTGCTCTCATAGAATGAGCCGTAATCCTCAGAGAAGGCTTTTGTCCCGCTGTCTCTATGCTAAATGGATGACACTCCTCAGTCAAAAAGATAAGGAAGTCGAAGAGGCCCTCTGGCCCCTACGATTCCCGGAAAAGAGAACAGAGAAAGAAGTTTGCCTAAATTCTTTCGTGGCCTGAAGATAGAACTTCAAGGCACAAACCACATCCAGAATTACGTAATAAGCGTTCCTTTGACGAAGAAGGATTAGGATATAAGAAAGGAACCACAATCTCTTGATTGATGTTGCTAATTGACACAACCTTAGGAAGAAAACCTAACTTGGTTCGTAGAACAGCCTTATCAGCATGGAAAGACAGATAAGGAAGGACGCATTGCAAGGCAGCAATCACAGATACTCTGCGCGCAAAAGCAAAAGCCAGTAGAAAAGGAACCTTCCAAGACCACAATTTAATGTCTACTTTATGCATAGGCTCCAACGGAGCCCATTGCAAAACCTTAAGAACAAGATTTAAACTCTAGGAGGAGCATTAGATCTAAACACAGGCCTGATTCTAGCAGATCCTAAACAAATGACTGCACATCTCGAAGCTCAGCGAACCTCTTGTGCAGTAACACCGGCAGGGCCGAAATCTGTCCCTTCAGGTGACTTGCAGAAAAGCCCTTCTCTAGTTCATCCTGGAGAACAGAATAAGTAGGTCCTCCACACCTTATGATAGATGCGACGAGCAACCAGTTTACGAGCTTGAATGAAAGACCATTCAACAGGATGAAAAAGGATTGTCTGCTGAGGAAATCCGCTTCCCAGTTGTCCAGAGCGGGAATGTGGATCGCTGACAGCAAACAAATGTGGGTCTCCCCCACACCAGAATCATCTGAGATACTTTCCACATAGCTAGGGAGATTCTCGTTCCCCCATGATGGTTGATGTAATCCACCGAGGCCAAGCCTTCAGAGCATTTTATATTGCCCAAAGATCCAAAATGAGATTGGGTCCATAAGCCCTGTGCCTTCCTGGCACCCAAAACAGCTCCCCATCCTGACAGACTCGCAACCATAGTCACCATCACCCAGGAGGGTCTTGAGATGGACGTCCCTCAGGACAAGAGATCCGGACAAAACCACCAAGAGAGCGATTCTCTTGATCAGTTGTCCAAAGAAATCTGTTGAGACAGATCCGAATGATCGCCATTCCACTGCTTCAGCATGCACAGTTGCAACAGTCTGAGGTGAAACCTGGCAAAGGAAATGATGTGCATGCTGGACACCCTGAGACCAAACGCCTCCATACACCGAGCCATAGATGGCCTTAAGGAGGTCTGGAGGGCAAGACATGTTGAAGCTAGCTTGCAATGTCTCTGGTCTGTTAGAAATATTTTCATGTCTATGGAATCTATTATAGTACCCGTGAATTCTACCCTGGTACTTGATACAAGAGCACTCTCTCTAGATTTATCTTCCATCTATGGGATCGAAGAAGACAGAGGAGAGATTCCGAATGGTCCAATCTTCGAAAAATGTATTGGAGCCGTAGCTAGACCAAATGGAAGTGCAATCAACTGGAAGTGCTGGTCTAGGAACGCAAACCTTAGGAACTGTGTAATATCATCAGGTGTGTGTAAAACACAATGTGATAAGAGCCAAGTGGGTACTCACATATTCGTGGAGCACACCAATGTGCTGGTAGGTGCAGGCTGTAGATTTTATAGGTGTAACAGCTCACCCACAACTAGGATTTGATATATGCTGCAGTGAAAGGATAAAGTATAGACAAAGAAGGCACTATATGTGCAGGTCAGTCAGAGTACAGTTGTATCAACTTTGTAAAAAGCCAAATGGGTACTCACGTGTTAACCAAGCACACTCATGTGCTAGTAGAAACAAGGTGGCAGATTTGAGGATAGGTGTGTCAGCTCACCCCAAGGAGGGATCTCCCAATAAGCAATGTTCAAATACAGAGGTATTAGAATGATTCAGCTCCCATATGGTAACAGTAAATGAAGGTAAATAGGTAGGTAAGGTATATCAACTGAAAATAGTTTTTCATAATATAAATGTGCCTGAAGAAACGGCGTGTTATGCCGAGAAACGCGTTGCATGTTTAGGGGGATACTAGAATACCCCTATTCCACTTTATTATATTTTTGTTTTTTAATTTGTTTTTAATAAATACAAATTTTTTATGAAAAACTATTTTGAGTGGATATACCTTACCTACCTATTTACCTGCATTCACTGTTACCATATGGGAGCTGAATCATTCTAATACCTCTGCATTTGAATATTGCTTATTGGGAGCTCCCTCCTTGGGGTGAGCTGACACACCTATCCTCAAATCTGCCAGCCTGCTTCTACTAGCACATGAGTGTGCTTGGTTAACATGTGAGTACCCATTTGGCTTTTTTACAAAGTTGATACAACTGTACTCTGACTGACCTGCACATATAGTGCCTTCTTTGTCTATACTTTATCCCTTCACTGCAGCATATGGGAAATCCTAGTTGTGGGTGAGCTGTTACACCTATAAAATCTACAGCCTGCACCTACCAGCACATTGGTGTGCTCCACAAATATGTGAGTACCCACTTGGCTCTTATCACATTGTGTTTTTACACACACCTGATGATATTACACATGAGGCGCCCCTCTGTTTTTTCTCAATCTTTATAGTTAACCGGGACCTGTCGGTGAGGAGGAGGCAGCCAGCATTTGCACTCTTGGATATAAGGAGAAGTGATTTTCACATTTCTAAAGTGAAATTTTACTTTATTCTACACTGGGACAAACCTGTATATTTTCAATTTTGTATGTATAAATTACCATTGTAGTATTGTTGTTAACACAATAGACATGATTTGCTGTTAATTTTATATCATTAACATATTTATTCTTTCACTAGCGCCCCCTTGTTGATTAAATCACCTCAACCTTAGGAACTGGAAGTGGTCCTTGAGGATTGGTACATGAAGGGAACATCCCTCAGATTTATCATGGTCATGAACTGCCCTTCTCGAACGAGGGGAAGAATGGACCTTATTGTCATCAACCTGAACGAGGGGACATTTAAAAACGTGTTTAAGCACTTTAGGTCCAGAATCGGACAGAAGTTCCCTCCTTTTCTGGGACCACGAAAAGGTTTGAATAGTATCCCAAACCTCTCACTGCTATAGGCACCGGGACAATAATTCCTAAGAGGACAGATCCCGTACACACCCCAGAAAGACTTCCCTCCTTTCTGGTCAGGAAGACAGGAGAGAGAGGAGGAATCTGCCCTTGGGTGGCTGAGACTTGAATCCTATCTTGTAACCCTGAGCTATGACCTCCAGGACCCATGGATCTTGCACGTCCCTGAACCAAGCGACTGAAAAGAGCAACAGTCTGCCCCCTACATGATCCAGAAGAGGACCAGGGACCGCCCATTCATGCCGACTTAGACCAGGCAGGCTTCTTGCTCTGCTTGGATTTATTCCAGGACTGAGCCGGCTTCCAAGAGCTCTTGGTTTGCTCTGGCTTAGCGGAGGACTGCTGACATGGGCTTTATCAGAACGAAAAAACTTGTCCCTTAGACTAGTTCATATTCTCTTGCTGTGACCATGGAGATAATTGGACCAAACAAAATCATTCCCTTAAAGGGGAGGGAAAGAAGTCCAGACTTAGAAGTCATATCCGCAGACCATGATTTCAGTCAGAGACCGATGGGCCTGAACAGAAAAAGCTGAAGCCTTAGCATTCAGGCAAATAATCTGCCCAATAGCATCACAGATAAATGAATTAGCAACCCTCAAGGCCATAAATATTTCCTGAGTAATGGCGAGGGGAACCTCCACCCCGATCAAATCCCTATAAGGAGTCGAACCAGAAGGTAGTTTCTCCAGCAACCATGGGAACAGCCTCCGCCGGTTGAAACAAATATCCCGTATGTTGAAACATCTTTCTTAACAGAGTTTCCATCTTTTATCCATGGGCTCTTTAAATGAAGAGCTATCCTCAAGCAAGATAGTAGTACGTTTAGCAAGGGAGAAGATAGCACCATCCTTTTTAGGGACAGAACCTCCCAACTCCCAGGACAGGGAACAATTTGTTAAAGGGAGAAGAGGGGAAAAAGGAATCCAGTCCTGTCCCATTCATTCTTAATAATGTTCGCCATCTAACAGGAGCAGGGAAGGATAAGGTACCACCCTGTCCTCAAACTCTATCCAATTTAGAAATCAAAGGTTCAACAGGCAATTTGGCCTCTGGAACCTCTGAATACACCAAAAACTTCCTTTAGAAGAAAGCGCAAATTCCTAAAACTAAAGTCTAGTTCCTCCGCAGCCGGAGGTTTAGAGGCAGCAAACTCCGACCCAGAATGTTCATACTCTGAAGTCTCAGAAAGATCTTCATCTTCGGATAACCCTATCATTTAAATCCAATAAATTATCTGATGTACTTTGGGAAGGAGTGCAATATGTAACCTTTCGCTTAGCAGAGCGAGGTAAAGCATTAAAGGCCGCAGACACCGCCGTCACTGCGCAGTAACGTCTGGTGAAAAAAAAAACTCCATATGGAGGGTCAGCAATGCTACGGGAAACTGCATGTGTAGAGGGATAAGAATGTAGGGTACGCACCTCACTGGACGACAACTCCTCAGAGGTGGATGGCTCAGTGGTATCAAACATGTTTGATATTATCACATTATCAAGGCATATGGAACATAATTGAGAGGGCAGATCTAAGGCCTCCTCACAATATAAACAGGAATTACTCTTTAGGAATAGAGGGAGTACCCTTTAAAGTAACAGAAACCTCCATCGCTAGTGCAATAACCGGAGAACTACAGGGAGTGCAGAATTATTAGGCAAGTTGTATTTTTGAGGGTTAATTTTATTATTGAACAACAACCATGTTCTCAATGAACCCAAAAAAACTCATTAATATCAAAGCTGAATATTTTTGGAAGTAGTTTTTAGTTTGTTTTTAGTTTTAGCTATTTTAGGGGGATATCTGTGTGTGCATGTGACTATTACTGTGCATAATTATTAGGCAACTTAACAAAAAACAAATATATACCCATTTCAATTATTTATTTTTACCAGTGAAACCAATATAACATCTCAACATTCACAAATATACATTTCTGGCATTCAAAAACAAAACAAAAACAAATCAGTGACCAATATAGCCACCTTTCTTTGCAAGGACACTCAAAAGCCTGCCATCCATGGATTCTGTCAGTGTTTTGATCTGTTCACCATCAACATTGCGTGCAGCAGCAACCACAGCCTCCCAGACACTGTTCAGAGAGGTGTACTCTTTTCCCTCCTTGTAAATCTCACATTTGATGATGGACCACAGGTTCTCAATGGGGTTCAGATCAGGTGAACAAGGAGGCCATGTCATTAGATTTTCTTCTTTTATACCCTTTCTTGCCAGCCACGCTGTGGAGTACTTGGACGCGTGTGATGGAGCATTGTCCTGCATGAAAATCATGTTTTTCTTGAAGGATGCAGACTTCTTCCTGTACCACTGCTTGAAGAAGGTGTCTTCCAGAAACTGGCAGTAGGACTGGGAGTTGAGCTTGACTCCATCCTCAACCCGAAAAGGCCCCACAAGCTCATCTTTGATGATACCAGCCCAAACCAGTACACCACCTCCACCTTGCTGGCGTCTGAGTCGGACTGGAGCTCTCTGCCCTTTACCAATCCAGCCACAGGCCCATCAATCTTGCCCATCAAGACTCACTCTCATTTCATCAGTCCATAAAACCTTAGAAAAATCAGTCTTGAGATATTTCTTGGCCCAGTCTTGATGTTTCAGCTTGTGTGTCTTGTTCAGTGGTGGTCGTCTTTCAGCCTTTCTTACCTTGGCCATGTCTCTGAGTATTGCACACCTTGTGCTTTTGGGCACTCCAGTGATGTTGCAGCTCTGAAATATGGCCAAACTGGTGGCAAGTGGCATCTTGGCAGCTGCACGCTTGACTTTTCTCAGTTCATGGCAGTTATTTTGCGCCTTGGTTTTTCCACGCGCTTCTTGCGACCCTGTTGACTATTTTGAATGAAACGCTTGATTGTTCGATGATCACGCTTCAGAAGCTTTGCAATTTTAAGAGTGCTGCATCCCTCTGCAAGATATCTCACTATTTTTGACTTTTCTGAGCCTGTCAAGTCCTTCTTTTGACTCATTTTGCCAAAGGAAAGGAAGTTGCCTAATAATTATGCACACCTGATATAGGGTGTTGATGTCATTAGACCACACCCCTTCTCATTACAGAGATGCACATCACCTAATATGCTTAATTGTATACAGCTTGGAGTAAGACAACATGCATAAAGAGGATGATGTGGTCAAAATACTCATTTGCCTAATAATTCTGCACTCCCTGTATAGAAATAAAACAATCTTATTTTATTAAAAAAAAAAACGGCACCTTTATACCCCAATGGCTGGGGCATTTACCACCTCTTATGACCCAGACAGTACAGAGATTTATGACTCCTCTCTGAGTGCGGTCAGGCAAGATGGAATAAATCACATGGTGCACAATGCAGGATCATCCCTGCTATGAGAAAGCGCGCCAAGCTTGTAAGCAGCACAGCTCTCAAAGTGAAAGTGAAACCTGTATATTCCATAACAGCCTATGAGCCCATAACATCTCACACATAAAAGCAGCATAAAATCAAATAAACATATAGGATTATTCCCCACTGTTTAATTCTCCCCCTCAGAAGATATTAACCCTTGATTCTATACAGACCCTGTCTTCTTGCGTTATCATACATGTATAAAAAATTAAACGATCTTACCAGAATCGATGCCGTGGAACAGTAACACAGTCCTTCAAGTTTGACAGATAGTAGTGTTGCTTCTGACATGGACTTGAGTGAAGAAAGCAGGCAGCGAAACTCGTCAACGCTGATTGCTTATGGAGCTGTTAATATGAGTCGAGATGGTTTCGTATGAAAAACTCTCCCTGCATCTCCGGGCTCTAACTTTCATCCATGCTCTCACTGAGAGGCTGACAGGACTACTTAAAACTCCAGTTCCATCTCGAAGAGTACTACCCTCCATAGGAGACTACTCTGAAATCTTCTAACACTTCTTTGCCAACCTCCTGTGACGAAAGGCAAAGAATGACTGGGGTTATGAGGAAGTGGGGGAGGTATTTAAGTCTTTGGCTGATGGTGTCTTTGCCTCCTCCTGGTGGCCAGGTTCATTATTTCCCACAAGTAAGGAATGCAGCTGTTGACTCTTCCCATATTAAGAAGGAAACACATCAAAAATGCATGGTAAATTATAGTTACACTCATAATAACACTATCTAATAAAAAAATATTAAAAAAAATATTGCAAACAAAATTTTAAGGGCTCAAAGATTTGAGATCTCAGATGATATTAAAAAAAGGGAGGCAAAGGGCTTTAACACTGAGACATATACATCTCTATAGATGTATATGTATGTGTGTGTATATATATATATATATATATATATATATATATATATATGTCTATATATGTGTACACATGTATTTATGTATTTATATGTGTATAAATGTATTTACAGACATATATACACATATAAACACAAAAATACATATGTATACATATATAAACCTATATATAAGTGCATTGGAGCCCTTTGTGGTTAAGCATATTAAAACGTGTAAAAGCATATTTATGCAATATTCATATTTAAAGGGACAGTCTAGTCAAAATTAAAGTTTCATGATTCAGATAGGGCATGTCATTTTAAATAACTTTCCAATTTACTTTTATCATCAAAATTTGCTTTGTTCTCTTGGTGGTATTTTTGAAAAGCTAAACCTAGGTAGGCTCAAACTGATTTCTAAACCATTGAAAACTGCCTCTTAGCTCAGAGCATGTTGAAAGTTTTTCACAGTTAGACAGTACTAGTTCATGTGTGTTATATAGATACCATTGTGCTCACTCTTGTGCAGTTATTTAGGAGTCTGCACTGATTGGCTAAACTGCATGTCTGTCAAAAACACTGAGATAAGAGGGCAGTTTGCAGAGGCTTAGATACAAGGTAATCACAGAGGTAAAACATATATTAATATAACTGTGTTTTTTATGCAAAACTTGGGAATGGGTAAAAAAGGGATTATCTATCTTTCTAGACAATACAAATTCTGGTGTAGACTGTCCCTTTAAAAAATGCTTTAACTATGTATTTACTGTAAATATTTCACACTCCCATGTTCTGCACATAGCAGAATGTGTTCTATGTATTTATAAATAGATATTCCTATATATATCCGTATATATAAAATTTATTATAAATATATACTGTACCAAAAAAACATCAGATATATGTAGAAATATTTATTTATGAATAAACAGAACATATTATTGTTTGTGCAGAACATTGGAATATGAAATATTGATTTTTTTTTCATGTCGGGTTAGTGCAAATGAGAATATACAATCGTGTTTGCACGAGAGTGGGCGCTTTTTTCTCTCTGTTGCCTTCTAAGGGGGAATACGTGAATGTGCATGCGATATTCTAAGTACGTACTTTGTGCTCGTCAGTTTACCACTAGAGCGAAAACAGTTTACTTTAAACTCATAAAACAAGCGCAACCCGACAAGCACAAAAATCTTACTTTTAGCGAAACTAACGCTCAAGCGGAAGAGTTAATTTGTGCTTCACTCGTAATCTTCCCCTAAGTATGTCATAGTGTAAATTAAATGACAAACAAAGACAACAAACATTTTGCAATTTCACGCGTTAAATTACTTTTGACTTGAATGATTATTTCACAATGATTCAGATAGAGCATGCAGTTTTAAACAACTTTCCATTTTACTTCAATAGTCTGATTTGTTGTGTTTTCTTGGCATCCTTTGTTGAAAAGTAGGCTCAGGAGCTGCTGATTGGTGGCTGAACATATATGCCTCATGTTATTAGCTCACCCAGTGTTTAGCTAGATCCCAGTAGTGCATTGCTGCTGCTTCAACAAAGGATACCAAGAGAATGAAGTAAATTTGGTGAGAGAAGTAAATAGAAAGGTTGTTTAAAATTGCATGCCTGAAAGAAAAAAAATGTCCCTTTAACTATTTTTACTCCATTTTTCTAAAGTGAAATTTAGGCATCGCAATCCGTATCTTTCAGTGTAAATACAATTTTTGTCTAGCACGTATACATTTTCACAGGCTATACTGGTAATTTAATTATCTGTTTAGATCCCAAGTTTTCTATAAATGTGTGTGTGACTCACAAGCTGCATACAGAGCTTATTGTTTTTTATTGGCACATAATGGGGTCAGTTACATGAAACGTGCTACAGCCTAAAAGTAATTAAGATATGTATATAAGATTATGATTAATTGTCAGTACAATACATTAAGTTATACATTTAGGGCCCGATCCGATATGCAGCGTCGCCCGGAAAAGCCGGCAACGCCGAATTTTGCGCTGGTTTGGTATCCTATATATGGTGTAACCTAGAAGTTACGCTCGTATATTTCTGCCTTCGACCGTAGTTTTTTGGGCCATAGGCAGGTATACCAAACCAGCGCAGTTTGGTATCCAATATACAGCGTAAGGACTTACGTGGCGAAAATGGAGATATCTTACTCCATTTTCACCTCGCCACAAAATGCAGCCGTAGTAAGCCTTACGCTGTCTATTGGAGCCCCGTAACTCCCTAAACTACCTGCCAAATAAACCTAACACCTAACGCATGCGCAATGTCTATCTACCTGTCAACCGCGATCCCCCGCCGCAATCCCTAATAAAATGTTTAACCCCTAAACCGGTTCTGGACCCCGCCGCCACCTACATTAAAAGTATAACCCCCTAATGTGATCGCCCTACACCGCCGCCATCTACCTTACCTACCCCCTAAAGTGAGCTCCTACCCGCCGCCATCTACCTTACCTACCCCCTAATGTGAGCCCCTTACACCGCCGCCATCTACCTTACCTACCCCCTAATGTGAGCCCCTTACACCACCGCCATCTACCTTACCTACCCCCTAAAGTGAGCTCCTACCCCGCCGCCATCTACCTTACCTACCCCCTAAAGTGAGCCCCTTACACCGCCGCCATCTACCTTACCTACCCCCTAAAGTGAGCCCCTACCCCGCCGCCATCTACCTTACCTACCCCCTAAAGTGAGCCACTACCCCGCGCCATCTACCTTACCTACCCCCTAAAGTGAGCTCCTACTCCGCCGCCATCTATTTTAAAAATTTTAACCCCTAATTTAATACACCTACACCGCTGCCACCTATATTAAACACATTAACCCCTAATCTAATCCCCCTACACCGCCGCCAGCTATATTAACTATATTAACCCTAATTATATTAGGGTTAATATAGTTAATATAGTTATTATATTATATATATTAACTATATTAACTCTAATTATATTAGGGTTAATATAGTTATTATATTATATATATTAACTATATTAACACTAATTATATTAGGGTTAATATAGTTAATATCGTTATTATATTATATATACAGGGAGTGCAGAATTATTAGGCAAATGAGTATTTTGACCACATCATCCTCTTTATGCATGTTGTCTTACTCCAAGCTGTATAGGCTCGAAAGCCTACTACCAATTAAGCATATTAGGTGATGTGCATCTCTGTAATGAGAAGGGGTGTGGTCTAATGACATCAACACCCTATATCAGGTGTGCATAATTATTAGGCAACTTCCTTTCCTTTGGCAAAATGGTTCAAAAGAAGGACTTGACAGGCTCAGAAAAGTCAAAAATAGTGAGATATCTTGCAGAGGGATGCAGCACTCTTAAAATTGCAAAGCTTCTGAAGCGTGATCATCGAACAATCAAGCGTTTCATTCGAAATAGTCAACAGGGTCGCAAGAAGCGTGTGGAAAAACCAAGGCGCAAAATAACTGCCCATGAACTGAGAAAAGTCAAGCGTGCAGCTGCCAAGATGCCACTTGCCACCAGTTTGGCCATATTTCCGAGCTGCAACATCACTGGAGTGCCCAAAAGCACAAGGTGTGCAATACTCAGAGACATGGCCAAGGTAAGAAAGGCTGAAAGACGACCACCACTGAACAAGACACACAAGCTGAAACGTCAAGACTGGGCCAAGAAATATCTCAAGACTGATTTTTCTAAGGTTTTATGGACTGATGAAATGAGAGTGAGTCTTGATGGGCCAGATGGATGGGCCCGTGGCTGGATTGGTAAAGGGCAGAGAGCTCCAGTCCGACTCAGACGCCAGCAAGGTGGAGGTGGAGTACTGGTTTGGGCTGGTATCATCAAAGATGAGCTTGTGGGGCCTTTTCGGGTTGAGGATTGAGTCAAGCTCATCTCCCAGTCCTACTGCCAGTTTCTGGAAGACACCTTCTTCAAGCAGTGGTACAGGAAGAAGTCTGCATCCTTCAAGAAAAACATGATTTTCATGCAGGACAATGCTCCATCACACGCGTCCAAGTACTCCACAGCGTGGCTGGCAAGAAAGGGTATAAAAGAAGAAAATCTAATGACATGGCCTCCTTGTTCACCTGATCTGAACCCCATTGAGAACCTGTGGTCCATCATCAAATGTGAGATTTACAAGGAGGGAAAACAGTACACCTCTCTGAACAGTGTCTGGGAGGCTGTGGTTGCTGCTGCACGCAATGTTGATGGTGAACAGATCAAAACACTGACAGAATCCATGGATGGCAGGCTTTTGAGTGTCCTTGCAAAGAAAGGTGGCTATATTGGTCACTGATTTGTTTTTGTTTTGTTTTTGAATGTCAGAAATGTATATTTGTGAATGTTGAGATGTTATATTGGTTTCACTGGTAAAATAAATAATTGAAATGGGTATATATTTGTTTTTTGTTAAGTTGTCTAATAATTATGCACAGTAATAGTCACCTGCACACACAGATATCCCCCTAAAATAGCTATAACTAAAAAACAAACTAAAAACTACTTCAAAAACTATTCAGCTTTGATATTAATGAGTTTTTTGGGTTCATTGAGAACATGGTTGTTGTTCAATAATAAAATTAATCCTCAAAAATACAACTTGCCTAATAATTCTGCACTCCCTGTATATATATTAAGTATAATAACCCTATCTAACTATAACATCCCTAACTAAATTCTTATTAAAATAAATCTAATTAATATTAATATTATTAATTAAAATATTCCTATTTAAATCTAAATACTTACCTATAAAATAAACCCTAACGGCTAGATTTAGAGTTCTGCGGCCAAAGGGGTGCGTTAGCTACGCTGGCTGTTTTTCCCCCGCACCTTTTAAATACCGCTGGTATTTAGAGTTCACAGAATGGCTGCGTTAGGCTCCAAAAAGGGAGCGTAGAGCATATTTACCTCCACTGCAACTCTCGATACCAGCGGTGCTTACGGACGCGGCCAGCTTCAAAAACGTGCTCGTGCACGATTCCCCCATAGGAAACAATGGGGCTGTTTGAGCTGAAAAAACACAGAATTTATGCTTACCTGATAAATTACTTTCTCCAACGGTGTGTCCGGTCCACGGCGTCATCCTTACTTGTGGGAATATCTCTTCCCCAACAGGAAATGGCAAAGAGTCCCAGCAAAGCTGGCCATATAGTCCCTCCTAGGCTCCACCCACCCCAGTCATTCGACCGACGGACAGGAGGAAAAAATAGGAGAAACCATATGGTACCGTGGTGACTGTAGTTAGAGAAAATAATTCATCAGACCTGATTAAAAAAACCAGGGCGGGCCGTGGACCGGACACACCGTTGGAGAAAGTAATTTATCAGGTAAGCATAAATTCTGTTTTCTCCAACATTGGTGTGTCCGGTCCACGGCGTCATCCTTTCTTGTGGGAACCAATACCAAAGCTTTAGGACACGGATGAAGGGAGGGAGCAAATCAGGTTACCTAAACGGAAGGCACCACGGCTTGCAAAACCTTTCTCCCAAAAATAGCCTCCGAAGAAGCAAAAGTATCAAATTTGTAAAATTTGGCAAAAGTGTGCAGTGAAGACTAAGTCGCTGCCTTACATATCTGATCAACAGAAGCCTCGTTCTTGAAGGCCCATGTGGAAGCCACAGCCCTAGTGGAGTGAGCTGTGATTCTTTCAGGAGGCTGCCGTCCGGCAGTCTCGTAAGCCAATCGGATGATGCTTTTAAGCCAAAAGGAAAGAGAGGTAGAAGTCGCTTTTTGACCTCTCCTCTTACCAGAATAGACGACAAACAGAGAAGATGTTTGTCTGAAATCTTTTGTAGCTTCTAAATAGAATTTTAGAGCACGGACTACGTCCAAATTGTGTAACAAACGTTCCTTCTTTGAAACTGGATTCGGACACAAAGAAGGTACAACTATCTCCTGGTTAATATTTTTGTTAGAAACAACCTTTGGAAGAAAACCAGGCTTAGTACGCAAAACCACCTTATCTGCATGGAACACCAGATAGGGCGGAGAACACTGCAGAGCAGATAACTCTGAAACTCTTCTAGCAGAAGAAATAGCAACCAAAAACAAAACTTTCCAAGATAACAACTTAATATCTATGGAATGTAGAGGTTCAAACGGAACCCCTTGAAGAACTGAAAGAACTAGATTTAAACTCCAGGGAGGAGTCAAAGGTCTGTAAACAGGCTTGATCCTAACCAGAGCCTGAACAAATGCTTGAACATCTGGCACAGCTGCCAGTCGTTTGTGTAGTAAGACAGATAAAGCAGAAATCTGTTCCTTTAGAGAACTCGCAGATAATCCTTTATCCAAACCTTCTTGCAGAAAGGAAAGAATCTTAGGAATTTTTATCTTATTCCATGGGAATCCCTTGGATTCACACCAGCAGATATATCTTTTCCATATTTTATGGTAAATCTTTCTAGTTAACGGTTTTCTGGCCTGAACCAGAGTATCTATAACAGAATCTGAAAACCCACGCTTTGATAGAATCAAGCGTTCAATCTCCAAGCCGTCAGCTGGAGGGAGACCAGATTTGGATGTTCGAATGGACCCTGAACAAGAAGGTCCTGTCTCAAAGGTAGCTTCCATGGTGGAACCGATGACATATTCACCAGGTCTGCATACCAAGTCCTGCGTGGCCACGCAGGAGCTATCAAAATCACCGAGTCCCTCTCCTGTTTGATCCTGGCTACCAGCCTGGGATTGAGAGGAAACGGTGGAAACACATAAGCTAGGTTGAAGGTCCAAGGTGCTACTAGTGCATCCACTAGAGTCGCCTTGGGATCCCTGGATCTGGACCCGTAGCAAGGAACCTTGAAGTTCTGACGAGACGCCATCAGATCCATGTCTGGAATGCCCCATAATTGAGTCAACTGGGCAAAGATCTCCGGGTGGAGTTCCCACTCCCCCGGATGGAATGTCTGACGACTCAGATAATCCGCTTCCCAGTTTTCCACACCTGGGATGTGGATCGCAGATAGATGGCAGGAGTGATCCTCCGCCCATTGTATTATTTTGGTCACTTCTTTTATCGCCAGGGAACTCCTTGTTCCCCCCTGATGATTTATATACGCAACAGTCGTCATGTTGTCTGATTGGAATCTTATGAATCTGGCCTTTGCAAGCTGAGGCCAAGCCCTGAGAGCATTGAATATCGCTCTTAGTTCCAGAATGTTTATCGGGAGAAGAGACTCTTCCCGAGGCCATAGTCCCTGAGATTTCAGGGATACCCAGACCGCGCCCCAGCCCACTAGACTGGCGTCGGTCGTGACAATGACCCACTCTGGTCTGCGGAAGCTCATTCCCTGTGATAGATGGCCCAGGTTAGCCACCAACGGAGTGAATCTCTGGTCTTCTGATCTACTTGAATCACTGGAGACAAGTCTGTATAGTCCCCATTCCACTGTTTCAGCATGCACAGTTGTAATGGTCTTAGATGAATTCGCGCAAAAGGAACTATGTCCATTGCTGCAACCATCAACCCTACTACTTCCATGCACTGAGCTATGGAAGGACGTGGAACAGAATGAAGAACTTGACAAGCGCTTAGAAGTTTTGACTTTCTGACATCTGTCAGAAAAATCCTCATTTCTAAGGAATCTATTATTGTTCCCAAGAAGGGAACTCTTGTTGACGGAGACAGAGAACTTTTTTCTATGTTCACCTTCCATCCGTGAGATCTGAGAAAGGCCAGAACAATGTCTGTATGAGCCTTTGCTTTTGAAAGGGACGACGCTAGTATTAGAATGTCGTCCAAGTATGGTACTACTGCAATGCCCCTCGGTCTTAGAACCGCTAGAAGGGACCCGAGTACCTTTGTGAAAATCCTTGGAGCAGTGGCTAATCCGAATGGGAGGGCCACAAACTGGTAATGTTTGTCCAGAAAGGCGAACCTTAGGAACTGATGATGTTCTTTGTGGATAGGAATATGTAGGTACGCATCCTTTAGATCCACGGTAGTCATAAATTGACCTTCCTGGATAGTGGGTAGAATCGTTCGAATGGTTTCCATCTTGAACAATGGTACCCTGAGAAATTTGTTTAGGATCTTTAAATCCAGAATTGGTCTGAAGGTTCCCTCTTTTTTGGGAATTACGAACAGATTTGAGTAAAATCCCATTCCTTGTTCCGTCATTGGAACTGGGTGTATCACTCCCATCTTTAACAGGTCTTCTACACAATGTAAGAACGCCTGTCTCTTTATTTGGTTTGAGGATAAGTGAGACATGTGGAACCTTCCCCTTGGGGGTAGTTCCTTGAATTCCAAAAGATAACCCTGAGAAACTATTTCTAGCGTCCAGGGATCCTGAACATCTCTTGCCCAAGCCTGAGCAAAGAGAGAGTGTCTGCCCCCCACTAAATCCGGTCCCGGATCGGGGGCTACTCCTTCATGCTGTTTTGTTAGCGGTAGCAGGCTTCTTGGTCTGCTTACCCTTGTTCCAGCCTTGCATCGGTTTCCAGGCTGGTTTGGACTGTTACTGTCTCTTTAAATTTTAAACAGAGCACACTTTATTACTGAATATGTGAAAAAATATGAAGGAATTGTTCAAAATTTACAAAAATTTCACCACAGTGTCTTAAAGCATAAAAAGTATTGCACACCAATTTTCAGAGCTTTAACCCTTAAAATAACGAAACCGGAGCCGGTTACAGATTTAACCCCTATACAGTCCCAGCTACAGCCTTTGCTGTGACTTTACCAAGCCCAGAGGGAAATACGATACCAAATGACGCCTTCTAGGAACTTTTCCAACTACTTTCAGGTCCTCACACATGCATCTGCATGTCTTGCTCTCAAAAACAACTGCGCAGTAATGGCGCGAAAATGAGGCTCAGCCTACAACTGGGAAGGCCCTTCCTGACTGGAAAAGGTGTCTAACATAGTGCCTGACGTTAAAAAACGTTCCCCAAGTTTATAAGTGTGAATTATCAGCATAAACATGTATAAAATGTCCAAATAAAGCAATCGATTTAGCCCATAAAAGTGTCAACCAGTTTTATAGCCCATATTAAGCCCTTTATTCTGTTTGAGACTAAGAAAATGGCTTACCGGTCCCCATGAGGGGAAATGACAGCCTTCCAGCATTACACAGTCTTGTTAGAAATATGGCTAGTCATACCTTAAGCAGAAAAGTCTGCTAACTGTTTCCCCCAACTGAAGTCACTTCATCTCAACAGTCCTATGTGGAAACAGCAATCGATTTTAGTTACTGTCTGCTAAAATCATCTTCCTCTCACAAACAGAAATCTTCATCTTTTTCTGTTTCAGAGTAAATAGTACATACCAGCACTATTTTAAAATAACAAACTCTTGATAGTAGAATAAAAAAACTACAACTAAACACCACATACTCTTAACCATCTCCGTGGAGATGTTGCCTGTGCAACGGCAAAGAGAATGACTGGGGTGGGCGGAGCCTAGGAGGGACTATATGGCCAGCTTTGCTGGGACTCTTTGCCATTTCCTGTTGGGGAAGAGATATTCCCACAAGTAAGGATGACGCCGTGGACCGGACACACCAATGTTGGAGAAAAACCTAACACCTGCAAAAAAGCAGCGTTCAGCTCCTAACGCAGCCCCATTGTTTCCTATGGGGAAACACTTCCTATGTCTGCACATAACACCCTAACATGTACCCCGAGTCTAAACACCCCTAACCTTACACTTATTAACCCCTAATCTGCCGCCCCGCTATTGCTGACACCTGCATATTATTATTAACCCCTAATCTGCCACTCCGTACACCGCCACAATCTACATTATACCTATGTACCCCTAATCTGCTGCCCCTAACACCGCCGACCCCAATATTATATTTATTAACCCCTAATCTGCCGCCCCCGCTATCGCTGACACCTGCATATTATTATTAACCCCTAATCTGCCGCTCCGTACACCGCCGCAACCTACGTTATCCCTATGTACCCCTAATCTGCTGCCCCTAACACCGCCGACCCCTATATTATATTTATTAACCCCTAATCTGCCGCCCCCAACGTCGCCTCCACCTACCTACAATAATTAACCCCTAATCTGCCGACCGGATCTCACCGCTACTCTAATAAATGTATTAACCCCTAAAGCTAAGTCTAACCCTAACACTCCCCTAAATTAAATATAATTTAAATCTAACGAAATAAATTAACTCTTATTAAATAAATTATAATTATATTGTAGCTATTTTAGGATTAATATTTATTTTACAGGCAACTCTAACGCTAGTTTTGACGGCTAACGCCAAACTCTAAATCTAGCCGTAAGATAGCTACAATGTAATTAATAATTACATTGTAGCTATTTTAGGGTTTATATTTATTTTACAGGTAACTTGGCATTTATTTTAACCAGGTACAATAGCTATTAAATAGTTAATAACTATGTAATAGCTACCTAGTTAAAATAATTACAAAATTACCTGTAAAATAAATCCTAACCTAAGTTACAATTAAACCTAACACTACACTATCAATAAATAAATTAAATAAACTACCTACAAGTATCTACAATTAAACCTAACACTACACTATCAATAAATTAATTAAATACAATACCTACAAATAAATACAATGAAATAAACTAACTAAAGTACAAAAAATAAAAAAGAACTAAGTTACAAAAAATAAAAAAATATTTACAAACATTAGAAAAATATTACAACAATTTTAAACTAATTACACCTACTCTAAGCCCCCTAATAAAATAACAAAGACCCCCAAAATAAAAAAATGCCCTACCCTATTCTAAAATTAAAATAGAAAAGCTCTTTTACCTTACCAGCCCTGAAAAGGGCCCTTTGCGGGGCATGCCCCAAAGAATTCAGCTCTTTTGCCTATAAAAAAAACATACAATACCCCCCCCAACATTACAACCCACCACCCACATACCCCTAATCTAACCCAAACCCCCCTTAAATAAACCTAACACTAAGCCCCTGAAGATCTTCCTACCTTGTCTTCACCATGCCAGGTATCACCGATCGCTCCAGGATCCGAAATCTTCATCCAAGCCCAAGCGGGGGCTGGAGATCCATCATCCGGCTGAAGTCTTCTATCAAGCGACGGCTGAAGAGGTCCAGAAGAGGCTCCAAAGTCTTCCTCCTATCCGGGCAGAAGAGTAGATCCGGACCGGCAACCATCTTCTTCAAAGCGGTGACAAGCGGCTCCATATTGAAGACCTCCGTCGCGGATCCATCTTCTTCTTGTGACGTCCTAAGTCCGAATGAAGGTTCCTTTAAATGACGTCATCCAAGATGGCGTCCCTCGAATTCTGATTGGCTGATAGGATTCTATCAGCCAATCGGAATTAAGGTAGGGAAAATCTGATTGGCTGATTGAATCAGCCAATCAGATTGAGCTTGCATCCTATTGGCTTTTCCGATCAGCCAATAGAATGCGAGCTCAATCTGATTGGCTGATTGGATCAGCCAATCGGATTGAACTTGAATCTGATTGGCTGATTCCATCAGCCAATCAGATTTTTCCTACCTTAATTCCGATTGGCTGATAGAATCCTATCAGCCAATCGGAATTCGAGGGACGCCATCTTGGATGACGTCATTTAAAGGAACCTTCATTCGGACTTAGGACGTCGCAAGAAGATGATGGATCCGCGACGGAGGTCTTCAACATGGAGCCGCTTGTCACCGCTTTGAAGAAGATGGTTGCCGGTCCGGATCTACTCTTCTGCCCGGATAGCATGAAGACTTTGGAGCCTCTTCTGGACCTCTTCAGCCGTCGCTTGATAGAAGACTTCAGCCGGATGATGGATCTCCAGCCCCCGCTTGGGCTTGGATGAAGATTTCGGAGCCTGGAGCGATCGGTGATACCTGGCATGGTGAAGACAAGGTAGGAAGATCTTCAGGGGCTTAGTGTTAGGTTTATTTAAGGGGGGTTTGGGTTAGATTAGGGGTATGTGGGTGGTGGGTTGTAATGTTGGGGGGGGGTATTGTATGTTTTTTTTACAGGCAAAAGAGATGAATTCTTTGGGGCATGCCCCGCAAAGCGCCCTTTTCAGGGCTGGTAAGGTAAAAGAGCTTTTCTATTCTAATTTTAGAATAGGGTAGGGCATTTTTTTATTTTGGGGGTCTTTGTTATTTTATTAGGGGGCTTAGAGTAGGTGTAATTAGTTTAAAATTGTTGTAATATTTTTCTAATGTTTGTAAATATTTTTTTATTTTTTGTAACTTAGTTCTTTTTTATTTTTTGTACTTTAGTTAGTTTATTTCATTGTATTTATTTGTAGGTATTGTATTTAATTAATTTATTGATAGTGTAGTGTTAGGTTTAATTGTAGATAATTGTAGGTAGTTTATTTATTGATAGTGTAGTGTTAGGTTTAATTGTAACTTAGGTTAGGATTTATTTTACAGGTAATTTTGTAATTATTTTAACTAGGTAGCTATTAAATAGTTCTTAACTATTTAATAGCTATTGTACCTGGTTAAAATAATTACAAAGTTGCCTGTAAAATAAATATTAATCCTAAAATAGCTACAATATAATTATAATTTATATTGTAGCTATATTAGGGTTTATTTTACAGGTAAGTATTTAGCTTTAAATAGGAATAATGTATTTAATAAGAGTTAATTTATTTCGTTAGATTTAAATTATATTTAAGTTAGGGGGGTGTTAGTGTTAGGGTTAGACTTAGCTTTAGGGGTTAATACATTTATTATAATAGCGGTGTGGTCCGGTCGGCAGATTAGGGGTTAATAATTGTAGTAGGTGGAGGCGACTTTGGGGGCGGCAGATTAGGGGTTAATAAATATAATATAGGGGTCGGCGGTGTTAGGAGCAGCAGATTAGGGGTACATAGGGATAACGTAGGTTGCGGCGGTGTACGGAGCGGCAGATTAGGGGTTAATAAAAATATGCAGGTGTCAGCGATAGCGGGGGCGGCAGATTAGGGGTTAATAAATATTATGTAGGTGTCGGCGGTATTAGGGGCAGCAGATTAGGGGTACATGGGGATAACGTAGGTGGCGGCGGTGTGCGGTCGGCAGATTAGGGGTTAAAAAAATTTAATAGAGTGGCGGCGATGTGGGGGGGCCTCGGTTTAGGGGTACATAGGTAGTTTATGGGTGTTAGTGTACTTTAGAGCACAGTAGTTAAGAGCTTTATGAACCGGCGTTAGCCCAGAAAGCTCTTAACTACTGACTTTTTTCTGCGGCTGGAGTTTTGTCGTTAGATTTCTAACGCTCACTTCAGCCATGACTCTAAATACCGGCGTTAGAAAGATCCCATTGAAAAGATAGGATACGCAATTGACGTAAGGGGATCTGCGGTATGGAAAAGTCGCGGCTGCAAAGTGAGCGTTAGACCCTTTCCTGACTGACTCTAAATACCAGCGGAAGCCCAAAACCAGCGTTAGGAGCCTCTAACGCTAGTTTTGACGGCTAACGCCAAACTCTAAATCTAGCCGTAAGATAGCTACAATGTAATTAATAATTACATTGTAGCTATTTTAGGGTTTATATTTATTTTACAGGTAACTTTGCATTTATTTTAACTAGGTACAATAGCTATTAAATAGTTAATAACTATTTAATAGCTACCTAGTTAAAATAATTACCAATTTACCTGTAAAATAAATCCTAACCTAAGTTACAAATACACCTACACTATCAATAAATTAAATAAACTATATCTAAACTAAAATACAATTAAATAAACTAAACTAAATTACAAAAAAAACAAACACTAAATTACAAAAAATAAAAAAAGATTACAAGATTTTTAAGCTAATTACACCTATTCTAAGCCCCCTAATAAAATAAAGCCACCCAAAATAAAAAAATTTCCCTACCCTATTCTAAATTTAAAAAGTTAACAGCTCTTTTACCTTACCAGCCCTTAAAAGGGCCTTTTGCAGGGCATGTCCCAAAGAAAACAGCTCTTTTGCATGTAAAAAAAAAACACAATACCACCCCCCAACATTACAACCCACATACCCCTATTCTAAACCCACCCAAACCCCCTTAAAAAACCTAACACTACCTGCCTAAAGATCTCCCTACCTTGTATTCACCCAGCCGGGCAGAACTCATTATCCGATCCGGGCGATGTCTTCAATCAAGCGGCAGAGAAGTCTTCTATCCGGGCGATGTCTTCAAGCAAGCGGCAGAGAAGTCTTCTTCCATCCGGCGATGTCTTCAAGCAAAGCGGCATCTTCAATCTTCTTTCTTCGCTCCTCCACCGCGGAGCATCCATCCGGCACGAAGACTGAACGAGGAATGAGGTACCTTTAAATGACGTCATCCAAGATGGCGTCCGTCGAGTTCCGATTGGCTGATAGGATTCTATCAGCCAATCGGAATTAAGGTATAAAAATCTGATTGGCTGATTGAATCAGCCAATCAGATTCAAGTTCAATCCGATTGGCTGAACTGATGTTTTTATGTGCTTCAGCACTCAGCAGCCCCTTTTTGTGAGTGTTTGTGGTCTACTCCTTTGTGGCTGGGTTGTTTCTCCTAGGTGCTTCCACGTCACAATAATCGTACTTACAGTTGACCGGGTAAGATCTAGTAGGGCAGAAATTTCACAAACAGACTTGTGGCAAAGGTGGATCCTATGACAGTGCTACTTTTAATGTCACTGAAGTCTTCAGTACAAACTATTGAACTGCTAATGTTTGCCTTTGGAGATTTCATGGCTATATGTCGGATGGTATGCACTTGTTAGCAATGGGTGTGACTGAAACACCAGAACTCAATAATTAGTAGGGGTGTCAACATACTTTTGGCAACATTGGGGTTGATCACAATCCTGTAAAAAAGTTTATCAAATTATTTAATGGATCTACAAAATCCCCATTTCATGAACCTTTCTAAAGGTTTGGGATCTACCCCGTAGTTGTATGTATAATATATATATATATATATATATATATATATATATATATATATAAAAGTATATATACTGTATATATATATATATATATATATATATATATATTGACACACACACAAACTATGGTGTTAATCCATAAAATGAGTGCTATTTAGACGAAGAATAAAGCCTTTCTTTGTTTAGGGCACTTTAAAAGTGAAATTAAACACTCCTGCTCTATATGACCCTTAAACTTTAAAGGTTTGTCAAGGATAAAACCTGTGATACATGCAAGCACAGAATTTAGCACTGTAGAATCTGTTGGCGCTCTACAAGTGAATGGTAATAATAATCTAGAATTGTAACATGGTGTATTTAAGATAGTTATCAGTTATTCCTTGTCATGCTTATATAGTTGAAAATGTATATTATACTCTTTATTCATACATTGTAGCATAAATATGCTAGCTTTATGTCATGTAATGCAATAAGCCAGTTGACTTTTTCATGAAACAACATCCTTAATGATGATATCCCAAAATAATATAATGCTGCTGTGTTTTCAAAGTACTTAACAACTACCCTGTTTGACTTAGTCAGACAGTTTGCTATTTGTTTCAATCAAAATCATGAATATTGAGGACCTGGATAGCTCCCTCACAAATTTAGAATATGGTCTCAGTAAAGAGAATGTAATCCATGGTTGATTTTCCAATCTAACACACTAGAGAGAGAAACTAGAGGAAGTGCAACATTCTTGATGACCTAAGAACAAATTGATCCTGGTTTAATAGAAAAGGTTTTAAATTTCTCCCCCACCAAAAAAAAACAGATATGCCAAGAGTACACAGACATGGTAAATATAATTTTTTATGCTTTAACGTCACAACGTATTTAACTTATAGCTACAGCTATTGGCTTTTTATGCTCTCAAGAACCATGACAATATGGATAGCTTAAAGGGACATTATACACTAGATTTTTCTTTACGTAAATGTTTTGTAGCTGATCCATTTATATAGCCCATACAGGTTTTTTTTTTTTTTTTTAAATGTATAGTTTTGCTTATTTTTAAATAACATTGTGCTGATTTTCAGACTCCTAACCAAGCCCCAAAGTTTCAAGAGAATACTGATGTATACCTACTCCAGCTTGCTCCTGTTTGTGTAAAGGGTCTATTTATATGCATAGGAAGTGGGGGAGGGGGGAAGTGTCTGCTTTCACTGGGTGTTCCAGTCAACCTTATCAAAAGTGCTAAACTGGGAGCTTCTAAGTAAGTTTTAAAAAAGGTTTTATACTGGATTTTTAAATCAGTATCTATGCATATTTTTCTTTATAGTAGTGTCCATTACATGCAGTTAAATGAAAATTGGTGTATACTGTTCCTTTAATGTATTAAAACAAGTATTAACAGGCAAGCCAAGCATTTTTTAATCAGGTCACCATCCTCGAAAAATGTACATCCATTGGAAAACCATACAAAACAGAGATAAAACAGCTTTAGTATGGTTGCTGCTCTCCACCTGATAAATGTTTACACATTCCTCTTAATTATATAACAGTTAGTTATACATAATTTTCTACAGGGAAAATAAGAAGCAATTAGCATGCAGAAAAACATCAGTGATTCAGTGAAGCGGCAAAGTCAGCAAGAATCTCTAAAATCCGTTAAAAAGTGAATCTAACAAGTGATATAATCTGAGGAACCTTATAATGTTTCTTAGTTGTTTTTTTTTAACTTAGCATTCTCTCACACATGCTTTATATTAGCAACAATTCAATTTTCTCACAAGACTAAAGTGTATGCCAAAAAATAATAAGAGTTTGACAATTTTAGTGAATGGGTGAAGCATCAGCTGCGAATTTAGCTTGGCCAAAGATATTTTGAAGTATATTGAAAGTGAAGGATTTACAGTGGTGAAGTGAAATACCGTATAAGTCGAGAAAGACTGAGCAACATGTGGAAGCACGGACAGTATATGCCTCTGCAGAGGACTGGCAGCTAATAGGGACGTTAACCTGAACTAATAGAAGGAACAGTAGAGACCTGGCATGTCTGGCTGGAGGCAAGAAGAATTTATTAATAAATTAAGATTTTAGCAGAGGCGAAAAAAATTCTGGAAAAGAGCTTATTAAGTATTTTAAAGATAGAGACGAGTTAAGGAAAAGAAGTTTGCAGCAGTTCATGGAAGAAAAATATAAATGTATCACAGTCCTAATTTAACTATAAAAGTAGAATAGGTAGTAGTATCTAATATACAAATATGTACAGGACTAAGAAATATATATCAACGTCAGAAAAGCATATGCTGGTTGTCAGTTAATCACAAGCCAGTAAGTCTTCACTCAGTTGTGAATACATTAGTAAAGAAACTGTTGAAACAAATTGTAGGTTTTATTTACCAACTAGCAGGGTTGAGGGATAAATAAATTAATATTTTTAAGGAAAAATAAGGATTTGTCCAAATAATACAAATTGATAAATACATAAACTCAGGCACTGGTGTTGGAAAAGAAGGTCTGACTCTTGAGTATCTCCACAGCAAACACATCATACCATGTATTCATTCTTCATGGATATCGCTTTGTACACACGGGCTAGAATAAACTATGTAATAAACTTTGGAACATAATTCCATCAGAAAAAGTAAACAAGAATGCAGTTTTGTGATTTTATCCACACAAGTTATTCTATTGAAACTATTTACTAAACTTCACACTACATTCTTTAGTGAATGGGTCACATCGAATAATCAGAGTGGTTGCATTGGCAGCATTAGTGGATTTATCACAACTTTCTTATACTATATTTTGTGAACCTTGTAATTTCACTAAATGTAATGACTTTTTTCAAGAGAAAATGTCCCCAAAAGGTTTCCTTTCTGTGGATGTGTGATGTTTCGAGGTAAGAAACCCATAATTGAAAAGGGAAATGTGGTGGATTTTTAACCTTAAGATAGAGGTTGGAGTTTAAACAAGGAGTTTAGAGTGGGAGTATTTTTGTATATTTGTTTATATAGTGTTTTTTTAAAATGTTTTCTATTGGAAGATAATGACAAATGAGTTTATTAATTAATCATTTGTTTTTTCACTAGTATTTGCTTCACATTAATTTATATTAGAGTTTAAGAAAGGACTCTATTATTATTATCGGTTATTTGTAGAGCGCCAACAGATTCCGCAGCGCTAGACTTTATGAACATTTATGGACAATATTCTATGGTAATTCACGGACAGGTATTCTAAAGACACTTTTGATTGTCTAATTTCAAGACAATGACGTATTCACTTTTGGATCAATTTATTTATGGCAGATACATTATCTATGAAAAATGTTTTGATTATAACATGGTGCAATTATATTTGAATGCTTAGATTGTATATTTCATGCTTTTATTATTTAATTGGTTTCGAAGGGTCACATTTCTTTACCTTAGAGGAGTACCTAATTGGGAACTTATCCTTAACACTACTCATTTCATAATAGCGAGAAAGCTGAACAGCAATTGGTTAATAGATTGATGTGGTAACTTAATCTGAAGTTTCTTACTTGACCAGATAATTATAGTATGTGAAGTTATTTAAAAAGCTAGATATTCGCTATATCAACTAGGCTGAAATATCCGCATATAAGCACTATATATTGTTTGAAGGAAAGTGTAAACATAAGCTTGTGAATGTTGTCTTTTGAATATGACGATACATATTTTTTTTTAAAAACAACTAATTGAGAATATTTTGTAGATTGTAAATGATTCATTGTGAAAGAGCAGATGAATATACATATGGTGATGATTTTTTTTATGGGGAATAAATATCATTTTAATAAGGATCAGAATATTACTAAATGGTGATTGTTTTTTCATAATGTGAAGTGGGCAGGGGCGGACTGAGACTAATCAGGGCCCCCGGAGAAAAATTAGGCAAGGGCCCCCACTGTCTCACACTGACCCCCCACCAGGCTCCCCGTTGTCGGGGCCAGAGACAAGGCCCCCAACCTCCAGGGCCAGACCCCACAATCCATGGCCTTCACAGCAACAGACCCATGACAGGACCCCCACACACACACTCTAGGGCCCTCGAGCAACAAACCCCACATCCAAACACAAGGGCCACTAAACCCACACTTAACTGCTTAGTTACTGATAGAGCAGCTGTTAGCCACAGCTTAAGCAGCACACCAGGAGACCTGGAGATGCCATTTGTGGGCCCCCTAGATGCTGGGCCCTCGGTCTAGGTCCTTTTTGCCCGGCTTATCAGTCCACCCCTGGAAGTGGGTGTGATTGTAGTTTGGTGGGCAGGGTACTATATATAAAGGTGTAATAGGCTTTAATGATTACAGCTCTTTTGAAAGTGATTTTATACTTTTTTGCTCTTGAGAAAGGCGGTATAACCACTGAAACGTGTACAGCTTTTTAATACAAATTTTCAACAGTAAAGGAAGCCTTTTTATCTCAATCTTGTGAGTGCTTTCCAAAAAGTACAATATCAAGTGTGACGTTACTACACTATGTTTCGCTCAATGTATTTTTGAGATGTACAATATGACGAGAGGTCTGTTGAAGGTGAAGAGGTGAAGAATTAGCCAGCATTCCCGCTTTGGATCCCAAATAAAATTATTTTCCTAAAACAATTGGTATTTGCCAATTGTGACCTTTTGGAAAAATGTGGCCCTGAACACTACTTTTTGTGCCCCAAAAAAAAATGGGCACTAAAAAAACATAAATTATGCTTACCTGATAATTTCATTTTCTTCTGAAGGGAAGAGTCCACAGCTGCATTCATTACTTTTGGGAATTAAGAACCTGTCCACCAGGAGGAGGCAAAGACACCCCAGCCAAAGGCTTAAATACCTCCCCCACTTCCCTCATCCCCCAGTCATTCTGCCAAGGGAACAAGGAACAGTAGGAGAAATATCAGGGTGAAAAAAGGTGCCAGAAGAACAAAAAATTACAGCCGCCTCATAGAGATAAAAACACGGGCGGGAGCTGTAGACTCTTCCCTTCAGAAGAAAATGAAAATTAGGTCAGCATAATTTATGTTTTTGTTCTTAAAAGGGAAGAGTCCACAGCTGCATTCATTACTTTAGGGAAAACAATACCCAAGCTAGAGGACACTGAATGCAAATAACGGGTGGGTACAAAATGCGACCCCTTCAAAAGGCACCACAGCCTGAATTAATCAACACCCAAAACAATTTAAGTACAAACGACACAGGAGAAAAACCCGAGCCCAGGTAATTGCACATTAGTTACACCACCGGCAAAGCCAAACTAGAGACCACTCAGACCTAGTGTCCGTCAGGCCCAAACAACCTCTGAGGCGTCTGCCCCTCGGGTCACGACTCCCAAGAAGGTACCCGGCCAACGATAAGGACTGCATCTGCCCCCCTAAAAGGGAACCAGAGACCAGGAAAATCCAAAAGAACGTTTTCAAGCCCTAGAAAACAACCCATGGTTGTCTTTACAAAGGCAACGTCCAGGGAGACAAACTCCCTAGAACACAAGGACATAAAAAAGAAGGATCCATACACAGGGAACATGTCCCCAAAAAGACTCAAAGAACCCCTCATATCCCTAATCCCATACCAAACCCTAAGGTAGTCCAGGAAATACATGAGTCCCCCAATGCTCCATAACATATCTAGATCTGGAGGCTAGATAGGCAGAGACAGCAGAAACAGGATAAATATCCCAGCAGCTAGAACAGAGCTCTCCCAGAGAAACTCAAATCGCCTGAACAGGAACTCTCAAAGATACACCATCACTGAGCAAATCGCTGTAGATGGTTCCAACTGCAAACCTCCAAGGGCTTACAGCCCATCAAATAGCGGCTCCAAGGAGCGCCCCCTCCCAGCACCAGACACCAGTAGAAAGAAGGAGGACATCCAAAGTCCTCCCTCAAAGGAGAGGACCAACAGCAGAAGATGGCCAACACTGCATAAAGTAACCGATCCCCAACTTTCCCTATAACGGTCCCAGCCCAAGGCTAGTCAAAAGATCGAAGACAAGAGTCCCAGACTACAGGAAAAGAAAAAGAGGATCAACGAGGAACAAAATCCCCTATTAGACCACTGCTACAAACGGAATGCTACCGTGAATCAGAAGAAAAATTGTGCTCGGGTACGAGACCCCCTACACGCAGTCGTGGGCAAAAAAAGGCACACTTCCCAAGAGAAGAAGTCCCCAAAAAACCTCAGCATTCATATATTAGATACACGTAGTAGAAAGCCCCCACGGGAGCAAAACC
Source organism: Bombina bombina (assembly GCF_027579735.1). Lineage (NCBI taxonomy): Eukaryota > Metazoa > Chordata > Amphibia > Anura > Bombinatoridae > Bombina > Bombina bombina. Next base: position 741,193,700 of record NC_069503.1, on the reverse strand, counting down.
TCAGCCTCCTGCTGCAGGAACGGAGGAACCAGACACAACATCACAGCTCCCCTCCCAGAAACCTGAAACACAGGAAGGGCCTGCAATGCAGGACCAAGTACCCCAAGGACTCCACGAATACTAAGGTCATTTCGAACCCCGGAAATCCCAAACCCTACTCTGGAAGAGAAGGGAATGAAAACAACGGAAAAAAACCCTACCATAGAGGCGAAACCCCTCGGCCACATCGCCAACCCAGTTGAAAAACACCTGGAGTCTACAGGACCATCGTAAATGTACCAGAAGACCGGTAGGGGCCCGTCAGAAAGATCTAAAGCCTAACCCACAGTCAGATAGGCATCTCTCACAGAGCCCCAGCCCCTATGAAAGGGGCCTGCGGGACAACAAACATCAAGCATGAACCAAACCGTCCACACCCATCCATGGAGATCCAATTTTCGAAAGAACCCTAAACTGCCTCCTCCAAGGAGGAGCGCACTTCTAAAGTCCGTAGACTTGGCGATCTGGAAATAGCCTCAAACCCAAGAGTCACAAAGGACTCCTGAACAGTCTGAGAATCAGCACCCAGTGCAAATGGATCGCAAGTAATCTCGTAGGTAAGCGGCAACAAGTGATACACACACAGGCAGGGTAACACCAATACCCAAAGGCAAATGATAACCCAGGGCGCTGCTCGCCATCTCAGAGAATTAACGTAAGGCACCGTCCATGAAACCCCAAACGGAGTATCGAGGACAAATGGACAACTGCCTGACCCTTGCAGGGTCCGTACCCAACCTCAACACTTCTACTGAAAAGCCCCAAGGCTAGCGTAACATTGAGGACACAATACAACCGAACGTCAAAGACCGTAGTCCAACAGAGGGTATTAGTCAGAGAGCTTGAAGAAGCTATTATTATTCAGGGAAACTACTTTAAGCAGGCAAACGCTGGAGCCAAAGCTCCCACAGAAGGCAGGGAACCCCTGCACACCACCTCTCAAGAGTAATATAACTCGGAACAGAGAAATAGAAACATGTCCACGCACCTGACCAGACGATCCCCCGAAAAGCAGGAAAGGATGATACTCCACCACCGCAAGAAAGAGCGCAATAGGCTAAAGAGTCAGCATCCTGAGGAACCTTGTGTGAAAACGTTAATCACCCGGCACACCAGACCAAACAGGTCACACACATCTCCCAATCTTCCATTTAATGGAAATAATGGTTCTAACTCCCTGGAGACCTGAAGAACCAAGAAGTCGTCTGCAAGAAGCAGATTCATAGCCCAGACGAGAAGCCCTGACCGACCAACTTTCGATTGGCATTCACAAGCCTCCTTCCAGAGAAGTAGCATATAAATTACAGGCCTCATACATCGGTAGGATCCGAGTCCATAGAATAGGCCAAAGTATTCTCAGCACCACGAAGGTGACATGAACCCTGGTAACAGCTGAAAAAGTGCCCGACCAGTACCAGCCTGGTATAAGGACACTCTGGAACTGCTCAAGGTCCAAGAAAGATTTGTCCCGAAGGATCGATAAATGAACTAGAAACGAAAAATTCTAATATTCAACAAGTGCGTAACTCCCGAGGGAGTGCCCACGCGACCACTAGTCACAAGAATCATGGCCTGAGAAGAACTTCATAAAAACAAAAATCTAACAGACCTAAGCTTAAGGAAGAAACAAATTAAGCACATCCATTCAGATCACAAATAAAATGAAAGGCAGCACCCATCGGGTGAATGCCCAGGGTGAATGAGAACGACGACAGGACCAGCCGAGTAGAGGCCCCATTCACCCAAGCTCAGAAATGGAACCGAAAAACATAAATCACCATAAAAAGAAGACGATAAGGAGATTGGCTTCATCCCCTAAGGTCACATGCATTTTGCCACCCAGCTTCTAAGGCCTTGGATCCCTCTGCCCACTAGGGCTGGGATCCTCTAACATTGCTAAAACATGTCTTAAAAAAACACGAAGGCGAGCCAGCTTATAACAGAAGGCAAAATCATCCCTCGCCGGATGTACTGGGGATCTCGGCTCCGAGATTGGGGTCCCTGAAGCCTCAGGGGCCATTTCTCCAGAAGGCCGAACTGAATCAGGCGATCCCACGCTCGATGGACCTAGGTTAACGGAGCACAGACAGTATCGGAGAAATACTTCACTTGGGACATATAAATAAGACAGTGCCATAGAAATGGCCATGCGGAAACATGCCGTAACCTCCGGCAGAAAAGAGCCACTCTCCGGAGGAGTTAAGGCCTTAGGGACACCTGCGTGCATAGCTGGGAATGGGTCTTGGGCACGCGCCTCACGGGTCATGGAAACCTCGGAGGTGGATGGCTCAACGCACTCTAAGCTCCCAGATTCAGGAGAAGAGAGTTCTCTAGAACGGCACCCAGAACATAACTAATAGGCATTGATTACCCGGGACATTTCATATTCATCGCAAGACACATCCTCCGTATCGGAGGCATCCGTGTCGTGTGTATCAGAATCCTCCATAATCTTGGGATTACAAAAAGACAACACTAACTGGCACACTTTGACACCCCCAATGGCTGGGGCACTCACCACCTCCTGTGAACCAGACAACCCACAAGCTAGACTCTCTCGGTCGCACACAGTCAGCATACGGAAGTGAAAAAAACAACGTAACCACACCCGTCACGAGGTGCACCATGCCAGTCACAAAAAGGGCATGCAATCTTAAGAGCTTGTGTCATTAAAAATAGGCCGTTATGTTCCGTAAAGGCCGTGAGCCTAAGTATAGCTTCACAATGCAGATAGAGCCACATAACAAACATGATTAAAGTCCCCCCTGTTCAATAACCCCCTCAGGAGATATTAACCCATGATTCCTCATTTAAGATAAAAGGAGTCCCACTGGGACCCTACCTTGTTTCTTTTACAATACATCTCATATTGAAATAAAATGAAACAATGTTACTGGAATCTACGTTGTGGAACAGGAACACGGCCCTTCAAGTGTGACAGATAGTAGCCTCGCTTCTGACATGGACTTGAGTTAATAAAGGCAGGTAGCGAAACTCGTCAACGCTGATTACCAAGAAGCTGTTAATATGAGTCGGGATGGGTTCGCAGGAAAACTCTCCCTGCATCTCCAGACTCTAACTTTCACTCTCACTGAGAGGCTGACAAGATTACTTACAACTCCAGTCCAATTGCGAAGAGTACTACCCTCCATAAGAGACTATCTCGAACTTCTGACACTTCTCTGCCAACCTCCTGTGACAAAAGGCAAAGAATGACTGGGGGATGAGGGAAGTGGGGTGAGGTATTTAAGCCTTTGGCTGGGGTGTCTTTGCCTCCTCCTGGTGGCTAGGTTCTGCGTTCCCAAAAGTAATGAATGCAGCTGTGGACTCTTCCCTTTTAAGAAGAAAAATGTCCACTCTCTCTGGGAAAATGAGGAGACAAAAATTGATACGCCTCTGAATGCAGGTGACAGGAAGGGGAGAATGGCAGACAAAGAATAGCCTGCAACCTTACCTACATCTAGTATTGTGCCACTGGACATGCTTTGGAAATATTTTATTTAGTATGAATGGGCCTAAAATATTAATCTGTGTTGCCATGTGTTATGTAGCCATCACTGGTTTATACCAAAAAAAGATTGTAGCTTCTTTTTAAGGAGCAAAAGTTTATGAAGTAACAGAACTTATAGTTTAATGTTGCCAGGAGGATTAACTAAAGGAATATGTTGAAAGCTATTGCTTTTATAGATATTATAATTGTCCCTATGCGTTTTGTGCTCAGCATAGATTTTGGATGGGAAAATGGTTGCAAATGGATTATGTATTTATGACCTCTGCTGTACCCCAAGCTGTTTCATAGCTATGTCTACAAGCCAGACAGTTGTTTCTTCCTGTTATTTCAAAATCTATAGTCTGCTTCCCATCTCATATAGCCTCTTTGCTATTCCTGTGTGGCTACATAAACATTATGTTTTAACAGTATTATTTTCAGGACTGAAGATCTCAAGATATCGTTTGAGAATCAACAGTGTTCTGCAAAACAATCGAAAGTGAGTAAGCAATAAGTCATCAGGCTATATAACAGGCTATATACATCAAAGAAACTCTGGTAGAAAAGTGCTGCAATTTTTACACTTGACGGGAATAATTTATTTAAATAAACCATTGCACACAGATAATAGATCTTGCTAAATTAACACAACATTTATATTTATTATATATCTAATTGCCCTACACATTTAATCACAAATCTGTACAATTTTATTTTTAAATAAATTGTGCACACAATAGACAGGATATTGGGTCATATTTGCAACTCATTCAAGTCTCTTATAGAAAGGAAATGTGTCTGATTACATGGTATTACTCAGTAAATATTGTCTATTGTTAAAAAAAGAAAATCCCTTTGCCATGCCAGCTGTAAGTAGAAATAAATTTACAGTAATTTTCAGGATTAACGTTCATATAAGGCACATATTTGTTTAAGCTAAAGCATTTTAAAAAGGTGCGTTATCCCATTCGTTTTGCACAAAAGCTGTGTCAGACGTTCAATGGAGGGAAAAATACTCTAAGGGACATAATCATTATATATTGAAATAAAACAGAATCCAGACGTTTCAATGTAGTAAGAGTTTTTCATAATTGCCTCATTACCATGTATAACCGAAACAGTCTTCTAAAATTATCAGGCCATTACATACATTCAATAGAAAGTACCATGTTTAATTTAACACAGATAAAACATTTTACAAACTGATTTTTTTAATTATTTATTTGTATATATATATATATATATATATAAAGGCATAGATTATGTGTTCAAATGGAATAACACCTTTTGTGTATACATTTGTGGGGAATGTGTCTGTCCGTCCAAATTATCTGTGTGCATAAACATGTATTTCCCGTTAATTGTAAATTAATTAAAAGTTTTTATAATAATTATTTATTTCATGCAAATTAAAAATAAAAATCTTTTGTAAATGGCATTGAAATGTATTGATTTTACCATCCTCATTTATTGCCATCTTTAAATAAGTGTATAATGTAGTAGATATAATGGCTCTGGTGATTTCTTATATTTTATAATATTTGTAAAGATTTCTGTACTATTGCTTCCCACTACAATATCACACATCATTCTAATGTGATTCCTGATGTTTCTATAAAAAAAACAACATCCTGCAAATTATTGCATAACATTTCCGAAATAGTGTACTCCAAAGGAATCCATTAAAATACTATACAGTATTGCAGTGTACTGCAGCTATGTCATGTATTTATTAAATATAACAGGAGCTGTAATACATTCCAATACTTCAGAGTAGGGTTGCAAGGATACCGATACTAGTATCGGTATTGGTACCGATACCAAGTATTTGCATGAGTACTTGTACTCGTGCAAATAAACCGATACTTAAACCGATACCTCCACTTCCTATCCATATGCTATCTTGTGGTGTTTTTTCAAACTGCATGTTCTCATTTCATTTTAAACTGGAGTGGAGACTAAACTAAAAATTGTTTACTACTGTTCTGCCAATACACATTGCTGTTATTTGTATTATTGTAGGAGAGATCACTGTACCTCGTTCAGACAAACCCCTGAAGTACTGGGCAGTTAATAAACAGATTTCCAGCTCTGGCTAAAATGGCCCAAAAATATATTAATGCACCATGCAGTAGTCTGGAAAGTGAAAGACTGTTCAGCTTAGAGTCGAACCTCCATACAAATGTCAGATTGATGTTATATAACAGCCCTACAACCCAATTGTATCACCCCTTTAAATTTAATATTTTATTGTAATATTTTTTATTTATAAACATATTCAGTGAACTTTGTGACAAATAAAACTTATTATTTCATAATGTCTTTTGAATTTACAGTCCTTTATAATTATAAAGAAGGAATCTTAAATAATTAGTCTATATTGTGCTTGGTAAACTGTCACATGACATAAAAAAAAAAAAAAGTATCGGTAATTGGTATCGGCGAGTATTTGAAAACAAGTATCGGTACTTGTACTCGGTCATAAAAAAAGAGTATTTGAATTACTTCTGAATACTGCATTAGCACTGCAGAGTATATCTTTTATAGCTTATATAATTCAATAAATACTACACACCAATGCAGTGTACTACATCATAAAGAAGAAAAATGCAGTTAAAACTGCACCATGAATACTGCAAAGTCTTACAAAATTCTAGTAACACTGCAGCAAATATTATTTCCAATAAAGGACAATACTTGTAATTAAAATTTATTTTAATATTACCCAGCATTCCTTGAAAGGTCATTTGATTACTACTTCTAAAGACTGCAATACTATTGTAAAGTTTTACAGAATTATGCAGCTCACGCTAGTACTACTTCAAAGTATTGAAACAACACTGCACATCACTGCACAAAAGCTACAAAGCCTTTAAATTACTGCATTGTATTCTAGTTAAAAAAAAAGAATATTGGAAGATTGTAATAATTTTTAAAAAATGTCTAATAATTTTAAAGATCATAGAAATATTGCAACAAAACAATCCTATTAAAATGTTAGTATTGACATATAGATTATCATACCAACACTCAGTGCACTCTCACTTTCTGGCAGCTCTCTCCATCCTTTATCCCCACCCATTTTACCTCATCTCTACACCTCACTCACTCTCACATCTGCAATCAATCTGTTACCCCCTTTCCCTCTCTTTCATTCATGCAGGAACAGCACGATAATAGGACTCAGTGGAACTGTGGAGCGGCATTTCAAAAGGATAACACAGTAGCTAAAGCACCTTCTGGCTAACAGTGGCCTAGTTTCCATTACTGTTGTAAACCATGGAAACTGGTGGTAACATAAAACATCTCCATAGACTTTAATGGAGATACTTGTTTTACCCTGAATTTACACGGTTTACAACAGCAATGGAAACTAGGCCAGTGTTTTTAGAGAAATGCTTCTCATTTGGAGACCATCCGCTATTATATAGCAGCATGCTATTGTGTAAAACCCCAATCTTCTAAACTTTGAGAATATCTGAGACTATTGACTAAGGTTGGGTTTAGATTGTAGTGAAAGAATAAGTTGAGGAGTGGATAATTTCTGTCTTGTATCCATGCAAGGGAATGAACTTGATTTCAAGCCTTTAACATCAACTGATTTATCTACAAAAATCCCTATAGACTTTAATGGTTATTTTCTGTAGACAATCATTAGATACATTTTCTTGTAAAGGATTGGAACTTTATTAACAAATTATCTCTCAGCATCTCCTAATACAGCTCTGTTGATTAAGAGAAACAGTCACAACAGACATGTCACTATTGATGGCTCTGCCATACCACACATACCACACAAGTAAAGCTAAGCCCAAAGCTAAGAAACAAACATATGCCTATTTTTCATTTTCCTTTCTATCATAAACCTATTGTCATGGCACTATATAATAAAATTATAACAAGGTTTATGTGTCCTAGAGCTGAATATTCCAATCCTCGACCTCCACTAAAAACAGAATTAATAGGAGATTATTATCCACTAATTTGCAATAAAGTTCATCTAAACCTGAGATCATTTTTCATGTGCATTGATACATATGATGATGTAACTGCAGTTTGGTTTGGTTTGGTGATCATGGCTGTTGGAAGCTAGGGATGGGTGAATGTTTCTAAAAATTTGAAATTTAAAACGAATTTTGATACATTTGTTCGCTTTAATCGGATTTAGAATGTTTATATAACATTCTAAAATTCTATTTTTTAATTTTCGTTTTTCAATAAAAGTCAAAAATATTCGTTCGAATAATAGAATATTTAGCTATGTATTCATTCAATTTCGAAATGTAATATTCGAATTCGAATGTGACATTCGAGTTTGAATGTAAGATTCAAATTTGAAATAGTATTTCTAGTCTACAACTGTGTTTAATAAATGTAATATTCGAATTTGAATGCTACATTCGAATTTGAATGTCACATTCAAATTTGAAATAGTATTTCTAGTCTAATACAGTGTTTTATAAATGTTATATTCAAATTCGAATGTGACATTCAAATTCATATGTGACATTCGAATTTGAATTAGTATTTCTAGTCTAATACTGTGTTTTATAAATGTAATATTCGAATTTGAATGTGATATTCGAATTCGAATGTCACATTCAAATTCGAAATAGTATTTCTTGTTTACAACTGTGTTTAATAAATGTAATATTAGAATTCTAATGCTACAATCGAATTCGAATGTAACATTGAAATAGTATTTCTAGTCTAATACTGTGTTTTGTAAATGTAATATTCGAATTTGAATGTCACATTCAAATTCAAAATAGTATTTCTAGTCTAATACTGTGTTTTATAAATGTAATATTCAAATTTGAATGTGATATTTGAATTCAATATAGTATTTCTAGTCTACAATTGTGTTTTATAAATGTAATATTTGAATTTGAATGTGGCATTTGAATGTGACATTCGAATTCGAATGTGATATTTAAATTCTAATGTCACATTCGAATTCGAAAGTAAAATTCGAAAACTGTAAATAACATTCGATAATAGGATTTTTAAGAATATTCATTCTTATCAACATTCTATTATGTAAATCGAATTTCTACAATAACATTTGTTCTAACATTCAAATTTGAATATAAACACATTCGCCCATCCCTATTGGAAGCCCTGTGACATTGCCCTCTATCAAGCTTGTAGGCAACTCCATCCTACTGATCCTATGCTTACAACGTAACCTACATGGTTTAAAAACAACTGCTACAGCTTTGGACTAATACACAGAAGGAACAGCCGACAAAATTCCATAATAATAAATACAAATGAAAAGATAGAAAAAACTACTTCACAGATATAGTAAAATTATACCAGGATAACTGTTAGAGGTAAGTGCTATCAAATTTACCATATATCTGTGCTTTTCAACAATAGGGTATCACACGTTCCAGAAATCTTCTAGTGTTGTACCATAATGATATAAAAACATAAATTATGCTTACCTGATAATTTCCTTTTCTTCTGATGGAAAGAGTCCACAGCTGCATTCATTACTGTTGGGAAATAAGAACCTGGCCACCAGGAGGAGGCAAAGACAAACCAGCCAAAGGCTTAAATACTCTTCCCACTCCCCTCATCCCCCAGTCATTCTGACGAGGAACAAGGGACAGTAAATATCAGTGTGAAAGGTGCCAGAAGAATATAAGAGTCCACAGCTGTATTCACTACTGTTGGGAAAACAATACCCAAGCTATAGAGGACACTGAATGCCAAGACGGGGGGGTACATAGGCCCATACTGAGGACACCAAGCCTGAACCTCTAACCAAGAAAAAATACTGCTTCGTCTGAAGCTGAGAAAATTTGAAAAGGAAAAAGCCCCAATGACACTAACTCGCAGTTAGTCCAGAAGCCAAACTAGAGACTGCAAACGGACTTGACTGAGCCAACAGTCCTCCAGGAGACACCGTCGCCCAACAAAAAGTCCTCCACCGCTCATCTCCACCAATGAAGGAGACACCAGCCGAAACCCCCAATGGAACAAGGCAAGGGAGGACCAAGGAAACCGAAAGGTCCCCTAATACAGAAAAGAACACCTCAACGAGTGATTTCAGCTCACAGAGGCCCAAAGGGGCCCAAACAAGGAAAGGAGGCCACACCTATACCAAGCACAAAGACAGAACAGACGTCTCATCAACATCCTGCAAGTACGGATTGCAACTGAAAAGGCAGTCATCCCAGTGTCAAGAATAGCAAGGCATTTGACCATGAAAAAGTGTGTAATGCACCCAGGAGAGGAAACAAAAACAAATAAAAGATATCCCATCGGATATAAATAAAATATAAGGCAACCCGGAGGTTAACGCCCAAAAAGACACAGGCCTACCCGCAGGACCAGCCAAACGGAGCCCTATCTCACAAAACTGGGAAAGATCTCAAACAAATGACAATCAGGAGCTTACTTCATCCCCACATGTCTAATGAGGTGCACCATTCAAATTATCAGACTGAAAATCCCTGTATCTGGTAACGATAGGGTCATTCAATAACTGAAAAACATGTATGAGCAACACGCGAAGGCGCGCAATCCTGTAACAGAAGGCACAACACTCAGGGACAGATACCCCCGCAGGGAACTGTATAGACCCTCCCCAAGGCGGAAGGCCCGGGACAATAGGGCACGAGCACATTCTCAAATAAACGTCTGGACTCTGCAGAATCGCCAACATTATGTGGAAGCGAAAACGTGCTGCAACCTCCGGGGAAACACGCCACCCGCATGGAGGAACCATAAACTGGGTTACCCGCATGTGCAGAAGTATAATTTGGTAGGGAACTCGCCTCTCGGAGAACAGGACCCCCAGAGGCGGATGTCTCAGCAGTCCTTTGATTCCCAGAGTCCGAGGAACCAGGCGCTATGAAATGGCATACGGAACAAAACTGGTTGACAGGCATCAACGAGGCCACTCCGGATTCATCACCGGACACAGAATCTGAATCTGAAATCAAAATAGTCTCAGTATCAGAATCCTCTGTAACTGAATGTGAAATTAACACAGTTTCAGTATCAGAATCCTCCATAACTGGATAGAGGATATTTAAATATGGACTAAAGTAGTAAAAACTAATACAGCACCTGACACCCCCAATGGCTGGGGCACTCACCACCTCCTATGACCAGACCCCTGCGGACTAGAAAATTTTCCTCAAGTTCCAACCACGAGCCCAGTAAACATTGCACATAAGCAGGTTGGATCACATAACAAACATGATTATAAACCCCCCTGTTCAATAACCCCCCTCAGGAGATATTAACCCTCGATTCCAAGATACTAAAAGAGACTCACTGAGACCCTTGTGTATAAGTTAGACCCGCAAGGTGGTAGCCTCTCAGGAAAACATTCACATTACAATACATTGCAAATAAAGTAAAATGAAACGATCTTACCGTAATCAACGCCGTGGAACAGGAACACAGCCTTTCAAGTGTGACGGATAGTAGCATCGCCTCCGCCATGGACTTGAGAGAAGAAAGCAGGCAGCAGAGCGAAGTTTGACAACGCTGATTGCTTGAGGAGCTGTTAATATGAGTCGGGATGGTTTCGCAGAAAGAAACTCCCTGCATCTCCGGACTCTAACTTTCATCCAAGCCCTCACTGAGAGACTGACAGGACTACTTAAAACTCCTGTCCCATGCCGAAGAGTACTACCCTCCATAAGAGACAAAAACAAAAATTAAAAATTCTGACACTTCTCTGCCATCCTCCTGGGACGAAAGGCAAAGAATCACTGGGGGATGAGAGGAGTGGGAGGAGTATTTAAGCCTTTGTCTGGGTTGTCTTTTTCTCCTCCTGGTGGCCAGGTTCTTATTTCCCAACAGTAATGAATGCAGCTGTGGACTCTTTCCATTTAAGAAGAAAACTGAAAGGTCAAATAAATACAGTAGAATTGCATAATAAAGTGCAAAATAAAAAGACAATGCAATAGCAATTGCTCTGAATTTTAAATGAGCAATATATTTTTTATGACAAATTTTAAAATGCACTTCAACTTGGTGGCCCCTGTATCATGTGACAGCCATCAGCCAATCACAAACTCATATAGGTATATGCTGTGTACATGCTCAGTAGTAGCTGGTGCCTTAGTAAGTGTGCATATAAAAAAGACTGCACAATTTCATAATGGAATTAAATTTGAAAGTCACTTAAAACTGCATGCTCTATCTGACTCATTAAACTTTAATTTTTACTTTAGTGTTTTGACTTTAGTGTCCCTTTAAAAAAGAAAAAAGTATCAACTGAATTCAAGAGGATCTTAAAGTGACATTCCAGTCAAAACTGGAATCCACATCCTGGATGCTTTTCAGTTTTGAATAGAAGGATTTGTGTAATATACATGTATTAGAAAAAATGCTTCTAATGAAAGATATAGCTGCTTCAAAAGCATATTTAAGTATGCACCGTGAACCCGCATTTTAAACACAGCACTTGCTAGAGAGCCTAAGGTGCTTGTACCATCTGGCAATGACTCAATTTGTTAATTGCTGACATGATACAAGCCCCAGTGGTGCTCTGAGCAGCTGTAGTATTTAAAATGCTGCTGCACTGAGAAAATCTAGCTATACTTCACATGCACGTGCAGAGAAAAATGCTAACACTAAATCAGTAATAACGTTTGCTATAAGTATTTTTGCCAATACATGTATATTGCAAATATGTTTCTATTTAAAGAGGCAATTCATCAATGTGCATTTATATTTTGACCGGAATGTTCCTTTAATTTAATAATCATACTTACACTGGGGTCTTTGATATAAATTGCCTCATTTAAAAATTCAAACCCAATGTATTTTACTGTACTAAACACTTCTTCCTAAATTTGTGTAACCAATATAGCCAATGGGAAAAAAGTTCCCTAAAGCGTCTGACTGACACAAAAGAGTTTTAAGATTACAAAGTCAACATTAATTAAAATGTATCTTTCATTAGTAGAGTAAAATGAATAAATATAATTTTCATAATGAAGTACAAAACTGAAATATAGTGTCGCTTTTATATAAACACAAAAACTGTTTAAAATTCTATCGCCTAGATTACGAGTTTTGCGGTAACAGGGGTGCGGTGCTAACGAGCCTTTTTTTCACCGCTCCCTTAAGACAACACTGGTATTACAGGTTTTTTTAAACCTGGCGTTAGCCGCAAAAAGGTAGAGCAAAATTTAGCTCCACATCTCACCTCAATACCAGCGTTACTTACGGTAGCGGTAAGCTGGCTAAACGTCCTTGTGCACGATTTCCCCATAGGAAACAATGGGGCTGAGTCGGCTGAAAAAAACCTAACACCTGCAAAAAAGCAGCGTTCAGCTTCTAACGCAGCCCCATTGTTTCCTATGGGGAAAGGAATTTTATGTATACACCTAACACCCTAACATGAACCCCGAGTCTAAACACCCCTAATCTTAGATTTATTAACCCCTAATCTGCCGTCCTGACATCGTCGCCACCTACATTAGAATTATTAACCCCTACTCTGCCACTCCGGACACCACCGCCACCTACATTATCCCTATGAACCCCTAATCTGCTGCCCCCAACATCGCCGAACCCTACATTATATGTATTAACCCCTAATCTACCCCCCCAACGTCGCCGCAACCTAACTACATTTATTAACCCCTAATCTGCCACCCACAACATCGCTGCCACTATAATAAAGTTATTAATCCCTAAACCTAAGTCTAACCCTAATTCTAACCCCCCCCCCAATTTAAATATAATTTAAATAAAACTAAATAAAATTACTCCTTATTTATTATTCCTTTTTAAAACTAAATACTTACCTATAAAATAAACCCTAAAATAGCTACAATATAAATAATTACATTGTATCTATCTTAGGGTTTATTTTTATTTTACAGCCAACTTTGTATTTATTTTAACTAGGTACAATAGTTATTAAATAGTTATTAACTATTTAATAACTACCTAGTTAAAATAAGTACAATTAAATTAAATAAACTAAAGTACGAAAAACAACAAACACTAAATTACAGAAAATAAAAAAATAATTACAAGAATTTTAAACTAATTACACCTACTCTAATCCCCCTAATAAAATAAAAAAGCCCCCCAAAATAATAAAATTCCCTACCCTATACTAAATTACAAATAGCCCTTAAAAGGGCCTTTTGTGGGGCATTGCCCCAAAGTAATCAGCTCTTTTACCTGTGTAAAAAAAGACAATACTCCTCTCAACATTACAACCACCACCCACACACCCAACCCTACTCTAAAACCCAACCCAATCCCACCTTAATAAAACCTAACACTACCGCCTTGAAGATCACCCTACCTTGAGATGTCTTCACCCAGCCGGGCACAAGTGGACCTCCAGAGGGGCAGAAGTCTTCATCCGATCTGGCCAGAAGAGGTCCTCCAAGTGGCAGAAGTCTTCATCAGCCAATAGGATTTTTCCTACCTTAATTCCGATTGGCTGATAGAATCCTATCAGCCAATCGGAATTCAAGGGACGGCATCTTGGATGACGTCATTTAAAGGAACATTCATTCTTCGCTTGGACTTCATTTGAAGAGGATGGCTCAGCGTCGGCTGGATTGAAGATGGACTCGCTCCGCTCCGGATGGATGAAGATAGAAGATGCCGTCTGGATGAACACTTCTGCAGCTTGGAGGACCTCTTCTGGCCAGATTGGATGAAGACTTCTGCCCCTCTGGAGGTCCACTTGTGCCCGGCTGGGTGAAGACGTCTCAAAGTAGGGTGATCTTCAAGGGGGTAGTGTTAGGTTTTATTAAGGGGGGATTGGGTGGGTTTTAGAGTAGGGTTGGGTGTATGGGTGGTGGGTATTAATGTTGGGGGTATTGTTTTTTTTTTTTACAGGTAAAAGAACTGATTACTTTGGGGCAATGCCCCGCAAAAGGCCCTTTTAAGGGCTATTTTTAATTTAGTATAGGGAAGGGAATTTTATTATTTTGGGGGGCTTTTTTATTTTATTAGGGGGATTAGATTAGGTGTAATTAGTTTAAAAATTTTGTAATTATTTTTTTATTTTCTGTAATTTAGTGTTTGTTGTTTTTCGAACTTTAGTTTATTTAATTTAATTGTATTTAATTGTAGTTAGTTTAGGTAATTAATTTAATTATAGTATAGTGTTAGGTGTAATTGTAACTTAGGTTAGGATTTATTTTACAGGTAAATTTGTACATATTTTAACTAGGTAGCTTTTAAATAGTTAATGACTATTTAATAACTATTGTACCTAGTTAAAATAAAAACAAAGTTGCCTGTAAAATAAATATAAACCCTAACGCCTAGATTTAGAGTTCTGCGGCCAAAGGGGTGCGTTAGCTACGCGTGCTTTTTTCCCCCCCACACCTTTTAAATATCGCTGGTATTTAGAGTTCACAGAATGGCTGGGTTTTCAGTGCGTTAGGCTCCAAAAAGGGAGCGTAGAGCATAATTTAACGCCACTGCAACTCTAGATACCAGCGGTGCTTACGGACGCGGCCAGCTTCAAAAACGTGCTCGTGCACGATATCCCCATAGAAAACAATGGGGCAGTTTGAGCTGAAAAAAAACCTAACACCTGCAAAAAAGCCGCGTTCAGCTCCTAACGCAGCCCCATTGTTTTCTATGGGGAAACACTTCCTACGTCTGCACCTAACACACTAACATGTACCCCGAGTCTAAACACCCCTAACCTTACACTTATTAACCCCTATTCTGCCGCCCCCGCTATCGCTGACCCCTGCATATTATTATTAACCCCTAATCTGCCGCTCCGTAAACCGCCGCTACTTACATTATCCCTATGTACCCCTAATCTGCTACCCCTAACACCGCCGACCCCTATATTATATTAATTAACCCCTAATCTGCCCCCCAAAACGTCGCCTCCACCTGCCTACATTTATTAACCCCTAATCTGCCGTCCGCACGCCGCCGCCAGCTACATTATAGCTATGTACCCCTAATCTGCTGCCCCTAACACCGCCAACCCCTATATTATATTTATTAACCCCTAATCTGCCCCCCACAACGTCGCCTCCACCTGCCTACACTTATTAACCCCTAATCTGCCGTCCGCATGCCGCGGCCAGCTACATTATAGCTATGTACCCCTAATCTGCTGCCCCTAACACCGCCGACCCCTATATTATATTTATTAACCCCTAATCTGCCCCCCTCAACGTCGCCTCCACCTGCCTACACTTATTAACCCCTAATCTGCCGAGCGGACCGCACCGCTACTATAATAAAGTTATTAACCCCTAATCCGCCTCACTCCCGCCTCAATAACCCTATAATAAATAGTATTAACCCCTAATCTGCCCTCCCTAACATCGCCGACACCTAACTCCAAGTATTAACCCCTAATCTGCCGATCAGAGCTCACCGCTACTCTAATAAATTTTTTAACCCTTAAAGCTAATTTTAACCCTAACCCTAACACCCCCCTAAATTAAATATAATTTTATTCTAACAAAATAAATTAACTCTTATTAAATAAATTATTCCTGTTTAAATCTAAATACTTACCTGTAAAATAAACCCTAATATAGCTACAATATAAATTATAATTATATTATAGCTATTTTAGGATTAATATTTATTTTACAGGCAACTTTGTATTTATTTTAACCAGGTACAATAGCTATTAAATAGTTAAGAACTATTTAATAGCTAAAATAGTTAAAATAATTACAAAATTACCTGTAAAATAAATCCTAACCTAAGTTACAATTAAACCTAACACTACACTATCAATACATTAATTAAATAAAATACCTACAATTATCTACAATTAAACCTAACACTACACTATCAATAAATTAATTAAATACAATATCTACAAATAAATACAATGAAATAAACTAACTAAAGTACAAAAAATAAAAAAGAACTAAGTTACAAAAAATAAAAAAATATTTACAAACATTAGAAAAATATTACAACAATTTTAAACTAATTACACCTACTCTAAGCCCCCTAATAAAATAACAAAGCCCTCCAAAATAAAAAAAATGCCCTACCCTATTCTAAATTAAAAAAGTTCAAAGCTCTTTTACCTTACCAGCCCTAAACAGGGCCCTTTGCGAGGCATGCCCCAAAGAATTCAGCTCTTTTGCCTGTAAAAAAAACACATACAATACCCCCCCAACATTACAACCCACCACCCACATAGCCCTAATCTAACCCAAACCCCCCTTAAATAAACCTAACACTAAGCCCCTGAAGATCTTCCTACCTTATCTTCACCTCACCGGGTCCAGATCTGTCCAGAAGAGCCTCCGATGTCTTGATCCAAGCCCAAGCGGGGGGCTGAAGAGTGATGTCCATCCTCGGGCTGAAGTCTGGATCCAAGCGGCGGCTGAAGAAATCCATCATCGAGCTGAAGTCGGAAGTCCATCATCGGGATGAAGTCTTCTATCAAGCCGCATCTTCAAACTTCTTTCTTCTGGAGCGGAGCGGAGCCATCTTCTTTCCAACCGATGCGGATCCAACCTCTTCAAGCAACGCCTACTAGCCGAATGATGGTTCCTTTAAATGACGTCATCCAAGATGGCGTCCCTCGAATTCCGACTGGCTGATAGGATTCTATCAGCCAATTGGAATTAAGGTAGGAAAATTCTGATTGGCTGATGGAATCAGCCAATCAGAATCAAGTTCAATCCGATTGGCTGATCCAATCAGCCAATCAGATTGAGCTCGCATTCTATTGGCTAATCGGAACAGCCAATAGAATGCGAGCTCAATCTGATTGGCTGATTGGATCAGCCAATCGGATTGAACTTGATTCTGATTGGCTGATTCTAGTAGGCGTTGCTTGAAGAGGTTGGATCCGCGTTGGAAGGAAAGAAGATGGCTCCGCTCCGCTCCAGAAGAAAGAAGATTGAAGATGCGGCTTGATAGAAGACTTCATCCCGATGATGGACTTCCAACTTCAGCCCGATGATGGATTTCTTCAGCCGCCGCTTGGATCCAGACTTCAGCCGAGGATGGACGTCACTCTTCAGCCCCCCGCTTGGGCTTGGATCAAGACATCGGAGGCTCTTCTGGACAGATCAGGACCCGGTGAGGTGAAGATAAGGTAGGAAGATCTTCAGGGGCTTAGTGTTAGGTTTATTTAAGGGGGGTTTGGGTTAGATTAGGGGTATGTGGGTGGTGGGTTGTAATGTTGGGGGGGGTATTGTATGTGGTTTTTTTACAGGCAAAAAAGCTGAATTCTTTGGGGCATGCCCCGCAAAGGGCCCTGTTCAGGGCTGGAAAGGTAAAAGAGCTTTGAACTTTTTTAATTTAGAATAGGGTAGGGCATTTTTTTATTTTGGGGGGCTTTGTTATTTTATTAGGGGGCTTAGAGTAGGTGTAATTAGTTTAAAATTGTTGTAATATTTTTCTAATGTTTGTAAATATTTTTTTATTTTTTGTAACAGTTCTTTTTTATTTTTTGTACTTTAGTTAGTTTATTTCATTGTATTTATTTGTAGATATTGTATTTAATTAATTTATTGATAGTGTAGTGTTAGGTTTAATTGTAGATAATTGTAGGTAGTTTATTTAATTAATTTATTGATAGTGTAGTGTTAGGTTTAATTGTAACTTAGGTTAGGATTTATTTTACAGGTAATTTTGTAATTATTTTAACTATTTTAGCTATTAAATAGTTCTTAACTATTTAATAGCTATTGTACCTGGTTAAAATAAATACAAAGTTGCCTGTAAAATAAATATTAATCCTAAAATAGCTATAATATAATTATAATTTATGTTGTAGCTATATTAGGGTTTATTTTACAGGTAAGTATTTAGATTTAAATAGGAATCATTTATTTAATAAGAGTTAATTTATTTCGTTAGAATAAAATTATATTTAATTTATGGGGGTGTTAGGGTTAGGGTTAAAATTAGCTTTAGGGGTTAAAAAATTTATTAGAGTAGCGGTGAGCTCCGATCGGCAGATTAGGGGTTAATACTTGAAGTTAGGTGTCGGCGATGTTAGGGAGGGCAGATTAGGGGTTAATACTATTTATTATAGGGTTATTGAGGCGGGAGTGAGGCGGATTAGGGGTTAATAACTTTATTATAGTAGCGGTGCGGTCCGCTCGGCAGATTAGGGGTTAATAAGTGTAGGCAGGTGGAGGCGACGTTGAGGGGGGCAGATTAGGGGTTAATAAATATAATATAGGGGTCTGCGGTGCTAGGGGCAACAGATTAGGGGTACATAGGGATAACGTAGTTGGCGGCAGTGTACGGAGCGGAAGATTAGGGGTTAAAAAAATTAAATATAGTGGCGGCGATGTGGGGGGACCTCGGTTTAGGGGTACATAGGTAGTTTATGGGTGTTAGTGTACTTTAGAGCACAGTAGTTAAGAGCTTTATGAACCGGCGTTAGCCCAGAAAGCTCTTAACTACTGACTTTTTTCTGCGGCTGGAGTTTTGTCGTTAGAGTTCTAACGCTCACTTCAGCCACGACTCTAAATACCAGCGTTAGAAAGATCCCATTGAAAAGATAGGGTACGCAATTGATGTAAGGGGATCTGCGGTATGGAAAAGTCGCGCCTGGAAAGTGAGCGTTAGACCCTTTAATGACTGACTCTAAATACCAGCGGTAGCCCAAAACCAGCGTTAGGAGCCTTTAACGCTGGTTTTGACGGCTACCGCCCAACTCTAAATCTAGGCCTCTGCTAGCTACAATGTAATTATTAGTTATATTGTAGCTAGCTTAGGGTTTATTTTACAGGTAAGTATTAAGTTTTAAATAGGATTAAAGGGACAGTAAACCTAAAAAATAATGTTATATAATTCTGCACATAGTGCAGAATTATATAACATTATTTAGGTGCTATAGCTATAAAACCCTTTTTTCACTTTTAATATTTAAAAAACATAGCGCTTTTACAGACCCGCTCTCTGCTCTCTGCTGAGCGGGTCTGTTTTTTTTAGTCAGCGCATCGGGCCAGCTGTATAGTCACAGCCCGGCCCGACCGCGCCATAGCATTAAGTGAAGCTCGCTCCTGCTGTCAGACAGAGCAGGAGCGAGCTGCACTTAATCTTATGGCGTGGTCGGGCCGGGCTGTGACTATACAGCTGGCCCGATGCGCTGACTAAAAAAAACAGACCCGCTCAGCAGAGAGCAGAGAGCGGGTCTGTAAAAGCGGTATGTTTTTTAAATATTAAAAGTGAAAAAAGGGTTTTATAGCTATAGCACCTAAATAATGTTATATAATTCTGCACTATGTGCAGAATTATATAACATTATTTTTTAGGTTTACTGTCCCTTTAATTTATTTAATTGTAGTAATTTTATTTTGTTTTAATTAAATTATATTTAAGTTAGGGGGGGTTAGACTTAGGGTTAGACTTAGGTTTAGGGGTTAATAAATTTAATATAGTAGCGGCGACGTTGGGGGCGGCAGATAAGGGGTTAATAAATGTAGATAGGTGTCGGCGATGTTAGGGACGGCAGATTAGGGGTTAATAAAATTTAACTAGTGTGCGGCTGTTTAGGGGTTAATATATTTATTAAAGTGGCGGCGATGTACGGTTGGCAGATTAGGGGTTAAATAATTTATTTAAGTGTTTCCGATGTGGGGGGGTCTCGGTTTAGGGGTTAATAGGTAGTTTATGGGTGTTTGTGTACTTTGTAGCACTTTAGTTAAGAGTTTTATGTTACGGCTTTAGCCCATAAAACTCTTAACTACTGACTTTTAAATGCGGTAGGAGTCTTTACAGGAGAGGGTCTACCGCTCACTTCTTCCAAGACTCGTAATACCAGCGTGAGGCAAATCCCATTTAAAAGATAGGCTACGCAATTGGCGTAAGGGGATTTGCGGTAAGCTCGAGTCGCGGAAGAAAAGTGAGCGGTACACCTGTACCTGCCAGACTCATAATACCAGCGGGCGTTAAAAAGACTCGTAATCTAGCCGTATATTGCTAAGATGATTTAATCAAATAAACTTTGCTTCATATATTATTGTGAGTGAATAATACTGCAAAAAAACAGACATGTACAGGGAGAGTACATGATATTTCCACATTTTTATCCTATCAACATGAAAACATTGTACTTACGATTAAATTGTAAAATGAATGATAAATTCATATGCAACCCTTAATGAATCCACGAGTCATGTGTCAACACCAGCCAATTAGAATCCCAATTAGAAATCTTATTAAAGAAAGTAGGCTGCAGATTTGTAACTGATATCCCTTAGGTTATTCATTGTATGTTTATAATCAATGGCATCCTTCACTTGACTCTCTTAATATTTTCAAACATGTCAATCCTTACTGTTATTTCTTCCTTATAATCTCTAACTGGAGTCCTAAGAATAGATACTATAGAAAATAAAGTAAACATAAAAAATCAACAAGAAATTAGTTATAATAAACTGTCAAATAATAAAAAATATTGATATATATATATATCTTGGTATGAGCTAATCCATTAATCAATGGGTTTTTAACTGAATCGCAGAAAGCATTTAGAAGTCCCATTAAACTGCTTCCATTTAACACTGAACTGAGTTGTAAAAAATGTCATTATATTTGTAAAATGAAAAGTCATATAACCTGTGAAAAGGCATAAATTATGCAAATCACAAGGTTGAAATTTCACTTAATAGCTGTTAATATACCCTATAGCTATAAATCTATAAAGCCCATTTTAGTACAATGTTGTTATGTAAGTGCCTTATAACATTACTAATAATGATGGTTATACCTAAGGAAAACTGCAAGCAACAATGATCTATTTGTGCTCTGATAAAGAGGGCTAGAATACAAGTGGCGCACTAACGTTACACACATACAGTTGTGCTCATAAGTTTACATACCCTGGCAAAATTTATGATTTCTTGGCCATTTTTTAGAGAATATGAATGATAACACAAAAACTTTTCTTTCACTCATGGTTAGTGTTTGGCTGAAGCCATTTATTATCAATCAACTGTGTTTACTCTTTTTAAATCATAATGACAACAGAAACTACCCAAATGACCCTGATCAAAAGTTTACATACCCTGGTGATTTTGGCCTGATAACATGCACACAAGTTGACACAAAGGGGTTTGAATGGCTATTAAAGGTAACCATCCTCACCTGTGATCTATTTTCTTGTAATTAGTGTGTGTGTATAAAAGGTCAATGAGTTTCTGGACTCCTGACAGACCCTTGCATCTTTAATCCAGTGCTGCACTGACGTTTCTGGATTCTGAGTCGTGGGGAAAGCAAAAGAATTGTTAAAGGATCTGCGGGAAAAGGTAGTTGAACTGTATAAAACAGGAAAGGGATATAAAAGATATCCAAGGAATTGGGAATGCAAATCAGCAGTGTTCAAACTCTAATCAAGAAGTGGAAAATGAGTAGAGGACTCCGAACCGCTACAGGAATCCTCCGTTGTCCAGCGTTTACTGCCTCTGCATCTGGCTGCATCGCTGCATCGAGGGAACAAGGAACAGTAGGAGAAATATCCGGGTATAAATGTTGCCAGAAGAACAAAAAAAAAAATGTTGGTCCACCCAATGGAGAAAACGTGCGGGGGCCATGGACTCTCCTCATACAGATGGAAAGGAAATTATCAGGTAAGCCTAATTTATGTTTTCCACCTTAATATGAGGAGAGTCCATGGCTTCATTCCTTACTTGTGGGAAACATATACCCATGCTCTAGAGGACACTGAATGAAAACGGAAGGGTAAAAAGAGAGAAGGACCCCATTCTGAGGGATCCACAGCCTGCAAAACCCTTCTCCCAAAATCTGCTTCAGCCAAAGCAAAAACATCAAATTTTGAAAAAAGTATGTAAGGAGCACCAGGTAGGCGCACTACAAATCTGCTCCATAGAGGCCTCATTCTTGAAGGCCCAAAAAGAAGCCACAGCTCTAGTGGAATGAGCCGTAATCCTCTGAGAAGGCTTATGTCCCGCTGTTTCATATGCTAAGCAGATAATGCTCCTCAACCAAAAAGATAGGGAAGTAGAAGAAGCCCTCTGTCCTCTACGCTTCCCAGAATAGACAACAAACAAATGACAAAGTCTGTCTAAAATCCTTCGTAGCCTGAAGATAGAATTTCAAAGCCCGAACCACATCCAAATTATGAAGTAATTGTTCCTTCAAAGAAGAAGGATTAGGACACAGGGAAGGAACCACAATTTCCAGATTGATGTTGCGATCAGACACCACCTTAGGGAGAAAACCTAACCCAGTACGAAGAACAGCCTTATCAGCATGAAAAACTAGGTAAGGAGGCTCACATTGCAAACCGCCATTTTAGAAACTTTGTGTGCCGAAGCAATAGCCAGTAGAAAAAGAACCTTCCAATACAGTAATTTAATGTCAACTGAATGCATAGACTCAAACGGAGCCCTCTACAAAACCTTAAGAACCAAATTAAAAGTCCAAGGAGAAGTGGAATGTCTAAACACAGGCCTGATTCTAGACAGAGTATGAACAAACAACTGTATATCAGGAAGCTCAGCGAGCCTCTTGTGTAATAACACAGATAGAGCCGAAATCTGTCCCTTTAAGGAACTAGCGGCCAATACCTTTCCAACCCGTCTTGGAGAAAAGAAAGAATCCTGGATACCTTGACCTTATGCCAGGGGAATCCACGTTCTTCACACCAGAATAAGTAGGTCCTCCACACCTTATGATAGATGCGACAAGTGACCGGCTTTCTAGCTTGAATGAGAGTATCAATCACACTCTCAGAAAAACCTCTCTTGGCTAGGACTAAGCGTTTAATCTTCACGCAGTCAGCCTCAGAGAATCCAGATTTTGATGAACAAAGGGACCCTGTTCCAGCAGATCCCTTCGACAGGGTAACCTCCATGGAGGAGATTATAACATCCCCAGCAGGTCCGAAAACCAAATCCTTTGCGGCCACGATGGAGAAATCAGAATAGTCGAGGCTTGCTCCTGCTTGATGCTGGCCACTACCCAAAGTAGAAGTGGCAACGCTGGAAAAAATGTAGATTAGTTTGAACCCCAAGGGCACAGCTAAGGCATCTATCAGCTCTGCCTGTGGATCCCTGGACCTTGACCCATATCTGGGTAGTTTGGTATTGAGTCTGGAAACCATGAGATCTATCTCCGGTGTCCCCCATCTGTTGCAAATCTCCGCAAACAATTCGGGATGGAGAGACCATTCTCCCGGATGAAACGATTGTCTGCTAAGAAAGTCCGCTTCCCATTTGTCCACACCCGGAATGTGAATCGTTGACAGCGAGCAGTTGTGGACCTCAGCCCATTCCAGAATCAGATATACTTCCCTCATGGCTAGGGAGCTTCTCGTTCCCCCTTGATGGTTGATGTAAGCCACTGAGGTAATGTTGTCCGATTGGAATCTGATAAGCTGGGACAAACCCAGAAGAGGCCAAGCCTTCAGAACATTGAAGATTGCTCGAAATTCCAAAATGTTAATCGGAACAAGAGATTCCTCTCGAGACCACCGGCCCTGTGCCTTCCTGGCGCCCCAAACAGCTGCCCATCCTGATAGACTTGCGTTCGTAGTCACAATACCCTGAGACAGGTGATCTGGACAGAGCCACAAAGAGAGTGATTCTCTTGACTGTTTGTCCAGAGAAATCTGTTGGGATAAACCCGAGTGATCGCCATTCCATTGCCTCAGCATGCACAACTGAAGAGGCCTGGGATGGAACCTGGCGAATGGAATGACATCTATGCTGGACACCATGAGCCCAATTACCTCCATACACCGGGCCACAGATGGCCTTAAAGAGGTTTGGAGGGCAAGA
Source organism: Bombina bombina (assembly GCF_027579735.1). Lineage (NCBI taxonomy): Eukaryota > Metazoa > Chordata > Amphibia > Anura > Bombinatoridae > Bombina > Bombina bombina. Next base: position 741,169,454 of record NC_069503.1, on the reverse strand, counting down.
TAATTGTAATTTTGCAACGTCTCTTGTTTGTAAGGAATATCTTCATGGATATGGAATCTATTATCATGCCCAGGAATTTCACTCTGGTACTGGGAACCAGATAACTTTTTCATAAGTTTATCTTCCATCCATGAGATTGAAGAAGAAGAAGAGATCTCGCTACCATGAGTCCCTAGAACCTTCGTAAAGACTCTTGGAGCAGTAGACAGACCTTCCGAAAGGAAGAGCCACAAACTGGAAGTGCTGATCCAGAAAAGCGAATCTTGAGAACTTGAAGTGATCCTTGTGTATTGGCACATGAAGGTAAGCATCCTTCAAGTCTATCTTAGTCATGAACTGTCCCTCTTGACCTAAGGGCAGAATAGACATTATCGTCTTCATCTTGAACGATGGGACCGACAGAAACTTGTTTAAGCACTTTAGGTCTAGAATCGGGCGAAATGTACCCTCCTTCTTTGGGACCACAAAAAGGTTTGAGTAGTACCCCAGACCACTCTATGTTAGAGGTACTGGCACAATGACTCCTAGGGAGGAGAGATCCCTCACACACCCTAGAAAAGTATCTTGTTTTTCCAATCTTGAAGACAGGTTTAATAAGAGGAATCTGCTCCTGGGTGGATGAGATTTGAAACCTATCCTGTAACCCTGTGCAATGACCTCTAGAACCCAAGGGTCTTGCACTTCTCCCAGCCAAGCCTCCACAAAAAGAGATAGTCTGCCCTAACATGATCCAGTTACGGATCGGGGGCCCCCCTTCATGACGATTTTGTCTCGGCGGGCATCTTGTTCTGCTTGGATTTATTCCAAGATTGAGATGGTTTCCAAGTTCCCTTGGATAGATCAGGCTTCGCGGAGGGCTGCTGGCGTTGGGATTTATCCGAATGAAAGGGATGAAAATTAGGACCCTGTCCTAGAGGTTTATTCTTCTTATTCTGCGATAGAAAGGCACCCTTGCCCCCCATGACCGTGGATATGATAGAGTCCAGGCCTGAACCAAAAAGAATCTTCCCCTTAAATGGAAGGGAAAGCAATCTAGATTTTGAAGTCATGTCAGCAGACCAAGACTTCAGAAACAGAGCCCTACGGGCTAGAACAGAAAAGCCTGATGTTTTGGCATTCAAGTGAATAATCTGCATGTTTGCGTCACAGATGGACGAATTAGCTACCCTCAAGGTCCATTGAGAAAGGTTTCCACCTCGATCATCTCCGACAGAGAGTAACACCAATAAGTAACGGCTCCCACCACCGCAGCGACCG